>NC_090257.1:15624076-15676576 GCF_037325665.1 Littorina saxatilis | reverse complement strand
TCTCTCTCTCTCTCTCTCTCTCTCTCTCTCTCTCTCTCTCTCTCTCTCTCTCTCTCTCTCTCTCTCTCTCTCTCGAGGGTGGGGACTCCCTGTTCTTTAGATTAACAGATTTTGTATTCATAATTAGCCTGATTTGAGTAGTTTCGACGACAGGTTGACTAAATGTTTTGATATCGCTTGACGAGTTGTTTTTTCTCTGGTACATTTTTCTCTACTGTGCTACAACTACGGAAGTAACAATATTTGTTTAATGACAGGTTGGAAGACAGGCGTTTTGACTTAAACAGGTTTATACTTCGCGAATACATTTTTGTTTCGTTGTGTCTCCGTTTCTCTCTCCTTTGTCTTACTTCCTTTGTTTGTACATGTTGAGAGAGAAAAAACAACAACAAGCAAACGAACAAGAAAACCCAACTTTTTCCAGTAACGAACAAATTTAGATTCAAAGAAAACCTGTTGATGAAAAACATGTGGCCGATTGGATACATCCTGTTTTGGACAGTATCTCATCATTTCTGATCACTCTGTTTTACAGGTGCTGTGCCGATGCGTACATCCTCTCACGGGGGAAGATCTCGCGTGGAATGACGAGAAGACGCTGCTGGCGCATCCCTTCTGCGCAGGTCAGTGTCGTGACGTTGCAAATCTGTACTTGTAAACTGCTAGTGTTTTTATTTGTGTTTTTTTAATTTAAAATCTTATTTAACTTTAAACTTGAAAATCATTTAGTCAAGTTTTACAAAAAGTCGGTAGAAGATAGTTTGGAGATGAAAGTGTGAAAGTACTTAGTTTTAAATGTTCCCATTAGTAGGTCAATCAGACTCTGTCAGAGAGCGGGTCGAGTAAGTAAGTGAGTGAGTGAGTGAGTGAGTGAATACAGTGATTGAATGAGAGCGTGAGAGGGTGACTCATTGAGTGAGTCTGTGAGTGAGTGCGTGAGATATTCAGTCATGTAACTGAGTGTTTGAGTGGATGAATGGGTGAGAGAGTGAGCTAGTCAGTGAGTGAGTCAAGACATTGCATGCCGTAAAACCATGAAATCTCAAAATGTACAACCCAGCCATCTTTTCATCTTGCAGCAGTCACACCGGACGAAGATTTGGACGAAGGCAACAAGAAAGCAGGAGTGACGCGACGGGACGTCAGTCGTTTCACTGTCTTCGCGGGACAGGCTGCAGACGCATATCCACAAGAGGTAGCAGAGGCCATTGAAGAAAACGAAGACAACACCATCTCTGATGGCGTCTACGACGTTGACGACGACAACAACGATGACGACGCCAAGCCTGGCGAGCTTGAAAAGCGAGAACATCTTAACAGCTTTTACAAGCGTGTTGGAGACGAACTGATGGCGTTTTACAAACGTGCCCGAAACGACAACAGTGGATTCTACAAGCGTGCCCGAGATGACAACAGCGGATTCTACAAACGTGCCCGCGAAGAGAACACCGGATTCTACAAACGAGCTCGAGATGACAACAGTGGGTTCTACAAGCGTGGGTTGAATGATCTGAGTGGCTTCTACAAGCGTGCCCCAAGCGAACTGAGTGCTTTTTACAAGCGTTCCCCGGACGGAAATACCGCGTTCTACAAGCGTGCCAATCAGGACAACATGGGATTCTACAAACGGGGACTGAACGACCTAAGTGGGTTCTACAAGCGAGCCCCAGGCGACCTAAGCGCGTTCTACAAGCGTTCGCCGAGCGAGCAAAGCGCATTCTACAAGCGTGCCCGAGATGAAAACAATGGATTCTACAAGCGAGGTCTGAACGACTTAAGCGGCTTCTACAAACGAGCTCGACAGGAGAACAACGGCTTCTACAAGCGTGCCCGTGACGGAAACGTCGGTTTCTACAAGCGGGCACTCGACGATCTCAGTGGATTCTACAAGCGTGCCCGGGACGATAAGAACGGGTTCTACAAACGTGCCCGAGACGAAAACAGCGGTTTCTACAAGCGTGCCCGAGATGAGAACACAGGGTTCTACAAGCGTGCCCGAGGAGAGAAAAGCGGTTTCTACAAACGCCCAGCGGGTGATGATCTCAGCTCTTTCTACAAGCGCAACGGCGGCGACTTGAGTAGCTTCTACAAGCGCGCCCGGGGGGAGAACAGCAGCTTTTACAAGCGTGCCCGAACGGACGGGAGCAGTTTCTACAAGAGAGCTCGTGAAGACAACAGTGGTTTCTACAAACGTGCACGCGATGACAACAGTTCCTTCTACAAGCGTGCCCGAAACGAAGATAGCAGCTTCTACAAACGTGCCCGGGATGACGTGAATAACTTCTACAAGAGGGCACGCTCCGAACTCAGCGGCTTTTACAAGCGATCAGCTGATAACGTCAACTCAGCAGCAGCGTCATCACACTCATGACGTCATTAATGTGATGACGTTCAGACGTGTCTCGAACGACACGTCAGTACACGTTGCGTCAGAATCAGTTCATGACTCAAAATGTCCTTTGACCTAATCGCTAGCCACCAGATTAGCTTTGAATGTCACAAATGACATGCAACCGAGACTGTACTTTTAGGGTTACCTGGAACAGAAAAGTGCGAGTACACGCCACTCTTTCAAGTGCGCATGTTTCGAGTGCGCATGTCTAAAGGATTTGGTTGAGCCAATTTACAAGACGAATGTGAAAATGTGCATCTTGGGTTGAGGCATGTACTGGTTACATCGTCATAAAGAATGCAAGGGCCATGTTGTCTGAGTGGTATGAATGGAATGATAGCGCGTACGCCATGAGAACTGAGAAGACACCCGTTAACAGATGTAGCCTATCTTCAGTGATGCAAAATGTATGAATACTCTGTCGAAATATTTCGTACGATCACACATGCATTCACCAATCTTTGGACTGATAAACTGGTACAGAAAAAAAATCACAGGAACACCCTCAAAATGTTTCCGTAAGGGGACATACAGACAACTTACGAACAGACACACAGACACCGACACACACACAGACACACACAGACACAGACACCCCCCCCACACACACACACACACACACTCACAGACTGAACGAAGGCAAAACAAATCGCTTTGATTTTGAGAAGAGAAAACAAGACTTTACGCTGATCGATAAATGCAGATTTTCTAGCGCGCACCTTTCGATTTTTCTGACTTCCTTTTTTTTCAATACACACAAATACGGGCGTTTTCACGTTTAAGACATTCCAAACCCTTGTTTTGCGGTATAATTATAAGATATAAGATACCCTTTTTGACAAAGAAAGTGTGCAGAAAGAAACGTTTTCACGTTTGATCTAAATGTATCTGTCTGAAAAGGAAAGAAAAAGAAGCGAAAAGTACACTTATCACATCCTATGAACGCATATATCGGGCTTGGAGATGTGTGAGTTTCATATTTTCACATTTTGATACTGGTAAATTTAGATTTAAAATACTTAGACCACGGTCAGCATAAAGGCATTCTAACAATTACATGATCCCATGACGAGACGTAAAAATATATTATGAAAATGTTGCAAAGCACTCCAAAAAGAAAGAAAAAAAGGAATTTGAAAATAAATCGAATTTAACAAATCTGTCGCAGCCACAAATAAAGGCGCAGCATGTGCAAGAGGTGTGCTATGGTCCAGGGTTCGATTCCCTACAGCTGTTGTGTATGAGTTTGCTGTGTGCGCGTGTGTTCGATACTGCAACAGCCGCGTCGACGATTGTACGATCACTCTCTAACTTACACACGGAAAGCATCATAGGCACTAGAAGCGATTTGCTATCCCTCCCTATTTGTCTCTGTCTGTCTGTTTCTCTCTCTTTCTCCCTGTCTGTATGTCTCTGTGTGTCTCTGTCTCTCTGTCTCTGTCTCTCTCTCTGTCCCTCTCTCTGTCCCTCTCTCTGTCTGTCTGTCTGTCTCTCTGTCTCTGTCTCTGTCTCTCTGTCTGTCTGTCTGTCTGTCTGTCTCTCTCTCTCTCTCTTTCTCTCTATCTCTCTCTCTCTCTCTCTCTCTCTCTCTCTCTCTCTCTTTCATTCATTCATTCGTTCATTCATTCATTTATTCTATCAAGCAATGAATCAGCCAACCAATCAATCAATCAACCAACCAACCAATCAAAGTAAGAAAAAGCCCAGCCTTAAATCTGTATTCTTGTAAAATAAAGTTCACTCTCTCTCTCTCTCTCTCTCTCTCTCTCTCTCTCTCTCTCTCTCTCTCTCTCTCTCTCTCTCTCTCTCTCTCTCTCTCTCTCTCTCTCTCTCTCTCTCTCTCTCTCTCTACTGGATGTTTACTCTCATCTTCAGCATCTAAAACAAACACACCAAATAATGAAATCTAGAACAAACCGGCACGGTTGGCCTAGTGGTAAGGCGTCCGCCCCGTGATCGGGAGGTCGTGGGTTCGAACCCCGGCTGGGTCATACCTAAGACTTTAAAATTGGCAATCTAGTGTCTGCTCCGCCTGGCGTATGGCATTATGGGGTTAGTGCTAGGACTGGTTGGTCCGGTGTCAGAATAATGTGACTGGGTGAGACATGAAGCCTGCGACTTCTGTCTTGTGTGTGGCGCACGTTAAACGTCAAAGCAGCACCGCCCTGATATGGCCCTTCGTGGTCGGCTGGGCGTTAAGCAAACAAACAAACAAAAATCTAAAACAAACCGGAACACGTGACATAGATGGTCTGGATGCAAAAATGATAAAAATGGCAGCTCCAATTATCACAGGTACATTGACATTTATCTTTAACCTTTGTATTGACAAATGCTATTTTCCTAAACAATTCAAACAGGCTAAAGTGATTCCTCTCTTTAAATCAGGAGATACTACAAATCCTTCAAATTATAGACCAATATCAATTCTATCAATCCTTTCGAAGCCTCTTGAAAAACATATCAATAAACACATCCTTTCTCACTTTGAGAACAATAAATTGATCCATGATAATCAATCAGGTTTTAGGCAAAAACACTCATGTCAAACAGCGCTTATTAGTTTAGTAGACCAATGGCTGACAAACATTAATAATAATCAGTTCTGTGCTGCTCTATTTGTTGACTTTGCTAAAGCTTTTGACCTAATTGACCATAAACTCCTTATCAAAAAGCTTGAGATTTATGGAATTGCAACAGATTCCATAAACATTTTAAAATCTTTCCTGTCAGACAGACAGCAAAGTACTTATCTGAAACGATCATACTCTTGTTGGCAAACAGTAAGGTTTGGAGTACCACAAGGTTCTATTCTTGGTCCATTACTATGTTCTATATACATAAACGACCTACCTCTATTTGTAAAATGCATGTGTGAACTATTTGCAGATGATAATACAATTCATTCTAGTCACCAAGATCTTATTAAACTAGCAAATATCCTCCAAGAAAACATTGATCGATTACTTGAATGGTCAGAAGTAAACCATATGTCACTGAATCCAAATAAAACTAAATGCATGCTACTTACCACAAGGCAAAAAAGACAAAATCTAACATCTGGATTTCCGACATTGCTAATACGAAATCAAAATGTTACCGAAGTTGATAGCCATAAAGTCTTGGGAATAACCATTGACAATAACCTGTCTTGGTCAAAACCGGTGCGTCCCGCTAGCGCTACGTGTCATTTGTGCTACGTATCGTTTGCGCTATTTTCTGTAGTGCTATCGACACAAATTGCCAAAAACAGTAGTGCTATCGGCACGTAGTGCTATTGCCACAATGCACACATACCATTATCACTACGTCTCAATAGAACTACGTGTCGATATCACTATTTTTGAAAAATCAATGTACTGTGGCGCTACGTGTCGATAGCGCTACGTGTCGATAGCACTACTACATGTTCAAACGGCAGACACTTCCCTTTGTGTGTGAGTGTGTGTATATATATTATGTTGTCTGCATGGCTGTCTGTCGGATCTGTATGTCTGTCTGTCTGTCTGTATGTGTGTGTGTGTGTGTGTGTGTGTGTGTGTGTGTGTGTGTGTGTGTGTGTGTGTGTGTGTGTGTCTGTTTGTCGGTCTGTCTTTCTCTCTCTGTCTCTCTCTTTCTATCTCTCACTCTCTCTTTTTTCACCACGTATTTATTTCATGGATGTTGTTGGTGTGTGTTTTTTTAATTTATTTTGTTCCTCTT
Organism: Littorina saxatilis; assembly: GCF_037325665.1. Lineage (NCBI taxonomy): Eukaryota > Metazoa > Mollusca > Gastropoda > Littorinimorpha > Littorinidae > Littorina > Littorina saxatilis. The sequence continues at coordinate 15,670,482 of NC_090257.1, read as the reverse complement.
CCATCCTCCGTGCTTTGTATATGAGTCTGTGGCATAAACCATTCTGACCTCTCTCTCTCTCTCTCTCATTCTCTCTCTCTCTCTCCCCCTCTCTCTCTCGATTATCTCTCTCTCTCTTTCTCTCTCTCTCACACACACGCACACACACACACACACACACACACACACACACACACACACACACACACACACACACAAACGCATACGTACACACGGTATCGTACACACAAACTCATACACTTCATGCTTCATGTGTTTCTTGTTTTTGCCGGACTTTCATGTGACAACCCATACACATTCTATTAACAATCTTCAAAAGTAAGCATGTGTGTACTAGAAAATGTCTTTTGAAATGTAACAAATATCAGCAACAACAACAACAACAACAAAAACCTCACACACATGTATATACGGTATCATGCCAGAGAGAGAGAGAGAGAGAGAGAGAGAGAGAGAGAGGGAGAGACGGGGGAGGGGGAAAGAGCGAGCGAGAAAGAAAGCGAGAGAAGACAGAAAGACAGATGGAGAGAGAGAGAGGGGGAGGAGAGCGGGAGAGACAAGGAGAGAGCGATTTCAAAGAGGTACACAGAAAAAGCGATTAAGAGGTACAGAGAGAGAGAGAGACAGAGAGAGAGAGAGAGAGAGGGGGGGGAGAGAGACAGACAGAGACAGAGAGAGAGAGACAGAGTGAGTGAACCAGCGAGTGAGAGAGAGAGACACACACACACACACACACACACACACACACACACACACACACACACACACACACACACACACACACACAGAAACAGACATACATATATACAAACACAAACCAAAAGGAGTGAGAGCGAGAGAAAAAATTAGAAAGAGAGAGTCGTCAGTAAGTAGTGGTATCGACACGTAGCAATAATGACACGTAGCGCTAAAAGATGTAGTGCTGTCGACACGTAGTGATAACGAACGAATGATATAGCGACTCATAGACAAATTATTTGTAGCACTAATCAACGTAGCGATAGCGGCACGTAGCACAAATGACACGTAACGTAGGACAAATGACACGTAGCACAAATGACACGTAGCGCTAGCGATACGCACCCGTCAAAACAGGTAGATACACTTTGTAAAAACACATACAAAAAAAATATTTCAGTTATCAAAAATCAAACTCTTTCTAGACCTTCGCACAAGAAAACTTTTATTCAGGCACATATTCAGTCAGCTATTGACTATGCTTCCACAGTGTGGGACTCTGCAAGTTTACATAGACGAGCTGTTAAATTAATTATTTAAAAAAATACATCTCTTTCCATGACTGATTATAAACGATTGCAAATTCTTCCTATGAAAGATAGATTTGCATATAACAAAGGTGTGATGATGTATAGAATTATGTCAGGGAATGCACCTACACGTATTGCCTCAAATTTCAAAATAAATCATTATAGAAAATGTAACAAATTAATTACCCCAACTCCAAGAATTGACCTGTACAAGTCGAGTCTATCATATTCTGGAGCAATTATGTGGAACGCCATTCCTAATATAATTAAATTACGAATTCATGAAACATCATTCAAGGAATATTACATGCTGTTTCTTTTACAAAACTTATAAGAAATATTATTAAGCAGCTGGCAAAATATAACTGTACTCTCTGATTATATTGAAACAAGTCGCGTAAGGCGAAAATACAACATTTAGTCAAGTAGCTGTCGAACTCACAGAATGAAACTGAGCGCAATGCAACGCAGCAAGACCGTATACTCGTAGCATCGTCAGTCCACCGCGCATGGCAAAGGCAGTGAAATTGACAGGAAGAGCGGGGTAGTACTTGCGCTGAGAAGGATAGCACGCTTTTCTGTACCTCTCTTTGTTTTCACTTTCTGAGCGTGTTTTTAATCCAAACATATCATATCTATATGTTTTTGGAATCAGGAACCGACAAGGAATAAGATGAAAGATGTTTTTAAATTGATTTCAAAAATTTAATTTTGATAATAATTTTTATATATTTAATTTTCAGAGCTTGTTTTTAATCCGAATATAACATATTTATATGTTTTTGGAATCAGCAAATGATGGAGAATAAGATGAACGTAAATTTGGATCGTTTTAGAATTTTTTTTTTTTTTTTTACAATTTTCAGATTTTTAATGACCAAAGTCATTAATTAATTTTTAAGCCACCAAGCTGAAATACAATACCGAAGTCCGGGCTTCGTCGAAGACTACTTGATCAAAATTTCAACCAATTTGGTTGAAAAATGAGAGCGTGACAGTGCCGCCTCAACTTTCACGAAAAGCCGGATATGACGTCATCAAAGACATTTATCAAAAAAATGAAAAAAACGTTCGGGGATATCATACCCAGGAACTCTCATGTCAAATTTCATAAAGATCGGTCCAGTAGTTTGGTCTGAATCGCTCTACACGCACGCACACACGCACGCACACACATACACCACGACCCTCGTTTCGATTCCCCCTCGATGTTAAAACATTTAGTCAAAACTTGACTAAATGTAAAAACATGATTATATATAATGCATGAAGGATATTTTTTTTTAATTTTTATACAAACAAATATTTCTCTGTTATATATAATTTTCAAGCATTGCTAAAGAATCACAATGCATCTTAAAATATCTTATTGGTTGCTTGACATGTTAATTATGGTAAATATGTCTTTTGTACTATAGTTAAACTTATCTTCTATTTCTTCTTGTTTGTTACCCCTCAATGGGCGAGGGCCGGATGAAAAGAAGCATGAATATGTCGTATCCATTCCGTACAATTTGCGCATTATGTACAATGAGCAAGACCATAAAGTTGCACATTGTATACAACGTGCACCGAGTGAGCAATATTGTTGAATGACGTTCAAGCTACACTGATATATGAATCATAGTGAATGGTAAAGTGTTCAAATAACGATGTTTGTTATGTTTAAGCATTGTTTTAATTCTCATTTCGCTAAAACTAAACAGTGTATTAAGAATTTAATTATTGTAAATTAAAGGGGCAGAAAACAGCTAAAAACAACTTTGTTTTAAAAAATTCTTTGATGTATAGGAACCACTTTAGTGAAACCGCACATCGATAGCGCTGTTAGTTTGGCTGGAAATAACATTTAACTTTGTAGTGGAAGTAGAAGGACGTCATATTTTTTATTTTAAAACGGCCGTAACTCGCTTCAAATTTGACCAATATGCATGCGGTTGTTTTTTGTTTTTTGTTTGCTTTCGGCGTTTTGAACTGGCGTGCATGTGATAAAAAAAAGAATGGAACGAAAAATCCAAAACAATTTTGTCAAAAAAATATTCAAAATCTTTTCTTTTTTTTAAATATATGTTTTGTTACATTTACCTAGAGTAAAGAATAAAGAGTAAGCAATCTCTTTTTGGCCCGAAAACATGAAACGACAGCAACCTGTTGACTGCCCCTTTAATTAAACAATAAAAACAAATACAACAATTAATGTTGTTTCAACACTCGCACACACACATAACATTCGTTTATAATAACGCTCACATTGTCATGTCATGCTAAAAGTAAGAGATAGAAACAACAACGTCAGCTAATGAGAGCGTCGTTTTCACCGCCTTTCACACTTTTTCTATTTGTGAGTAAAGGGTTCAAATAACGATCTTGCAAACTACGTGCGATTTTGACCAAATAGGACTGAACCGAACTCGTGTTTGAAATTGTTTGGATTGTCTGTCCACTCTCTTTCTTTCAGTATTTTAGTTTCGGTGTCAGTGTCAGTCTGCCCGGCGATAGAACGCGACCACCATGGATTAAAATCGAACTAAGTTTGATGCAGAAGTGCAACGTCAAAGTGTTGGCCACGTGAAGTGGTTCACACAGGAAGACCTTACCTCCATGACGGAAAGAGTTCGACAACTGAAACTCGGAATTCAGTCGAAACCAGTTCGAAATCAACGAGAGCAGGTTATTCACCCAAGATGACATTCCAGAAGAAAACCGGAACAAGACGAAATCAGTCAGAGAGACCGCCATCGCAACCAGCCGTGGACACGGCCAAGTCTACGCTAAATGTAACTGCCTCGGAGTATGCACAACAAACAAATGCAAATGCTTCAAAGCTCGGCTTCAATGTACTTCTCATTGCCACCCCCGATCTGCTAAATGCAAGAACCATCATGCTTAAAAAAGAAGCAGGTGACCTCTGTGGTACGTTGTTGTCGTTGTTTCCATGTTTTAGCGTGACATGAAAACATGAGCGTTATTAGCAAAAACGTGAAAGGCGGTGAAAACGACGCTCTCATTAGCAATGACATGACAATGTGAGCGTTATTATGAACGAATGTTATGTGTGTGTGCGTGTGTTGAAACAACATTATTTGTTGTATTTGTTTTTATTGTTTAATTAATTTACAATAATTAAATTCCTAATGCACTCTATAGTTTTAGCGAACTGAAATTAAAACAATGCTTAAACATAACAAACATCGTTATTTGAACACTTTACTCACATATTCCATTCAACCATTCACTATGATTCATATATCAGTGTAGCTTGAACGCCATTCAACAATCTTGCTCACTCGGTGCACATTGTATACAATGTGCAACTTTATGGTTTTGCTCAATGTATACAATGGGCAACAGTTTTGCTCATTGTATACAATGAGCAAAACTTGTTGCTCATTGTATACAAAGTGCAAGATATGCTGCTCATTGTACATAATGCGCAAATTGTACAGAATGGATACGACATATACATTGCTTATTCTGTTACCCTCGTAAAATAAATTTCAATTCAATTCAATTCAATTCTCTCTCTGTCTCTCTGTCTCTCTGTCTCTCTGTCTCTGTCTCTGTCTCTGTCTCTGTCTCTCTCTCTCTCTCTCTCTCTCTCTCTCTCTCTCTCTCTCTCTCTCTCTCTCTCTCTCTCTCTCTCTCTCTCTGCTCTGCATCATTCATTCTTTCATTCATTCATTCTATCAACCAACCAATCAATCAATCAATCAATCAATCAATCAGTCACAGTTTCTGGCACTTCTTGGTCTCGAAACCGTAAGAAATAATAGAAAACAGAAACGACCAGATGTTGTGTTTTTGTACAGTATAGAATTGAATGGAGAAGTACATATACATAGTTAAGTGTTTCTTCACGATAATTATTACGAACAGCCGTTCACACAAGCACGCTGAAATTGGAATGGATTGGAGCTCATTGCTTCGGGTGCCTGTGTTTGTTTGCCTTTAATGTACTGCAGTGTGGAACCCACTGCACTGTAAATTGTGTCATTTCAGTCAGAACGTTTTGATGAGCTTGATTATGAAGATTACACCGTGATAACGACATGATGTTTTAGTTTCAATGCTGATGACACTCACAGAAAACAAACAAACAAACAAACAAACAAAAATACAAGCAATATAAAAATGTGGATGTCATTCAAACATTTACGTACCAAGTCGGTAATAAATATATAATGATATGTGATATTAGCTAAATCCAGTTGAAATATTTAAAGTAAGATACAATAACATCTTTAACGCTCAAGTGTCTCAGCTCCTATCCCACATTTCTTCTAGCTTTCTGAAACAATAACAGTAATTTCTCTACATTAAAATCGTTTAATAAATTACTAAAAACAAGAAAACAACAGAAGTTCGTAAGTTTTATAAGCGCGCTACTGACATGTCAGCAAAACCGAGGTAATAAAAATGTGTTAAATGTGCTAACAACGGACACGCATTTTGAACCGTACTTATACGAACGTGTCGCAACGATACCGCCACAGCGCAAACGCTTTAGACTGGCGAATAATATCAGTCCAGCAGTATAAACAAAGACTATCTTTGGTGTTTTCCATTGTGCCCACTACAATATCGATACGTTGCAACTCTTCCACGTACCTTCACGCTTTTTGTGCGCAACAGTATATAATGCAGTGATGTCACAGTTGTACACGCCCTTATCAAATAATCTACTAGAATAACCTCCCTTACGCACACTATTTCGTAGGAAGAGGAAAATAGGTATGTTTCAATAGAAGATGAAGATCAAACGCGAAGGTATAATTATGTGCCCTGTTTTGTCAACGTAATTGTAGCTACGAACAGACGGTGTCTTTATAAAAACCTGAGATGCAAGTTTGTCTCGCGAGCACAGACCGATGAGACAAAATTTGACAACAGGATGCCAGTAACACTTTAAAGTACGTTTTTAGGATTTAGACAACCTCTCCACGCAGACGAACAGCTGACGACACGCTTCTACTGTGCGTTCGCGTCCTTTGTGAGGTCGTCATTTGAAAACAGCTCAAAGCTCAAGTTTTGCCAACGCCACAAAATTGATTTTTAAGTTGTGAGCCACGTTTTCCACGTTAACAATCTAACCTACGCTGTGCTGTGCGTGTCAGTGTAGAATTAAGTTTTAAAGTTTTGACGTCCATAATTTCAACATGAGGATTTAGATCCCATGATGAAGTGCAGAAGACGTGAACTATGACTAATTACCAACGAGTTTTCACGAGAGAATTATGGTGTTGGTTGTGAGAATGATTTAAAGACTATTCAACTATGTTGTTACGAAAACTGAGGAAAGCGCTACGCCTGAAAAAGCTCGTGCATTATGCTGTCATAGCTATTGTTGTGTGGATATCATGCAGACTGTACATTGCTTATCAGGTAAGTCAATCATATTTTTTTGATATTTTTGTCAATTTATGTAAAGGTGAAAGCAGTTCGGCTCACCGTCTCCGAGTTGGTCAGGCTTTTACATGAGATAAGACCTTCTCTCCACTTGGCCACATAATGAAAGTGAATAGCATGGGTGAGTCTATGTGCACAATGGGAATTTTTTTGATGAAAAGCCAGCATTGGATTTTCAAGAAATAAAGTCATTAAAAAATCCCACTCACCACAGCAAGCAGTCGGAGTATTGGTTTTTGGCGTGTGACCAATTGGAGGGATGGTCTTATCCCATGTAAAAGCCGAACTATTCTTACGGGCAGGAGTGTGCCTTTCAGTACATTTGGAGTTATAAGGAACTTTGTTCTTCGCAAAGTGCCAAATTTGAAATGAGATAATGCAATTAATAAGTTGTTGGCATGTTTGAGATGCTGATGATCTCGCACACACACACACACACACACACACACACACACACACACACACACACACACACACATATATAATACTCACACACACACCCACACACACACACACATACATGCACACACACGCACACACACGCACACGCACTCACACACACCCTCACACACACAAACACACACACACACACACACACACACACACACACTCACACATATACACACACACACACACACACATTATTAATGATTAAATTAACAAATAAATAAATAAATACTTAATTAATCAAGAACAAAAACGTTTGTACAGAAAGCCGTTGGGTGTTGTCTTTTGTGGGCGCCCCAGAGGAAAAAAATGCTCTTATCATACATAAAGGCCTCAACAGATGGTGTGCATCATCGTATACACCGGACCAAGCCCCCAAACATTAGCCTCGGTTAAATTATGTTAGGTAAGTCAGATTTAAAATTCAAGAACAGTGTCCTGAATTAACTCTGTTCGTCAACAGTCCGTAATCTGGTTATACTCCTTGAACACATGAATAATGTTCACGCAATGAATCGAATTATATCGTCAATATTATCGCTTTTCACTATTATGTTGCCACAGTTTCTCTCTGTCTGTCAAGTTCGGCCTTGTCAAAGCTACCTTGGGACACTTCGATTTATTCTGACCACATTATTTCGTATTGCTCTTCTTTTCTTTGGTGTTAGGCAGGGCAACAACAAGGAGGCCGTTACAAGGCGTACGGTCCTCGGGATATCGGGAGAGGCCGAGAAGGCCCAGACTACGACGAATCCTGGGACATCGATAACAAGTTCAATCACAAAGACAAACATGAATCGGGAAAGTCTCGGTTAAAAGAAAAAGACAGAGATGACGAAGTTCACCGAGAAAACAAAGACAAAAAGTCTCGTTCAGATCACGAGGAGCAGAGAGGAGGGGGCGACCAAGACGAGAAAATAGGTGGAGGGGACAATAAGATACCTGATTCAGATCACAAAAAAGACAATGTGATGCAGTTTGGTGAGGAGGGAGCGGGGGAGGGGCGATCTGAGGATAAACTTTCCAAGAAGGACGGCAGTAAAGAAGAATTTCAGGTAATGTGAGGGTGTGTGTGTGTTTGTTGAGGGTGTGTGTGTGTGTGTGTGTATGTCTGTGTCTGTGTCTGTGTGTAGCCTACGTGTGTCTGTGTGCGTGCGTGCGTGCGTGCGTGTATGTGGTATCAAGTTTGTTTCTTTGTTAGTTAAAAAAAATGTTGTTTTCCTTTTCGCATGGGTTTCTTATTTTTCGTCCCTGATAATACGCGGAGATTTTAGATTTCGTGTAATCGTGCATAGTTAGAAGTTAAAGGGAAATAACTTTTAAGCTTACTGTGAACTCGCTGGCTTGAAGTTGTCTCCCTTTCGTTGTGTGCGAAAATACCAACCGGGACAGGGCACCAGCTCAAGTGCTAAAAATTTACAACAAAGGCGGAGCTGTTACCGATGGGACAGATATTTCAAACTGCGCTGTGAATTTATGAACAGATGAAGAAGTTGTTGTTGTTGTTGTTGTTGTTGTTGTTGTTGTTGTTGTTGTTGTTGTTGTTGTTGTTGTTGTTGTTGTTGATGTGAACGGTTAGGTAAAACTCTTAAAGATCTCCTTTGTAACGTTCATTGACTTACTTTCTCACAATGCAGGGGGTAACCCTGAAGGCAACCCCCTGCATTGTGAGAAAGTAAGTCAATGAACGTTACAAATACCTGTTTCCCTAAGTAACAGCTTGTGGAAATTGTACATCATTCCATCAAATGGTATATTTTAATTATTGACCTTACAATATCTTTCGGTATTAAATATAATGAATGATTTGAATCACATTTGAGTAAATCGAACTGTTAAAGGTACAAAGGCTACATTCCATATTATAATGAATTGTCAAAACCAATCACTTACAGGTCGAAAATAAGATCGACTGGCTGTTAGAAGAGGAACTACAAAAACGGCGGAAGCTTTTTCTGGATGATGTAGCCAAGCGCGCGGAGGAATATGACCCCAACGATTTCAAGGACATGCAGGAAGCAGACGATCACTTGGCCTTCATCACGGCTGCCACGGAAAAGACCTCATGGACCGCTCTCTTGCAATTCATCTATTCCGTTCAGTATTTTTACCCCAGCAGTGACATTGGCGTGTACGACCTTGGCCTTTCCGACGAAAAGCGAAGACAGGTGGGTGGTAGAGTTAGAAAGCGAGTGAGTGACTGGTGGTGGTGGTGATCGGCAGTGAGTTGCTTAGTGAGTCAGTCAGTGAGCGAGTGGGTGAGTGAGTTGGTTGGTCGGTTGTTTCCTTGGTTGCTTGCTCTCTTACTTAAATATGTTGGAATATGAGCGTCAGAGGGAAAGATGAAGACCGAGAGGGCAGAGGAGAGAGAGAGAGAGAGAGAGAGAGAGAGAGAGAGAGAGAGAGAGAGAGAGAGAGAGAGAGAGAGAGAGAGAAAGAAAGAATGAGAGAGAAATAATGAGAGAGAAAGAGAGAAAGAGAGAGAGAGAGAGAAAGAGAGAGAGAGAGAGAGAGAGAGAGAGAGAAAGAGAGAAAATCAAATCAAATTTTATTTTTTGAAGGTTGTGGCATAATCAATACAACGAGCTTTTTTAAGAGAGAGAGAGAGATAGAGAGAGAGAGAGAGAGAGAGAGAGAGAGAGAGAGAGAGAGAGAGAGAGAGAGAGAGAGAGAGAGAAAGAGAGAGAGAGAGAGAGAGAGAGAGAGAGAGAGAGAGAGAGAGAGAGAAGGCGAAGGCGAAGGCGAAGGCGAAGGCGAATTTTTATTGCATCAAACACAATGTGTATGTACAAGGGGGAGAAAATAATTTGCAGGTGAACGAAGTGGACTTGACTGTCCGGGAAGCAAGGCAACTTAAAATCAACACATAGAACAAGAAGTAAAAACAGAAAAAATACAGTAAGATGAAGACAAGGATTTTGGGTTGTACGATCACACCGGTCTATTTCACAATTGATTTTCTCTTTGTCTAAAGGCGTAGAACACATAATTTGACAATGCAATCAGTCGTAATTTGTTGTCAGTCTGTAAAATGCACAACGATGAGTTGGAGAACTGGCCAAGGTCAAAACTAGCACCAATGTACTTTGGACGAATTGCATTGTGAGCTGGGCATTTAAACAGAAAGTGGTTTTCATTTTCTTCCGTTGATTGACAAAATGTACAATTTTTGGATTCAGCGCAATCGGGATTATAGCGCAGTTTATTTACCTTCAATGGTGTAATGCCAAGTCTGAACACATCAAATCTCACACTTGTCTCAAGTTTACAGTGCCAGATTTGCTCAAAACAGTCTTGAAGACGTTGCTGAAATGTTCTAATAAACACACATTCCCTACCTACAGACCCGTTCAACCACACATCTCCAAATCCATTCATGCAAAGGAGGCATTTAACTTGTGAGACCCAATTCTGCTTTCCCCTTTCAACTGCGTTTTTTAACATGATGTATGACATCTTTGCATATCTTAAGTCCGGCATACAGTTCAGTCTCAACCAGTACTTTACGCTTCGGATATTTGCTAGGATTGACAAAGTGCATCTTCCAAGTTCCCCATAAACCATCTGGTTTGGACTGTTTGACGAGATCCCGAGTAGTCTTTTACAGGCATACATGTGAACCTTTTCAATCTGTGAACAGTCAAAACATCCCCATAGTTCTGAGCCATAGAGCAAGATGGGAACAATTTGCGCATCAAATAATTTGAAAAATATGTCCATGTCGTGGCATCCTATATTACATAAGACTTTAAACATTTCAATAACACCTTGCTCTGGTGATTGCGTCATTGAAAGAGAGATTCAAACGGGCTTGGGTTGTGAATGTCAGACCGAGATACTTGTAGGAGCTAGCACTTGATACTTGCGTGTTTCTGTAGAACCATTTTTCACTTTTGACCGTTTCGAAAAACAACGACTTTGGTTTTATTCATGAGAGAGAGAGAGAGAGAGAGAGAGAGAGAGAGAGAGAGAGAGAGAGAGAGAGAGAGAGAGAGAGAGAGAGAGAGAGAGAGAGAGAGAGAGAGAGAGAGAGAGAGAATTGAATTGAACTTTATTTAACAAGGATTAAGATTTAAGGCTACGCCTTTTCTTACAATCTGTCCTTGGGACGCATAGACACACAATTATATAATTAAACAATTAAAAATTAAAAAGTTAAAAAGTTAACCAACAAAAGGAGGTCGGAAAACTTCAGCACGTGATGATAAAGATGACGATGATGATGATGATGACGATGATGATGATGATAAGGATGATGATGAAGATGAGGCATGAAGAGCATACATATGTGGTTATTCGTAAAATCAAATGCATACTATGCAGGTAATTATAAATACAAGCTGGTAGCAATCGAACATGTAGCAATAGTACAACAAAAGTATGTTCAGAACATACCATGCACAGCATATCTTTGACGTAATACTAAGTGTGGTAAATCAAAAGGCGTTAAACTACTCAGACATTAATTGGTTTTTAACACATTTTTTAGCACTTTTTAATGACTAAAAGCAAGACTGGTCTTATACAGGTCAATTCGTGGAATCGGTGGGATCAAGTTGACCGACCCATATCTGTGGGTAGCTTTATTAAATGATGATGTAATGTAAATCAGCACTTTACCGTAATATAATTTATGCATGAAAATGGCTTTGTTTAACTTGAGATGCTTTTCCAATGGAAGAAAGTTAAGCATTTTTAACTTCATATCTGTTGAAGCATTATCCTTTACAATGAGTTTGGCCGAGCGACGATAGAGAGAGTCTAACTTTTTCAAGTGGACATCACTGCTGCCATCCCAGAGCGTCGAAACATAATTAATGTGAGGCATTACATGAGCATGGTGGAACATTTCCAGAGTCCTTCTGTCCGTAAATTGCTTTAACTTGGATAGGAGGAAAACGTTCTTGGCTACTTTCTTGCAAATATGATGTAATTGTGCCTGCCACTTGAATTCACAATCAATAATTACCCCTAAAACGCGATGCTGTTGAACTTGTTCAATTGATTGCGTACCAATAGTAAGATTTAGTTTGAGTGGAGAAATCTGGTGTTTTTGTCTGGTTGCAATTACCATACATTTAGTTTTTATTGGATGGACAAGCATAGCATTAGCACTACACCAGTTATTTACATCGTTTGAAGCTGTTTGAAGTGAGGACTCTATTACTGGAACAGACTTTCCACTTGCATGAAGAGAAGAATCGTCAGCAAAAAAATCACTTCTTACATTACTATCAGAAATGTGCAGTGGCAGATCATTGATATACAGACAGAACAAGATTGGCCCAAGCACTGAACCTTGAGGCCTCCCGCATTTCACAGTCTTCTCAGTAGATATGTTACAGTTTAGGGCAGTATATTGAGATATGTCATGTAAATAGAAAGCAAAGAAGTTACACACTGAACTGTTTCTGTAATTTCTTCAATAGAATTGAATGATCAAAGTCGAGAAACACAGCACCACTGATTTCAGATCGGTTTGTTGCAGACAACCAGGTGTGACAAGAGTGATTTGTTCGAAAACCAGACTGAAATTGATGGAAAAGGTTTCTGCTTTCTATGTACGCGAGCAAATGTTTGTGAATATGTTTTTCCAATGGTTTGGATAAAATGGGTAATAAGGAAATGGGTCTAAAGTTATTTGGGTCGGATACATTTCCGCCTTTATGGAGTGGAATTACTTTTGCTCTTTTTAACAAACTAGGTACAGTATTTTGCTTTATGCAGAGATTATACACATAGGTGAGTGGCTCCACAATATATGGTAGAGCTAGTTTGGTCAAGTAAGGAGGAATCTTATCAGGACCCATGGACTTTTTATTCTCAAGGCCTTCTAGCACCTTCCCTACCTCATGCACTGCCATGTCTGGAATAGTAAAAAAATCGTCTGGTTTACATTTCTGATTACAAAAATCATGTAATTTTGAGAAAGAGACTTCAATGTCAGAATCAGGACTGTCGCATTTTGCAGATTCATTTAGCCTATTGGCAAGGGACAAAAAATGGTTATTAAAATCTTCAGAGAGAGAGAGAGAGAGAGAGAGAGAGAGAGAGAGAGAGAGAGAGAGAGAGAGAGAGAGAGAGAGAGAGAGAGAGAGACAGAGAGAGACAGAGACAGAGAGAGAGAGAGAGATCAAATCAAATCAAATTTTATTTTTCGAGGGTTGTGGCATAAGCAATACAACGAGCTTTTTTAAGAGAGAGAGAAAGAGAGAGAGAGAGAGAGAGAGAGAGAGAGAGAGAGAGAGAGAGAGAGAGAGAGAGAGAGAGAGAGAGAGAGAGTCTCTGTGTGTGTTTATGGTTGTGTATGTGTGTCTGTGTGCGCTCGCATGCCTAAGTGGGTGCATACATATATGCAGCGCGTGCGTTCGTGAGTGTGTGTGAGTGAGTGATTGAGTATGTGTGTATATGTGTGTGTGTGTGTGTGTGTGTGTGTGTGTGTGTGTGTGTGTGTGTGTGTGTGTGTGTGTGGTGTTTGCATGTGTATGCGTGGTAGCGTCCCTGCGTGTCTGTCTATCTGTCTGTCTGTCTGTCTGTCTGTCTGTCTGTCTGTCTGTCGGTCAGTCTGTGCTTGCGGATTTGTAAGTCTGGGGTCCTGATTTGGCCTATTATGGTCCGCTGGACCCGAAAAGCAACAGCAAATAAATAAATACATATTTGGTAAGTCTGGTTGTGTACATGTGTCGATACATTCCTTTCATTACACCCCTACAGTTGACCACATACTGCAGAGTGTCCGTGAACCCCAGCTTCACCAAGCTGTGGCCGGACCACCTGACTGACTTGACCAAGCCTATGTGGAGACCTATGATCTGGCAGGTAAGGATTACAATCCACGCGCACACCTGACTGACTTGACCAAGCCTATGTGGAGACCTATGATCTGGCAGGTAAGGATTACAATCCACGCGCACACCTGACTGACTTGACCAAGCCTATGTGGAGACCTATGATCTGGCAGGTAAGGATTACAATCCACGCGCACACCTGGGCTGAGGGGCACGAAGCGAAAGTGGATGAGAACAAACCGCGGGCTCTGATTGGTTGAAAACACAACAATTCTCAATGTCAACCAATCCAACACCGCGGTTGATTCCCTCCCGGTTAGTAACTTTCTCGTGCAGTTCGGCCCTGGAGTGGCGCCTCTAGGAAACACACATCAATGGGCTTTGACCGTCCTGAGTCTTCATTTTTGTTGCAGTCTAATTTTTTCTCTGGATATTGCAACATATATTCTTGCCATTAGGCCAAGTATATCTTGTTTTTTTATTCCAATGATCCTGGTTCGTTGATGGCTCGTCACTATGCTGGAGACTCCATCCCTGCTCGTGTTCTAACGTTCGTTGATGGCTCATCACTATGCTGGATACTCCATCCCTGCTCGTGTTCTAACGTTCGTTGATGGCTCGTCACTATGCTGGAGACTCCATCCCTGCTCGTGTTCTAACGTTCGTTTCAAAAAGGCCTGACCCACTACAGACACATATCATCAACCTTAGGGGGCCACAAATAAGAGCATGAAGTCTTAAAATCGCTTGTTAGTTCGGTCTTAGTTACATTTGGATACGGCAACACTTAGCATGTCCTTGTTTTTAAGTCCCTTTCCAGCTGAGGCCTGCGCCATACAAAGACATCATCTTGGTTAAGTTTTCAAGGCGCTAGTCGGTTAGTTTTGTCTTGGTTACACTGTAGTTGTAGGCCTTTATTTCAGCAGTTATCCCTGTTATTTCGATCCTAGCTCCCTGCGGACACACTATCTTCGTGAACCAAGAACGGCATCTCCACAAGAAAAACCTCAGTCTTCCAGTCGTTAGTTGATAAGTTCTGTTTAAGTTACCCTTGAATGCTGCAACACGTATCCTGTCCTTTCCATGTGTACCTTTCCCGCTACAAACACATCATATTCGTGGAGCCGGAGCTATACCTGCACAAGAAGAACATGAAGTCTTAAAGTCGTTATTTGGTTACTTCTGTCTTAGTAACAACTACACTTAACTGCAGCTACTGCAACACTTATCCGTTTCTTCCAGATGGGCCTGGCGCACTACGGCCACATCATCTTCGTGGAGCCCGAGCGCTACCTCCACAAGAAGAACATGAAGGACTACATCGAGCACAGTCGTCGGTACGGCATCACCGTGGTTGGCCGCAAGCTGCAGTACAGCCCCTTCGTCGTCACCCACCCCGAGATGTACTACTTCCTCAATGTCGACACGCGCAAGCTGCAACGCGTCAACATGTTTGACGTGAGCATGATCATCATGCACAACTCGCAGCCCGTACGTCACGACTTTATGCGCCACCTGGTGAGCTGCACGCTGGAGGAGTATTGCATTACGCCCCCTGGATCCAGGCAGCAGTGCGACAATAGGTTGTATCCTGGCTCCAAGAAGTACGCCAATTGTCACCGCTACGATCTGTCGGCTGTCAATATTCTGCTCGACAAGTGGTTCGGGTTCAAGCAGGAAGATTTCTTGGTAAAGGACATAGCCACGGCTCATTACGATGGCAAGGATGTTAGTAACAGGATTAAGGTTTGCAAGAACAGAGAGGAAATCTGATCCGTTAGGTTTGGTAAAGGTAGGCAAGGGGAAGAGGGCGAGTGGTGCTAGATCAGCTTGTTCGGCTTTAAACAGGGCGAGTTCTTGGTGACAGACTAAACATAGCTACGACACAGTAAGAAGGGAAGGGTGCTGTTGGTAGGATTTAAGTTTGCAAGAATAAGTCAGACATCTGACGCGTGAGGGGTGATAAAGGTAAGATATTTTATTGACAATTTTGTTGGGCTTTAAACGGGACGATTTCTTGCTACATGACATAGCTGTAGCACATTTTGATAACCCCTTCTAACAAATTGATCAAGTACCCCTTACCCTTAATTGAATACCTTCCTGTCTTAGCTTGATCCAAACTCACTCATCAGATTTCCTCCCCGTTTTGGGAAACCTTTCTACAAAGTGATCTATCTAGCCTTTCTACCCAAATTCCCCTCTCACGCTTCACCCCTTTTCCCCAACCCCACCCCCACCCACTTTGATCCAAAGTCACACGCCATATTTCCTCTCTGTTCTTGCAAACCATCTAGCAATATGATGGGACAGGTGTGCTAGACCACAGAAAACATTGTGCCGTGTGAGGCTGGATCGAGATAGGCGTTGTGGGTGATCTTATGGGTGAGGGTTGCTAGATCACTTTGTTGAATTATGAAGACAAGCTTTCTTGACAGCCTTTAATAAATAAGTACACACTGACAGGCTTCCAGTTGAAACTTCGAGGTTATCATGATCGATTGACGCTCGCCATGGAGGGCTTTAATTAGGCTTTGGGAGGGCGTCAATCGACCATGATAAACAAGAAGAAAGCCTGTCAGTGTTTTTGTATTTCAATATGTCGACAATCTCTTTCCAACTTGCATGCGATTGCAAATAGACCGAAATGGTTCTGTTCTATTCACATACTATTTTCAGTTCACTTACTTGTCAGTTCCCTTAAAGTTCCGAGACATGTGTTTCCGTATTCCTAGTATAACTCTGCTCCTGCTTTTTATATTTAGTCAAGTTTTGACTAAATATTTTAACATCGAGGGGGAATCGAAACGAGGGTCGTGGTGTGTGTGCGTGTGTGCGTGTGTGCGTGTGTGTGTGTGTGTGTGTGTAGAGCGATTCAGACTAAACTACTGGACCGATCTTTATGAAATTTGACATGAGAGTTCCTGGGTATGAAATCCCCGAACGTTTTTTTCATTCTTTTGATAAATGTCTTTGATGACGTCATATCCGGCTTTTCGTGAAAGTTGAGGCGGCACTGTCACGCCCTCATTTTTCAACCAAATTGGTTGAAATTTTGGTCAAGTAATCTTCGACGAAGCCCGGACTTCGGTATTGCATTTCAGCTTGGTGGCTTAAAAATTAATTAATGACTTTGGTCATTAACAATCTGAAAATTGTAAAAAAAAATAAAAATTTATAAAACGATCCAAATTTACGTTTATCTTATTCTCCATCATTTGCTGATTCCAAAAACATATAAATATGTTATATTCGGATTAAAAACAAGCTCTGAAAATTAAATATATAAAAATTATTATCAAAATTAAATTGTCCAAATCAATTTAAAAACACTTTCATCTTATTCCTTGTCGGTTCCTGATTCCAAAAACATATAGATATGATATGTTTGGATTAAAAACACGCTCAGAAAGTTAAAACAAAGAGAGGTACAGAAAAGCGTGCTATCCTTCTTAGCGCAACTACTACCCCGCTCTTCTTGTCAATTTCACTGCCATTGCCATGAGCGGTGGACTGACGATGCTACGAGTATACGGTCTTGCTGAAAAATGGCATTGCGTTCAGTTTCATTCTGTGAGTTCGACAGCTACTTGACTAAATATTGTATTTTCGCCTTACGCGACTTGTTTTCTTTGACATAACATTTTTCTCTCTCTCTTTTTTGCGTGATCTATGGAAAGTAAACAGGTGAATTGGTATTGGGATTTTACTGACATAGACTGGAGGAATTTCTAAATCAATTTATGTCATGCGATCGACGCCATCACTTCGCATGAATTATTGTCTCCGTGTTTTGCGGTTGCTCTATCTGTACTACTTGACCTGAAATGACCCTCACTGCTAACAGACCAGTTGATTGTGTATCAATGGGCCTCCCTAGCAGGTGTTCAATGAGTAGAATTTGTTACATTCTAAGCCCATCTTCATTGAATTACCATTTCAGTTTGCTTGTTTGTATAATTAGGCTTTAGTGAAGATAGTGAACGAAGGTGGGGGCGAGTGAGTGGGAGTTACACAGAACAAACGAGTGAGGGAGTGTGCATGTGTTCATGAGCGTGCGTGTGGTTTGTTGTGTGTACGAGCGAGAGATGGAAAGGATGCGCGCGCGTTTTTGTATGGATGTGTGTCATTTATTAATTCAACTTTACTGTTGGGTCAGGAAAACATTTCTATTTATTTCAAAGATTTTGTTAACTGGTTGATAGAATGACTGCCACATGAAGGCAGAAAAGTCGAAAGAATATCGTTTAGTCCCAGTCGCGTATCTATCACATGATTGTGAACTCAGTTCCAATGGCATTGTACTTAACCGGCTGTTTGCGGTCATTGTACAGATAATATAAATCACTTCAACGAGAAACTGAACTAACTACTATAACACTTGTATTGACATGATTAAATGCAGATAACAATGCCCTGGAGGTTTGTCATTATGAGTATTTGGAAGAAGAAGGTTTGTTGAGGGGTGGACGATGGAGAATGTGTGTGCTGGTGGTCGTGAGGTGTGACTATTGTTATTGTTTGATTGTTTGATTTTTTATTCATTTTTTTGGTTGTTTGCCTGTTTTGTTTGTTTCATTGTTTTTGTTTAGTTGTTGTTGTTGAATGGTTCGTTGGTGAGCTTGGTATTCGTCCAAGATAACGAGTGTCTACTTCAGCATGAATAAGCTAAAAAGACAAACAAACAAACCTTCAAACAGGACCGGCACGGTTGGCCTAGTGGTAAGGCGTCCGCCCCGTGATCGGGAGGTCGTGGGTTCGAACCCCGGCCGGGTCATACCTAAGACTTTAAAATTGGCAATCTAGTGGCTGCTCCGCCTGGCGTCTGGCATTATGGGGTTAGTGCTAGGACTGGTTGGTCCGGTGTCAGAATAATGTGACTGGGTGAGACATGAAGCCTGTGCTGCGACTTCTGTCTTGTGTGTGGCGCACGTTATATGTCAAAGCAGCACCGCCCTGATATGGCCCTTCGTGGTCGGCTGGGCGTTTAGCAAAAGAAAAAAAAGAGAAAAAAAACCTTCAAACAAAGAACCAACCAAACAGAATCGGCTCAAACAATATGTTGCCCTGTCGATGGGCTAGGCAGTCCGGTACGATCGTATACACACACACACACACACGGGCATACACACACACAAACACACATACACAGACAAATACATACACACAAAAACACACACACACACGCACACACACACACACACACATAAACACACGCACGACAGAATGAGAAAGACATACAGTCAAACACGCTTAAGCCGAACTCGCCCGGGGAATAAAAAATCGTTTCGCTTATCCGAATTTGTGCATATCCGAGTTCGGATAAGCCAAACCTTTCCCGAGAAATTACCCTGCAGTTCGGCTTAAGCGAGTTTTTTTTCAGAATAAGTTGTAAATTCACTCTCTCTAGCTCTCTCTCTCTCTCTCTCTCTCTCTCTCTCTCTCTCTCTCTCTCTCTCTCTCTCTCTCTCTCTCTCTGTGCGTGGTGTGTGTGTGTGTGTGTGAGTGTGTGTTTAAATGAATAAGATAAAAACAGTGACACGTTACAAATGCTTTCTTCAGTGGGGCTTTATTAATACCTCAAAGCCAACTGTAATAATAAATGGTGAAAACAGTGACACATCTGGCAGAAACAAAACCAAAGATTCCACAAGCAACTACGCTTTTGTTAAAAGGATTCCAAGTAAATCATAATAAATGTTATGTTTAATGAAACCCTCTCCATTAAAGAAAGAAAAGAAACAAAATTAGACAATTTGTCTCTGTGGTCATAAATCAAGATCAAATCTCCGTAAACATAGATTGTAGGCACATGTTTTGTTTCGCTGCATGTTTATTGTGGTTTGATCTTCACTACTCGCTCAAAATGAGCACATACATTCCTCAGGTAGATTTGCTCTTCACAAAGATCTCTTCCTTCGATTAGAAAAAGAGGTTTGTATGAGAGCCACTCGTTTTTGAACACTGCAACAGTTGTTTGGAACATGCTGGCAGCCGCAAGGATTTCAACGTCGGACCCCCAAGAATTAGGTCTGAAAGTGTTGGCAAGAAGATGATTGCGGCACACGTCATCAGTTTCCCCGCATACTCAAAAACAGGTGACGTGTTCGTTTCCGTTGGATAATTATAGCCGTGACGAAATATGTTTATCTTCCTGACCTGTTTTTCAAGCAAAAATTTAAAAAAAAATGTCTCTCCGACAGTGTTTAGAGTTTGGCTTATCTGTCAAAATCACGTTTGAGATGTCCGTGTTTGAGTTAACTATTTTTTGACAGAGTTTGGCTTATCCGAATTAGAAATAGTCTTACAAAGAGGGGGGTCTGGCGGGGAATTGGTTTTGGTTTCTGATATCCGAGTTTTTTGCTTAAGCGTGTTTCGTTTAGGCGAGTGCGGCTGTATAAGTATATTCACTTTCTGTCGCGTTGGAAACATATATTTGTATTGCATCGTACTTGTTCATGTGTGATATCACACAGCTATTTACATCGTTCATAAAAAGAAGACGTCTCACTTCATTCAAAATCAAGTTGTGACAACAACAAAAACATTCAGCGGAAAGCGAGTATTCAGAGAAATGTACATTTTTGCGATATATAGCATGATATGCAAGCATGAACCAAAACTGGCAATATACCATAACTAGACATACCGTATCATTCACCGTCTCTCCTACAACAGGATGCCACATTTAGTTACGTCCCTTCGGCCTTGAACATATGAACCAGGTTTGTGGAATGATCGAGTTTGAGAGTCAAAATTATAACGTTCATCCAAATTTTGCTTCGGTCATAAACATTTTGACGGTCGTCAGGGCATGTCAAGTTTGGTAGCTTGCGACAGCTGCCCGGGATTTGGGAGACTAATCTTGTATGTCACCGTTTCTCAGAGTAAACTTACTTTTTTTTACAGCTGTCAGTACGATTTCATCATTCAACAACTCTGCTGATTTTATGTCTGTGAGTTTTGTTTGCTTTGTGCAGTGACAACTTTATCGTCCATCAAGTCACGTGTTTCCTGTTGCGCAAGGAACTCAGCTATAGTGTCGCTGAGCGCTCTCCCCTTGGTTTCAGGACACAGAAGGGAGACCACCGCACTCGCTCCCATGATGACAGAGACTATGACGTATACAAGTCCAAAGTGGGTAGTGCCCTGTCAAACAAGTAAAGTAGTCTCAGTTTCCTGAATCAAACAATGAGAAAAAGAAGGAGAGGATGAAGAAGAAGAACAAGAAGAAGAACAAGAAGAAGAACAAGAAAAAGAAGAAGAAGAAGAAGAAGAAGAAGAACAACAACAACAACAACAACAACAACAACAACAACAACAACAACAACAACAACAACAACAGTTGAAACTTGTACGTTTACTGTTGTTTTGTCAATAGCTCAACAAAAGAGTTTTAGGTGAGTTCGATCGGTCATTTGGTGTACCAGTGCAATATTTACCCCCAAAATAACGTTAAAGAGTTATGCATACTTAAAGTGTTTTACACAGATAAAATACAAACCGACATTTGGTTTCATTTCCAAAAATTCCGGGACAAGGTTTTTTGAAAGAGTTTGAGATTGTTCATAAACTTGGCCCAAAAATTATCGCAACAAATTTCGAACCCAAATTAAAGCATTAATTCCCGTGTCATTTCATTAAACCTGTATACGCCAGTTAAGGCCGTTCACTTAACTATCAGGATCACTTTTTGGATTAAAGATTTCTTTTACAGGGATCACGTGACCGCCGCTCAAATAAAGATACCCTCAAAATCGACCAGACAAAAACGGCAAAAAGATATACAGGTTTAATGAAATGTCACGAAAATTAATGCTTAAATTTGGGTTCGAAATTTGTTGCAATAATGTTTTGGCCAAGTTTATGTTAGTTCGCTAGTTAATTATTTAGTTAGTTTGCTACTCAGTCAGTCAGTCAGTCAGCCAGCCAGCCAGTCAGTCAATAAGTCAGGTAGTTAGTTGGGTAGAAAGATAGGTAGGTAAGAAGGTCGGTAGTAAAGTAGTTAGTAAGTTTGTTTGTTTGTTTGTTTGTTTGTTTGTACAATCGGATGGACAATGTGTTTGCGTACGAGGAGCACGAGGTATGGAGCGATGATGCCACCCAGACGACTAGACACGTTGCAACTTCCGTAGCCAACACTCCTGCAACAAACACTCACAGGTCTGTGTCAATAAAAGACAAACACACACACACACACACACACACACACACACACACGTACGCACACGCACGCATGCACACACACACACACACCGGCATTCACACGCACAGACACACTCATACACAAACACACACACACGCGCGCGCGCGCACTAGCTATAGCATACACATACACACACACACGCATTCACGCACGCACACAAACACGCACCAACACGCATGTACGCACGCACGCACGCACATACACACGGACGCACGCAGGCACCCACGCACGCACAAACACACACACACACACACACACACACACACACACTCACACACAAACAACAACAACAACAACAACACCTGAGCAACAACAACAACAACAACAACAACAATACCTGAGCACAGTGGGGAAGCTCTCAGTGGCAAAGACCTGCATGCAGGGCCAGGCGGCCCCCAGTCCCACTTTACACAGCAACACCAACCCGCTGACCGCTGGCCCGCGGTCCGGCTCTGTCACAAACAAATTACATGTTACAACCAGAGAGCTTCAGAGACTTACCAGGGGGAGATCTGAAATTGAAGGGGGGTTATTTTTGTTATTTTTTGTTTGTTTAAACACCTCGCCCCTTCAAAGCAAGGTGATCCAACTTAGTCACGAATCAGGCGCAAGCAAAAATAATATAAGACGCGGTGGTCAGAATTAAAGGAAAAGCTTCATCGACTCATCGTCCGGAAACTACGGTTATTTTCTTGTGGTTTATGTGTGTGTGTAATGTTGAGAAATGATGCAGGTTTGACTCCTCTTCTAGAATAATGTTGCCTTGTCTTGCCCAGTCTTGTTTTGTCTTCCTTTGCATTGGTGATTTAAAATATGGAATCCACACAGTTGAGTGATCGAACGAAACAATGCCTTACTCCTTGGCAAACCGCACGTGCTACACTTACTGACGTATGAGACGATGACGACAAGGACGGCTGTGACGCAAGAAATCATGAAGAAGAGAAAACTCGTCCAGCGACGACCTAACCTGAAATACAACACGGTAGACCGATTAATGACAAACGACATCGACTAAACGAACAGGACCTCTCTTCTTACCAGTTCTTCTAAATGGAAATCTCTGACGTCAAAAGGGAAGGAAAATGCTAGAAAACGACATAATGCGAATAATAGCGTCATATAAAAATGTTGTCACTTCTTCTTCTAAAAAGACATTTCGGAATTATTTTTTGTCTTGATGACTTCGTCATATCAGTAGTAGGTATTTGTTCACAAGGCTATGCATGTAACGGTGTCATATATCATTAATATAGCCGCTGTAATAAAAACATACAGACTTCAAAACATGGCACAGATATTGTGATAAAGTGAATGAAAACATTTAAGAGTTATACGTAACATGAAAACAAATGTTTTTTTATGATTGGCAAAACATGTGTTTATTTTGGTGTTGGATAAGTTTTAGAAATTCCTGGTATAAAAGTCACTGGAACAATGCCATATGTGACCCTCCACCACGGAATGAGTCGGACGTCACCCTGCGGGGTTCTGCGCTAGGCCTAATATAAGTACGAGGGGTGTCCGGTATCAGTGTGAGAATCACCTTAGTCACAAGCTTATAACTCGAAAAGTTTTCGCTCTTTTCTAAAACTGTTTTCACCCCTCTTTGCAAAAATGTAAAAATATAAAAATCACGCAAAGGTGACATGCGACTCATACCGTGGTGGAGGGTCACATATTTGCCCTACCTGTTGTTGAGTACAGTGGTAAGCAGCATTGCTGGGATTTCAACCACAGTGAGGAGAAACACATTGAGATACAGGCTGCCCGAGAGCTGTTCTGCGCCGAACGACAGTACGTAGTACACCAGCCCGCAAGAAAACCTGCATGGATAAAACTTATCAGAGATTCTGTGGGAACAAAAGCGTTAATACCGATAATTATTTTAATTTTTTTTTTAATTTCCTCAAATAAAACCCCTGGATTGTATAAGTTTCCGTTCACAAACAAATCTGAAGTAATTACACTCCACAGATGCATTAAATCTTGAATTATAGTTTTATGTGTGCATTCAAACTTGAATATTTCTGATCTTTCTTCGCTTCCCTCATCCAACACAACATTCTCCCTCCGACAAGCACACACACACATTTACACCGTCACACCCACACACCGTCACACACCCCCCCACCCCCACCCACACACACACACACACACGCACACGCACACGCACACACACACATACACACGCACACATACATACACACGCATACACTTACAAGAACACACACAAACACTCCCCCGGTCCAAGCACACATCCATATTCGAAGACCACTCACTCCCCCGTGCAATCCCTCCACACACCCCATTCCCTCCCCCCTTCCACTTCCCCGACACTTCCCCCCTCCCCCCCCCCCCCCCCCAACAAACTTCTCCCACCCCCTCGGACAAAGCTATTTACCAGGTGAAATTGAAACAAAGAGTAACTCTGATCAGACTCCGTCCTTTGAGGAGATCCACGTAGGTGTATCTGCGCCCTATTTTCTTCTTGCTCTCTATCTCTCGCAGCGCCACCTTGCGGATGACCTCAAGGTCAGGCATCTTCTTCCTGTTCACGGATACGACCTTTTGGATGACCTTTTCAGCCTCGTCGATCCGGTTGTGTAGGATCAGCCAGCGAACGCTCTCCGGTGTGAACCTGCATGGACGTGACAGCTTGACGTCATTCTCCTGTAAGCAGCCATATACACCACCGGCACACATATCTATATATCTACCTAGGCTTTTTCTTAGAATAAGAGCATCTGTTACCGAGGACACATAAAGAAAAATCAACAACCAACCAACCAATCTTTAAATTTTACGTCTGGCTGACGCTTATCTGTACCAATTACATTTAAGAAGCAAAACTCATTCCAGTATCCCCTACTCACGGATATGCAAATAGAAACGCTCCACTGAAAGCTGCACCAATCCAGTTGAGCCATCTCCAGTCACGTGAAATCCAGGCCACCAATGAGAGGATTCCAATACCAAACGACCACGTGGGAATTGCGCCTTGTACACTGCGCCATCGGGGACTCAGGAACTCCATTGGTAGGGGGAAATAAGCCACGACAAACCTGCCACAAATGTGTGAAAATGATTGTTGTGTATAAGAATTGTACCGAGTCTGTTGCATTCTAAATTATGAAAATAAGCTTGGACGATTTTTCACAGTGGTCCAAGTCCAGGGCCCGTATGCATGAGGAGGAAGTCAGCAACACTGGAAGTAGAGGCCTCTTTCGAGAGTGGGAACTCCCGAAGTTTAACTTTCCAACTGTTCACTATGCATGAACGCCGGAGTGGTGACTTCGAGAGTATTCGGTCAAGGTCGCGAAAATTGGGGGAATCCTAACTAGTACGCATGCGTTTGTTAACGGTAAGCTTGCCACCAGAAGAAACAAATCTCATCGCGAGTTCAAAAAGGCGAACGTTGAGCGCGCTGTAGTACTAACAGCGTTATTGCTGTTGGTTTTTGAATGGTTAAACGAAAGGGTCGGTTCAAACCTGTGATGATTGTCTTGGAATCGAATGACTGCCTATGACAAATGTGACCCTCCACCACGAAATGAGTCGCATGTCACCTCGCGCGGTTCTGCACTAGGCTTAATATAAGTCCGGTGAGTGTCTAGTAACAGTGTGAGCGTCACCTTAGTCACAGGCTTATAACTCAAACAGTTTTCGCTCTTTTCTAAAACGGTTTTCACCACTGGATAGAGCATAACAAACTCTTTAGGAAAATGTAAAAATATGAAAATCATGCAAAGGTGACATGTGACTCATTCCGTGGTGGAGGGTCACAAATGACTTTGTTGGCTTGAATGTTAGGAGAAGAGTAAATGATTATGTTGAACTTCTTTTTTTTTTTTTTGCGGGGAGTATCCCTCCTCATTGATTTTTTTCTTTTCTGTTATTCTGCTTTTGATATTAATTTTTCTACTTTAAATGTACCTATATCGTTAACAATACTATTTCTAAATGTATTTTAAACACGCCCAAAAAAAACTTCCTTTTCGGTAATTGTTAATAATCATATTATATTTACAAATCACTTTATCCTCAACGCATTTCCAAGTGAACATAATGTTGGGGTACCAAAAAAAAATAAAAATAAGTATAATCAATTTCGTTCTCACAATATGTACAACAATTACTGTATGTTGAACTTGTGTTTAATAATTTTATATCGGCAAAACTGTTGGACAAACATAGATTGGTTATAGAGAAACTTTGGGTTACTGGTAAAGTTTAAAAGGAAGAACATTATGCAGTAGACCGTAAATAACTAAGTTTAGTGACTTGTTCCTTATTTATTGGGGAAATGTCTGTCAACAAGTTTAGAAAAGACAATACTGTTCATCGGTGTTTTAATTTGTTTTCCCTCGTTAATTTTTGATTACGATGGCGATGCATGGTTATGTACAGTTAAAAGTCAAGATTCGATTTTTTTTTGAAAGCATAGGACAGTTGCTTTACGCGTTTAAAAAAAATTAACACAGAGGCAAAAACCGGTTGTTGCAGTCTGAATGCAATTGAGGTCTATGAAGAAAAAGGTTAATTAAAAAAAAAATAAAAAAAATGTGTAGCTCACATGCAGCGGCACTTGAACCCAGAGCGTCGGATTGAAATTCCGAATCCGTAACCACTGCACTATGCTACTCGTCTAGAAAAAGCACTATGCAAAGATGTGTTATCAGTTATTCAGTCGTGGTAGTTTGAAAGCTCAACACCTTCGCCGAATGACTCGAGCACGGTTTTTTCGGTCAGTAAATGATAAGTTTTAAGCCCCTCTGTTTCAAGCTTTTCACCTAAATTAAACAAGAATGTCACAGTTCGTGTCTATGGTGCAAGGTAGCCGACCGTCTCATTGTAGCCAAGTTACGACAGTTGCTCGATTGACGCATTTCACGTCTTCAATATTGTGTCTGAGCTCATTTCCTAATGAGCTGCCTTTAAAACCAGAATGTCAGGCAATTGTAGCGTGCGTTGGGTGTTTCTTTTAGATGGGTAAGCTTTAAGATGCGATATCGTCGTATAAATGATGAAATTAACTTTGAAAGTGGGAACTTTGGAAGCAAAGTTGCCAGCTTTTTGGTATGCACGAGCTAACTTGAACGCCAAAGTAGTGGCTTCGAGAGTCCTGGGATCAAGGTCGAGGAAATTGGGGGAATCCCAATTATTGCGCATGCGTTTGTAAACGGTAGGCTTGGCGACCAGAAGAAACAAATCTCATCGCGAGTTCGTAAATGGGCGAACGTTGATCGCGCTGTAGCTTTTACTATAGTTGTTGTTTTTGACTGGTTGAACGAAATGGTCTGTTCAAAGCTGTGATGATTGTCTTGGAATTGAATGACTTTGTAATATTGATTTTGTTGACCAGAATGTTGGGGAGAATAACACTTTTTTTTATGTGGTAGCGAAGTCGGTTATGTTAAACCTCTTTTTACATTTAGTCAAGTTTTGACTAAATGTTTTAACATCGAGGGGGAATCGAAACGAGGGTCGTGGTGTATGTGTGTGTGTGCGTGTGTGCGTGTGTGCGTGCGTGTGTGCGTGCGTGTAGAGCGATTCAGACCAAACTACTGGACCGATCTTTATGAAATTTGACATGAGAGTTCCTGGGTATGATATCCCCGAACTTTTTTTCCTTTTTTTGATAAATGTCTTTGATGACGTCATATCCGGCTTTTCGTGAAAGTTGAGGCGGCACTGTCACGCTCTCATTTTTCAACCAAATTGGTTGAAATTTTGGTCAGTAGTCTTCGACAAAGCCCGGACTTCGATATTGCATTTCAGCTTGGTGGCTTAAAAATTAATTAATGACTTTGGTCATTAAAAATCTGAAAATTGTAAAAAAAAATATTTTTTTCTAAAACGATCCAAATTTACGTTCATCTTATTCTCCATTATTTGCTGATTCCAAAAACATATAAATATGTTATATTTGGATTAAAAACAAGCTCTGAAAATTAAATATATAAAAATTATTATCAAAATTAAATTTTTGAAATCAATTTAAAAACACTTTCATCTTATTCCTTGTTGGTTCCTGATTCCAAAAACATATAGATATGATATGTTTGGATTAAAAACACGCTCAGAAAGTTAAAACAAAGAGAGGTACAGAAAAGCGTGCTATCCTTCTCAGCGCAAGTACTACCCCGCTCTTCCTGTCAATTTCACTGCCTTTGCCGTGCGGGTCTTGCTGCGTTGCATTGCGCTCAGTTTCATTCTGTGAGTTCGACAGCTACTTGACTAAATGTTGTATTTTCGCCTTACGCGACTTGTTTTTGTTTGGTTAGAGCGAAAGTTTTGGGCTACTGGTCAATTTAAAAAGGCAGAACTCAAGTTTTTTGGGGAATCAAGATATAAGGTGTAGTGAAAAGAAGATAAGTTCAGTAACTTTCATATTAATTGGGAAAATGTGTGTCCAAATTTTTACAAAACATAAATTGTTGTACTTAGGATTTAGTAAATAATGTTTGTCCTCGTTAATTGTGAACAGGATGTATGTTTATGTAAAGTTGAAAGTCAAGATTGGATTTGTTTATCCTACGCTTATAGGAGGGGGTGTGTGCATGTGTGTTAGACTAGAACACTTTATTATCTCAATTTCGAGAAACTCGGGTGTGGTGAATCACAACAAACAACATAAAACGTAAGAAAATAAATAAAATATCGAGGCGCAAATAATCAGCTCATAATAGTGGGGTGGGGGGGTGGGGGGGTGGGGGTGCACACACACACACACACACACACACACACACCGTCGAACACACACACACACACACACACCCCACCCCCCAAACACACGCACAGGCAGGCAGGCAGGCACTCACACAAATACATACAAACACTTTCACACACACGCACACGCACGCACACGCACACACACACACACACACACACACACACACACACACACACAAGCACACACCCTCCCCCCCACCCCTCACACATGTGCGCGCGTGCACTGCAAACGAATGAATGAATGAACAGACGCACACCTACACACGCACGCACGCACGCACACACACACACACACACACACACACACACACGCACACGCACACTCTCACACAAACACACACTCACACATGCACACAAAGACGCCCATTTACATAGAAACACCCCCTCCTATAAGCGGGGATGAAATTTTAAGAGTGGTGGCCAGTGACCCAGAACGAACAAAAGTCAAAGCTGGCAACTCAGGTTTGTACTCAGGGACATTTACACGAAATGCACGCACGAGATACGACTTTTCTTTCTATTTTCTCTCTTTGGGATTTTCATTTGCGTCAGATCGGTTTTATCCCCGAGTACGCAGTACTAGGGTCCTGCAGACTTTAATTGTGTGTCTGTCTGTCTGTTCGTCTCGACTTAACAGCTTATTGCTTATTATTAACTGGGCGCAGTTCGTTCAAAAGTTGATACACTAACTTGATAATAAGTCTGATTGATCGTATTAAAACTTCATAATGTTACCTGGGACCTAAATGCGAAATATTCCACAAAATCGACTCTTAACGGGTGGAGGTTTGGCGGTGGGAGTACAACTGCCGTGCAGCTAATGGAACAGCCAGCTAGCTGGTGCGAATGACGTCCGCCTATGGCCAAAGTGATTCGGGATCGATTCCCGGCATGGGCGGTCTATTTTTTTAAATTTTTTTTTTAAATTCTTGTTTACTATTGTTTATTATGAACTTCTTAATGTTTTATTTTACTCTAATATTTTTTTTAATTGTGTAAAATAAATATTTTTTTTTTTTTTTTAATCCACGTGCACAAGACAAAAACTTTCATACTGGGGGAGCGAGCCAATCTGAAGAGTACTCGGGTCCAGCGCCAGCGTTTTTTATATGAAAAACAGAAGAAAAGCCCTGCTATTTTGCACTGAGAAACTTTGGAAGCAGCGTGTTTACTCCTGGGTTTCGCTGTAGTACAATTACCCTCACTTACTTCCTCGCTTGCTTCAAAAGTAAGCACTTTTTCCGTCCCATGCATGCGAAATTGAGGATGTACTTCCGATGTCGCTCAAAACGTAGGAAGTTGTCGCAAACTACCATGAATTACTTCCTCGCTTTGCTTCAAAGTAAGCCCTTCTTCCGGCCCATGCATACGAAAGTGAGGCAAGTTCTTCCGATGTCACTCAAAACTTCGGGAGTTTTCGCGAACTTCCCCCATAAGCATACGGGCACAGAAAAGGGAGACACTCAAAGACACATTTGAGTCTTTCATGGCCTAGGACGCCATAGATTCTATTAATCTGCATGCTATTAACCACTCTGTGAACAAATTAACCAAATAAAGAATCTTACACTCAAACTAAGCAGAAACTTACAGTTGCTCTATACATTTTGTCTGAGGACAGATATCTTGATAAAAGGAACAGAATGCAACGAACAGATATGTCGGAATTCGTACTCCTGACAATCTAACGAAACAATATAGAATTTCTTCTGGCTTGTACCTCGTGTGCGTGTTCCGCATTCGTCTGTCTGTCTGTCTGTCTGTCTGTCTTTCGATAAGTTTGAAGCAAAGACTTTTTCTGTGAGGGACGTATTTTTAACGATTTATATGTTGGATCGCTTGCACCTACCCACCGGAACCCAGTCCAACGAAGAAGCGACAACCAATGAAAATCTCCGATTTTGTGGCGAAGCCTGCGGCCAGTGAAAACACCGCTTGCACCAGCAGCGTGAAGAAAACTGTATTCTTGAGCCCCCACAGGTCTGCTAACTGCCCGGCTCCTGCCGCTCCGACAAGTAGTCCGACCATTTGTACGGAAGTTGTGGTGCTGATCATCCAACTCTGGTCGCACACTAGGTCCCACTGCCAAAAACAATGTTAAAGTCACACTCCTTCCCGTAAAAACAGGTCGACTCACCATCTCGGATCTGGCCAGGCTTTTGTATGGAATAAGGCCATCCTTTCATTTGGTCACATACCAAAAATCAACACCATCCCTGACTGCAACCACTGATCAGTTGAGTTTTTTGGGGGGTTATTTTAAAACCACTGCCCTAGTTGCATTTACAAAATTCCTATTAAAAATAATCCCAATGTGAACGGGACACAACCTGGGTGTTGATTTTTGGTATTTGACCAAATGGAGGGATGGTCTTATCCCATAAGCCTGGTCAGATCTGAAACTGTGGGCCAAACAGTTTTCACGAGAAGGAATGTGCCTTTGAAAGAGCTGAAAGACTTAAACCACGAGGACAGTCGAAAAGTCAAAACAAAGACATTTTCAATATGCTTTTGTTCACGTATCGTACAAACACACCTACCTCACTGACAATCGTACGTGGGGAATCGGAAAACCTAAAATCCTCACACTGCGTTCCGTTCACAACGCACTGTTGCTTCAAAGCATTTTCAGTACCATTGCCACCTCCATCACTCCACGCCCCAACACCAACACTAGTTTCGTCGTCGTCGTTGACGATCTGGCACCACCAGTCAGGCGTGGCGGCGGCGAAGGCCATGAGGAGAACGCTGTAGGAGACTGTCATCTTGGCGCCGAACATCAGTGTCAGGAGGCAGAACTGATAGCAGCCAAAGCCCCCCAGTTGTCCTATCACGTCCTCCAACGTCTGGAACTCATCTGATGAATAATAAGCAGAAGCTGAATGAATTGAAAGCAGATAGATTGCTAAGGTTTGGAAATCAAGGATGGAAACAACAAGAAGAGAGTTCAGATAGGAACTAACCGTTTTTGTTCATCAATTAAACTATACAAATGTTGCTTGCATCTGCAGTTTGGAAGTGTCCGAGAAGTTTCAACCCGATTTGGCGAAGGGATTGCTTGCTGGAGAACGTACGACCTTTATACCCATTTTGGACATGGATTGTTGTTAAGAAGTATGTCCACCGTTATTTTTTATTATTCAGAAATTGAATGGCTTTACTGGACGGCCAAAACAGGGATTATTACGTTGCCCTCGAAGGCTACAGCACATATCTGACGGGTTATGACACATTTGCTGTGAAGAAATCAAAGAAAAATCCACGGTACCGTTAATGATATGCACCTGCAACACTCCAAACTATGCTAATCAATTAAGTAAGGCTGGAATTAAGGGAACGTTCAAATACGAGTGTTTGGATAATTGTTCCAAACCCCCAAAACGGGGCTGTGTGCAATTTCCGATTGATTAATGGATCCTTTAAATATATGGATGGAGGTTTTCGGCACAGTAAACTGTCCTTACTAAAACTAAAACACAGATGCAAATAATGCTTCAGTTAAACCGTAATTGTATGTACACATGAGCAAAACAGCATATTCACAGACAAACAAACAAACGAGAAAACAAGCACTAAATTATACACACGAACAGACTTTATAAGCGGGTAGGGTAACTTTACTTAAAGACATGTCCGTTCACCCCTTTACGATCATAATAAAACGGGGCGATTTGAGACAGCTTTTCGGGGCGGGTCATATGCCTTTGGCCAGAGGCGCAGTGAAGAATTCGAGCAAATGATGTGTCATTTTCAGTCTGCTTAACACCTACACTTTATCTTTCGCGACAAGACGCTCACCTATCAACCACAAACGACGGCTGGTTGACCTCACAGTTACTGCCTGAAAAAGCACAGCATAACTTATTACTAAAGACTAAAAGATGAACGCGACTGACATGTTGAAAAAATGTTAAAAGCCTGTGAAGACGCTCAACCGTCTGGGGTCATCTTTCTCTGACATTTCAGGTGTTGACCTTAGGAGTGAGAAGTTGGTTCATGACCGACTGTGCCTCTCTTTACACCCCACAAAAAATGGCGAAAGGAGAAAAAGTTAAGTAAAAACAGAGAAAAGGGGGGGAAAAAGAAGAAAAAAAACCCGTTTGTAAGGGCGAGGGTAACCACCAACGCTCATAATACACAGATGCTCACACATATTATGTGTACGGCCGCCCATACACACAGACACACGCACACACGAACACGCATACACCAGCACGCCCGCTAAAAGGCACGCACGCACGCACGCACATATACAAACACACACACACACACACACACACACACACACACACTGTTCTTACGCACGCACGCACGTAGGCACGCACACACACACACACACACACACACACACACACACACACACACACACACACACACACACACACACATCTCCAATCTGAAGATTGGGCGAGGTGTTTTTTTGAAAATTGTTATTGCAAAGAAACAACTCACCCTTTCCTGTGTCGGCAGTTTCAGTTGCAGATGTGCCAGTGGTATTTAGCGCCAGGCTTCCTTCCTTAGTTACTTTGTTATCGTTGTTATCAGCGATACTTGGTACATGCTGAGTTTTTGTTGATACATGTTCGGTGGTGCTTGGTACATTCTCAATTGTACTTGGTACATCCTCGGTGGTGCTTGGTACATTCTCAATTGTACTTGGTACATCCTCGGTGGTGCTTGGTACATTCTCAATTGTACTTGGTACATCCTCGGTGGTGCTTCGTACATTCTCAATTGTACTTGGTACATCCTCGGTGGTGCTTGGTACATTCTCAATTGTACTTGGTACATCCTCGGTGGTGCTTGGTACATTCTCAATTGTACTTGATACATGTTCGGTGGTGCTTGGTACATTCTCAATTGTACTTGGTACATCCTCGGTGGTGCTTGGTACATTCTGTGTTGGTCTTGATACCCCAATGTGTTCATTTTTGGTCTGATTCAGTTTCGGCTGTGCCAAGTCTTTATTCCTGCTGACATCATCACAGTTAAAATCGTCGCTTTGGTCCACAACGAAAGCAGTGTTAAGTGTCCCTCCTGGACCTTCAGTGACATCACGAGGGTTAAATATGGCGTCACCGTCATCATCAATGACGTAGGGATGATGTGCAACGCTGCCGCTTGCTTCGCATGTATCAGCTATTAATTCCTCAGGCGGTAAAACAGGAGGACAGCTACCCATCTTCTTGTCCTGCAATGAGATTGTATCAACAAAAAGTTGATAATCCATATTAAGTCAAGTCAAGTCAAGTTTTATTCCGATAAAAACCCCGTGAGGGTACATGGAAAATTAAAAAACACAATAAAAACACATTTCATTCAACACCAAATAAAAGGAACTAAAACAAAAAGAAATCAGACTATGTAGAGAAAAGGGAGTTGAGGGGTGAGGGAGAGCAAAAACAATACAAGAAACAATTCAACAATAATAATAATAAATAATAATAATAATAATAATAATAATAATAATAATAATAATAATAATAATAATAATAATAATAATAATTGTCAGTAAGTACTGGTGTCACATGACTGATGTGAACCAGTTGATTGGCTAATGGCGATGCGCTAAAACTGTTAGCGCACTCTTGGAGTGCGCTAACTTTTCCACAGAGCGTATTCTTACGCCCTTTACCTAAGCAAGACTGTGCTCTCATCCTCAGAATTAATTACTGACATGTAGCTTATATTCTCCACAATACCAAATGACCATAAATTCCCTACTTCTCAATTAAAGCAGAAGTGGTTTTTTTTCTGACAGATTGCATGTGCCTGTGCCACAGTGCGGCTGCCACTGATCTAAAAATAGAAGCCGCTGGGTTTCATCTAATTCTCGCCGACTTGCATACATTCTTCTCATCGTGTTAGTGGCATGTAGCTTATCATCCACATTACCAAATGATGAGTTAATATAAAATTCCCACCCGCTAGCAGAAAACACAAGTGTTATTCCGATAACGTACCAGCTAGACCAGTTTGGAAGACTGACTCGATCGACTCTGTCATACGTATAGCCGCACTGACTACACTGAAATACGACTGCATCAGTTCAGTAAATGAATGGTTTCCGAATTATTATTTCAAGGCAAGAACAATCGTAATCGAAAACGTGTAGGGTTCAGAACGTTCTTACCATTATAAGACTTATTACCAGCGTGCCTCGTGCGTGCAGACTCAGTCAGTGCAGACTGCATGCAGTGGTTTGATTGCCCTAGCAGACGACATAAACCCCGCTCAGCAAATTAACATGTTGGGCAAATGTGAACGAAAAAACGATGGGGATATAATACGTGTAGGGTTCAGAGCATTCTTACCGTTCATATTTATTATCAGACTCCCCGATGAATGAAGATACAACACGAAAATATGCCACATTTGTTTTGAAAATGTGCGAACCGTCGAGTCCCGCGGCTTCGAGTCAATTCAAGGGGAGTCACTCCGCACAGTCAATCCGTCGAAGCTCGACTGGAGGTTTCGAATCGCAAATAATGAAGAGCACAGCCCTTTCTCCGAGTTCAAATGAGGTCTCTCTGAAAGATCATCACTGTTCAGATTAACGCTACACTGGAATTTACCAACAGAAATTAAAATGCGTGTGACGAAAGCACGACACACTTGAGACACCCCACACAAAAGTAGATCTTTACTGTACACGACCTGACCACACAGTTATGCCTATTCAAATGCGCGTTGCAAAATGTGCGCTTGGAATCTTCTTTTTTTCTATGGCGGTACTGACAATATCGTTATTGAAACAATCCCAGTGCACTAAGGGATTTATAGAGCAAATCTCGAAAATAATTATTGAACTCAGCGCTATGCGCTTCGTTCAATAATGAATTTTCTCGATTTGCTCTATAAATCCCTTAGTGCACTGGGATGTCTCAATAACTTAAATAATAATAATAATAATAATAATAATAATAATAATAATAATAATAATAATAATAATAATAATAATAATAATAATAATAATAAAACACTACAAGTGCAAAGTGATTACATACATTTCTTTACTATGGGAAATGGGGGGAAGGGAGAGGGGGGGAAGATGGGTGAGTTAACATAAGGACAAACATACTATTACAAGCAACACAAAACAGATAACGGAGTATAAAGCTAAAAGATAATTAAATTTTACTCGCTTCTCAAACAGTCCATGACAAGTGTCATGAACTTTGCGAGTTTTAGCAATAAACTCTTTTTTGTAGTGGAAAAAAGCTCTCTGAATTTAACTGAATTGGGGCGGGCATAATAATAGCACCGTAACAACTGTTTTCTATAATTGGTAAAAAAAGGACATACAAAAATATAATGGAACTCGTCCCCAAGGTCACCTGATGAACATTTGTGACAGATTCTGTCTTGTCTGGGAGTACCAAGAGTCCTACCTTTTTGTATAGGCAATTTATGATTCAGTGTTCTAAATTTTAAAACAGCGTTTGCTAAATTAACCGGCAGGATGGACAAGTACTTTTCAAACTCAAAATTCTCTTTATACATTCTATAATTATAATAAAACTCATTGTTATTTATTTCTGAATGCCAGGTTTGGACAAATTGGTCTTGTAGCCTATTTTTCATCAGTGCTTTGAAAGTATTAAAATAACCACCATCCGTTACATTATCGATAGTTTGATTGTGCCAAAAATCACTAAAGCCTAACTCATTTAGAACACAATGGACAGAAAGCAAAAATTTTGACATGTATACACCAGATTCATACATTTTAAACAAAAAACGATATGAACAGTCGAAAAACACGAAACGTTGGTTATTAGCACGTTCAATCATGGGGGGAAAACAGATAGCAGTCTATCTGTTGCGAATTTCTGTTAGCGTCGTATAGAGCAGTTGTGTAGTAAAACATAAAGTGTAGTACCGTACACATTGTGCACACGTGTAAATTGAACGTGCAGCAGCTGCAAAGCAAACATTGTGTGTGTTTAAGTCTGACGAAAATTAAAGGCACAGTCGTGTAGGACAAAAAACACATTTTCTAAGTTTTTTTGTTATCGGGGACCTTGAAAAACCTAGTGAAAAGCTTTCCAAAGAAACAAATCTTAATTTCCGTGCCATCTCTGCCTTTAGAAAAGCCACTAACTGTTGATGGCTTTAAGGAAATGTATTCCTAATTAAATGACAAACTCTGCACGGGAAGCAGCCAGGCTGTTGAATGTTGGTTAGGGTAAACTCAACTCTTACATTCCGACCCACATCTGTTTTCACGTTGAAGACTACGTCTCTTACATTCGCTAGTAAATCTGGTGAGTCACACATGTTCCTTTACTCGCGCTGTTGTTTCAGGCCAACAGCCGGTGCTCTCGCAGTGTGGAGCGACGCGTGAATGAATGTCGAACATGAACTCGATAATATTCATTCTACAGGGTTGGGTTTCGTTTGTTGCTTACACTGATAACTACAACACTACCGTAAAATCCCTAGCATAAGCCCACCATCTAGCAAACGCCCACCCCCCACTTTGGGCCAAAAGTTGTGCACAGGGGTAACTACCTAGCAAACGCCCACCCTGCTTTTTTCAAAGAGACTATAGGTTCACTTTCAGTAGGATTAGTGCAGACTGTTCTAAAAGTCATCTTTTTCCCCTTCTTTACCTTTTCGTGTTTCTTTGCTTTTTTCTTATTCTTTGTCCCCTCTCCTCACTCCCACCCATCGTTCATGTTTTTTCGAGTTTCTCTTCTCTTTTTTTTTCCCTAAGTTTGTGGGTTTTTCTTTCTCAGAAAGATTGGGCCTTTTGAAGACAAAATCCAAGTTCAGTTAACGTTTCATTTCCAAAGACGATCGTGTAATTTCTTCCCTGTACAGGAAGAAAGGGTTTCATTGGTGTTGACATTTCGACATTTCATCAAGTTTCTTTTTCCCGGAATTGTGTTGTTATTGTTTGTCCTTGCAAAGGTCTGGCGATTTTCTTTTTACTTTATAAATTTATATGAATGACTATGCTCGTGTTGTTTTCAGAAGAGCCAGTCCTTTTCCTCTCTCTCTCTCTCTCTCTCTGTCTCTCTGTCTCTGTCTCTGTCTCTGTCTCTGTCTCTGTCTCTCTCTCTCTCTCTCTCTCTCTCTCTCTCTCTCTCTCTCTCATGGTTGGCCCTCTTTGCCTCAAAGTCCTGGTTTTTTTTTCCTTCACTTCTACTCACACGACTTAACTTACATGCTTTCGGGGTTTGTATTCACTCAATTACACGGTTGAGCACAAAACTTACTTTGTGCAAAGGGGTCTATCCCTAGCAAACGCCCACTCCCCAATTCTGCCCTAAATCTGTGCACAGGGGGGGTGGGCTTATGCTAGGGATTTTACGGTAATAACAGATTTTGCAAGTTATCACAGGCAAAACAAAAACTACAATATCAAAACAGAAAAATATGTTATAAGGCTGTGAGCTCATATATATAAACGAATTTAGTCATAATGTCACTGAGGTACATACTCTTATTAATTTCTAATGTGCACACTAGTGAATAAAATGTACATTTCTGTTACAAGTATTGATGTGTTGATAAACTGTTTGTTTTACCAATGCGAAGTGCATAACCACACACACATACACACACACACACATATATATACACACACGCACGCACGCACGCACGTACTCACGCACACACACGCACACACACACACACACACACACGCACACGCACACGCACACACACCACACCACACACACACACATGCCTATTAAATATTAAATACTTTTTAATCGCAGTATCAATATATTAGACGAGACCTGCTACTCTGCCTGAGCTTGCTGCTATTTGGTTTAAACACAATTTTATTCAAAATACATGACATGAAACAATTGACAAAAATGCAGCTAGGACACGAACTCAAGCAGATGCTTATTTGACGTGACCATAACAATGCTAAGTTAAACAAGTTTTCATGATGGTGGACAACACAATTATTAACCAGAAGAACAAAATGTAGGAGGGGGGTATGGGGAACTTAATCAAAACAGGAGGATTTACAGAAAAAAAAATAAAATTAAATTAATCAAATAAAAAAATTAAAGAAAAAAGAAAAAATAAAGAAAAAAATAAGGTGAGACTATGAATGAAGCGCGTGGGACGAGAACATCGATGCTGAGACATGCAATAAGTAAGTTCAGATAAATGTACATTTTCATGGAGAGGGCAGCATAGTTCGTTACGAATGTATGGAAGAAAACAACCACACACACAAAAAAGAGAACAGCAAAACAAAAACAAAATCTCAATGATAATTATTACTTAGGCCAAAAAAAATAATAGGTGTGGTTACGGTAACCCGACCAACCCTATTTTTTTCGCGCGACCCTAGACTTTTTTTTGGCATTTGGGAAAAAAAAAAAAAAAAAAAAAATATCTTGTTTTTTTTGGCAAAATAACGTAAAAATATGGTTTTTTGGAAAAAAAACAAAAAAAAAATAATCCCGACCTAGCGACCCTATTTTTTTGGCCTATGTTACCGTAAACAGACCTATTTTTTTTTTGGCCTTATGTTAATATGTAATTGATGCAACAACACTGAGAGACGGGTTTACGTTCTCCTGCACACAAACATACACAATACCAGTACGTGGGCTAATCCTTCAAGTTAGTCGACCAGATTCAGCAATAAAGGATTGGACCGACTCGAAAATCAATGTATTTATGCGAAATGAATGTTGCTCGCTGCCTCTTAATAATGTTTCCACGTGTCTAAAATTGGCAGGCAGTGAGTTAATTGTGGACATACGAGCTTTTTCAAACAACGTGCAGTATAACAAGTAATGTTCACCTGTTTTGTTCCGGTTACCGTACACACACTGTGGGTTATCTTTTAAATGGCGTTTGCATAAATCGGAATTAAGGTTACTCATGTTTAAACGCATTCTGCTGTGTTGTATTTCTACATGTCTTTTTCCAAAATAATAATAAACTGGCACATAATGATGAGGACTTTGTAAATAATGCTTAAACTCGCTAATTGAGTTTGTGGTTTTAACCACATCAGGCAGATCATTCCATAAAATTGTAGTTGAAGGAACGAAGGCTGCTATTTCTACTACCACCAATTCTACTACTACTACTATGGCTACTACCACAACAACTACTACTACCGACATCACAAACATTTCTTCGTCTGCAGCTGTTACCACTGCTACCACCACCAATTGCCACTGGCACCGCCAGCACTATCTAAATCATCTAATTAAATAAAAAATGAGTTACTCACCAAGATCGAACTTCTGGTCGGACAAACAAAAACAGGCTTTCTCAATGTAAATGCCACTCTGAAAAAAACCGAGTTCTTCTTCTGCTCAACTCACTTGCCAGTGACTGGACACCAAAAGGCCAGCTGTCTAACTTGCATTTGTCCTTAAATAGCTAAACTAGACAAATAGGGGGGTAGGTAGGGGGTTGAGGGCTGGGGGAGGAGGGCGTGCGTGCGTGCGCGCGTGTGAGTGTAAAATGTAATGCACTTAACAACATTTTTCGGCAGGACTTATCAACTCATAAAATACGAATCCAAGGTTCATGTAGGGTGCGAATGAAGTGCAAGAACGAACAGAGAAGATTAAGACAAAGATTAATATTTAAGACCGACGTTTAGAGATTGAGAGAGAGAGAGAAGTTATCCAGAGAGGGTGAAAACAGCGAATAAAACTTTTTTGAGCGCTCTGCTAGCGCCGTTAGTTTGTCAGAACATGAGGTGGTCCATATTAGGAGCCGGTCCATATTAGGAGCCCTTCCCCTATGTAGGATAAACAGAATACTACATGGCTTGCTGTTTCGTACCAGATTTACACTCGTTGCTTTTTCAAATAGTGAACAGCTCGGTTTCGCTCGCAGTTCAATATCTAGGGGAAGGGCTCCTAATATGGACCGGCTCCTAAAATGGACCGGCTCCTAAAATGGACCACCTCCAGTTCTGACAAACTAACGGTGCAAGAGCGCTCAAAACAATTTCATTCGCTGTATTCGCCCTCTCTGGATAACTTGCACATGTCAAAACAGTTGCAGAAACACAAACCACAAAACCGTTAGGCTTTTTCTCTTTTTACATTTAGTCAAGTTATGACTAAATGTTTTAACATAAAGGGGGAATCGAGACGAGGGTCGTGGTGTATGTATGTGTGTGTGTGCGTGTGTGTGTTTTGTGTGTGTGTTTGTGTGTGTGTGTGTGTGTGTGTGTGTGTGTGTGTGTGTGTGTGTGTGTGTGTGTGTGTGTGTGTGTGTGTGTGTGTCTGTCTGTGTGTGTGTGTAGAGCGTTTCAGACTAAACTACTGGACCGATCTTTATGAAATTTTACATGAGAGTTTCTGGGTATGATATCCCCGGCCTTTTTTTTCCATTTTTTGGATAAATGTCTTGGCTTAAAAACTAGTTAATGACTTTGGTCATTAAAAATCTGAAAATTGCAATTAAATTGTTTTTTTTTATCTAAAACGATCCAAAATTACGTTCATCTTATTCTTCATCATTTCCTGACTCCAAAAACATAAACAAATTTTATATTATATTCGGATTAAAAACAAGCTCTGATAATTAAAAATATAAAAATTATTATCAAAATTAAATTTCCGAAATCGATTTAAAAACAATGTCATCTTATTCCTTGTCGGTTCCTGATTCCAAAAACATATAGATATGATATGTTTGGATAAAAAACACGCTCAGAAAGTTAAAACGAAGAGAGGTACAGAAAAGCGTGCTATACAGCACAGCGAAACCACTACCGCCCTAAACAGGCTCGTCAGTTTCACTGCGTTTTGCACGAGCGGCGGACTACGGTCATTGTGAAAAATGCAGTGCGTTCAGTTTCATTCTGTGAGTTCCACAGCTTGACTAAATATAGTAATTTCGCCTTACGCGACTTGTTTTACATTTCGTCAAGTCTTGACTAAATGTTTTAACATAGAGGGGGAATCGAGACGAGGGTCGTGGTGTATGTGTGTGTAAGTGTGTGTGTGTGTGTGTGTGTGTGTGTGTGTGTGTGTGTGTGTGTGTGTGTGTGTGTGTGTGTGTGTGTGTGTGTGTGTGTGTGTGTGAGTGTGTGTGTGTGTCTGTGTGTGTGTGTGTGTAGAGCGATTCAGACTAAACTACTGGACCGATCTTTATGAAATTTGACATGAGAGTTCCGGGGAATGATATCCCCGGACTTTTTTTTACATTTTTTCGATACATACCTTTGATGACGTCATATCCGGCTTTTTGTAAAACTTGAGGCGACACTGTCACACCCTCATTTTTCAATCAAATTGATTGCAATTTTGGCAAAGCAATCTTCGACGAAGGCCGGACTTTGGTATTGCATTTCAGGTTGGTGGCTTAAAAAATAATTAATGAATTTGGTCATTAAAAATCGGAAACTTGTCATTAAACTTTTTTTTTTTTAAACGATCAAAAAAAAATGCCATCTTATTCTTCGTCATTTTCTGATTCCAAAAACATATACATATGTTATATTTGGATTACAAACAAGCTCTGAAAATTAAAAATATGAAAATTATGTTTAAAATTAATTGTCCGAAATCGATTTAGAAACAATTTCATCTTATTCCTACCG
This sequence comes from Littorina saxatilis, assembly GCF_037325665.1. Classification (NCBI taxonomy): domain Eukaryota; kingdom Metazoa; phylum Mollusca; class Gastropoda; order Littorinimorpha; family Littorinidae; genus Littorina; species Littorina saxatilis. The sequence goes on along the minus strand of NC_090257.1, from coordinate 15,628,080 downwards.
GCACGGTTGGCCTAGTGGTAAGGCGTCCGCCCCGTGATCGGGAGGTCGTGGGTTAGAACCCCGGCCGGGTCATACCTAAGACTTTAAAATTGGCAATCTAGTGGCTGCTCCGCCTGGCGTCTGGCATTATGGGGTTAGTGCTAGGACTGGTTGGTCCGGTGTCAGAATAATGTGACTGGGTGAGACATGAAGCCTGTGCTGCGACTTCTGTCTTGTGTGTGGCGCACGTTATATGGCAAAGCAGCACCGCCCTGATATGGCCCTTCGTGGTCGGCTTGGCGTTAAGCAAACAAACAAACAAACAAACATCTTATTCCTTGTCGGTCCCTGATTCCAAAAACATGTAAATATGATATGTTTGGATTAAAAAGAAACTCAGTACGCTAAAAAGAATAGAGATACAGAAAAGCGTGTTATCCAGCTCAGCGCGACCATTACCGCACTATTCTGGCTTGTCGATTTCACTGCCTTTGCCACGAGCGGTGGACTGACGAAACTACGAGTATGCGGTCTTGGTGAAAAAGTGCAGTGCGTTCAGTTTCATTCTGTGAGTTCGACAGCTTGACTAAATGTTGTTATTTTGCCTTACGCGACTTGTTCACTTTTGGCAGGGTTCACTCTAAATTTGCCGCCTAAAACGGACTCGTTTCTGTCTACAGTCAAAGCTTTTATCCCACAAAAATGGCTATATATGACAGCTAAGACCGTATTTGTTACATTTTAGCAGTGTTGACCCCGAGTTTCTACTGTAAACAAAAAATAATAGCAAAATCTCAAAGTATGTGTGAGTCCCCTAATATGGACCACCTTCAACAAATCGAAGAAAATAAAAGCTAAAGGCTATTTTCATTAGTTCATTAAGAAGCTTGCTGGAAATAACCTATAACAAGCGCTCGAGATTTCAAACAAATATACCAAATAGTCTTCTTTTCATGGAAGTTGATAATTTCATTTATTTTCACTCTGTTTTTTGATAAGCTTCTTTAGTTTCCTGGTGTGCTTCAAATAAACCTCTCATCAACCCGAAACAGATAAATCTAAAGCATATTTTAATTATTCTGACTTGCACACTAAGTTGTATCATGTTATTTTGAAGTATAGGGGGCTTTTTACAGTGATTCGTGAAGGCCGCTTCACTGGTCCATATTATGCGCCCAGGCTCCTAATATGGACCATTTGTGATTTTTTTTTCTGTATTTAATTGTTGCTGATTGTGTATCAAAGCTATTTCAATCTAATTAGGCCTAACGGTTAACCTAAGAGAGAAGGACTACCAAACACAAAATGAAACTTCTTCGCAAGAAAACAAGCTAGTTATCAGCATGAAACAAAAAGGGGTCCATATTAAAACAACTCGTGTAAATCTGGTACGACACGGCAAGCCATGTAGTATTCTTTATGTATGGAGCCGCCACCCCTACGGTTAAAATGAGAATGCTGTTTTTACATTTAGTTAAGTTTTGACTAAATGTTTTAATATAGAGGGGGAATCGAGACGAGGGTCGTGGTGTATGTGTGTGATTGAGCTTACATGACGTAGTGTCGATACAGTGGAACCTACAACACAGACACCCCCCAAAATCAAATTCGCAAAATTAAGGTTCCCGCGTTAAAATTGACAAAAAATCACAACTGCTAAAACGAAACATGTTTAGCAAGTCCTTAGACAGAACAATCAAATCTGCATCCAAATCAGTCAGTTTTGTTCATATATCTTGTCTACCAAGGACGCGGTGTAGGTGTCAATCCTCTCAGAAGGTATAAAAGGCAGTTTCTGAAGCCGTTTTAGCGGGTAATGAGACAAAAAATGATACATTTGAGTAACTCGCCAACGCATTGCCTTCAAACTTTGCGAATTTGATTTTGGGGGGTGTCTGTGTTGTAGGTTCCACTGTATCGGCACTACGTCATGTAAACTAAATCTGTTTTCTGAATAAGTTAGGGGAATAAACGGCCTTTCCAGTCATATAATTGGTTTTACGATAAACGGCCTCATCAGAAAGATCTGCCCTCAAACGCACCTGTAAAGTTTTTTTTATGACGAGTAGTGTAGTTATTCCGTTCTTCCGATCTTCGAGTTGTACTGGTGTCGCAATTAGATATTTCAGCTTGTCATTTTCTTTTGTTGCGACAGTGAGTGCCTGCAGTGTGTATGTGTGTGACTGATTGTGCATGTGTGTGTGACAGAGTGATTATTTTGCCTGTTGTAATTATTGTGTATGTTAAATGTTATTATTGTAGATTGATTGTTTAACACACACACACACACACACACACACACACACACACACACACACACACACACACACGCACGCGCGCACACACACACACACTCACTCACTCGCTCACTCAGTGTTTTTGTAATATTCATGGAGACAAGTTAGATTACTCTTGTATGTAGGTTTTATAGATCAAGTCCTGTGGCGATAAAGTATTTTTAGGTATTTACCTGTTGGACTGGTTTTGCTGACCAAACCAGGCAGCCAGCTAGCTGTGAACTGTTTGTGTCATTCATGAATCTTGTGTTGCATGCTCTTTTAGTTATTTTGAAATGTGAACTGTTCACTGATACACAATTTTACCCAGAGTTAGAATCCTTCACTTGTCCAGTTAGACCTCACAGAGAGCAGTCGGATTTTGATATTGTATAAATTATTCACCGACCTTTATCACATTGACAAGGTATGTTTGTTACAATTACATGTATTGAGTACAACCTGTTGAATTTAGATTGTTATAATTTAGACCAAGTTATGTTTTGTGTTAATTGGAATTGTATTAAGTTTATATGTGTAATATTTACAGATGAACTTCGTAAGAATTTAGAAATGTTTAGTGTTGTTATTATATTATTATGTTCATGGACTTAAGGGACTGACATTATTTTGAACTATTCATGCACTGCTGTTTTCTATTTATTATTGTAAAGTTTATTTGCCTTAAGTAGTAAAGAATAATTGTAAACAAAATGTCATTCTATTTATTTGAATTATTTTGCCTAGTTTTGGCACTTAGCATTGTTTTATTTGTTTGTTTACAGGGTCCCTTTTTCTATTCCACGCCATACCTTAACCCGTGATCTGTACAAATGTAATACATTTGACAAATTGCGTCGAACCTAAAACCGCGAGTTGTAAAAATGTACAAATGTGAAAATATTGCATTCCACAAAGTAATACATGCCTTTTATTAGTATTAATATTCGTTGTTTAGAGCCTCTACGCTGAGTGATGGGGGTGGTTTTAGATCCACATCCCATTTTGGTACAATCCCATTTTGCCGCCGTCCCATTTTTTGCCCCATCCCATTTTCGCGACATTTCACAAGCCAAGCGTCTTTTAACTACCGTGTCATAACAATGGCGCGACATCCCATTTTGACACCATCCCATTTGGCCGCCATCCCATTTTGATTTATTCTTCTTGCCAAGTCTCACTATACTACTATACTGCGTTATTCAACTAGGGAGACATTCCGTTTACGCGAAATCCCATTTTTGCCACAATCCAAAATGTCGCGAAATGGGGATGGCGGCGAAATGAGATGACGGCAAAACGGCATGGCGACAAAATGGAATGTGACGCTAGTGGTATGACACGGTGGTAAAATGACACTTGGCCTGTGAAATGTCGCGAAAATGGGATGGGGGCGAAATGGGATAACGGCGAAACGGTATTGCGCCAAAATGGGATGTGGAGCTAATGGTACATGACATGGTGGTAAAATGACACTTGTGTGTGAAATGTCGCGAAAATGGGATGGGGGCGAAATGGGCTAACGGCGAAACAAGATTGCGCCAAATAGGGGGGTGGAGCTAATGGTACTTGATATGGTGGTAAAATGACACTTGGCCTGTGAAATGTCGCGAAAATGGGATGGGGGCGAAATGGGATAGATCCCTTGACTTTGGGGTAGCGTGACTCTGTTACTGCTAGCTTTCCACTGGGAGGAAGACTGGTTGGTCCGGTGTCTGGGTGAGACATGAAGCCTGTGCTGCGACTTCT
>NC_090257.1:15481576-15621576 GCF_037325665.1 Littorina saxatilis | reverse complement strand
ATCAAGGACAAAAGTTTGACATTTGCAGCGTAAGCAATTAAAGCATGCTTTGTCGAAAGAACAATAATCACTTCCCGTGCCAATACATCACGTGAACCCAAACAGTTCGTGCTGCTGCTTGCACGACAAGAATCCTACCACTCGGACCTCTACCACTCGGACCTCTACCGGATGTCAACAGGCTGGATGCTTTCTGGGTAGAGTGAGGATTCTTGGTTCAATACATTTCTTACTTTGACACGGGTGTCAATCGAGGACAACATTGATGCGTACGCCGGTCTTTCCCGTGTTGAACTTCGTTGGGCTAAAAAAAAAGTCCAAGCTTAAAGATACTGTCCTTCCTGTGTACAATTTAATTAAACAGAAGTGTTCCACTTGTGAACACATTGCTATAACAAGTTGTAAACACTTTGTGACAGAGTACATAGTTCTACTAGCAAAAGAGGCACACATAGTAACCGCATTGTGTTCACAAATATTCATTGTGCTACTCTTGCCAGAAGAACTATGTAGACCTACTGTGGCACAAAGTATTCAAACTTGTAATAGATTAGTGTTCAAAAGTAGAACAATTCTGTTCAGAGTGTAAGCGATCAGGTCTGCCTAAGATGTTATCGACAAAACGACACCAAGACGTTTCTGCTTGATTCTCTCTTCCAAAGTGAAATCCCTGACGCTAAAAGCGAAACGAAGTTCAAACATACATGGCCGACTAGTACCTATACGCACGTGTTTACAAGCAAGTCCACTTTCTCTGAGCAGAAAGTTGCCCTAAATGTCGACCTTCGCTTTGTCTGTGCAAAAAGTTGCAAAACGAAACAACATTAAGACTTGTTCACGAGCAGGACTGACATAAATAAAACGACAATATGACGCATTACTAAACAAGAAACAAAAAATGTTCTGCTTTGAACAGACTACCTTAAGCTTTGGGCTTCTTTTGTTGTGTTAAAGGCACAGTAAGCCTCCCGTAAACCATCACAGATACGGTCAGGCTTTTACACACAGTACAAACACCCTTTCATTTAAACACTCACCGATTGAGAACATCCTGGGTGCCCTCCGTAAAGAGCGAACAATTTTCAAAGAATTTATTTTTGCGTGGTTTATCTTACCCCTGAGCCATCGTGAACCCGTGTGATCCAGTTTCCCTTTTTCACAATGTTGTCGTCAGTTAGTCATTTGAATGCGACTCGATGTCAGCTTATCTACAATAGCACGTTTTTATGCACGAAACAAACGCCTGTGGTTCACAAGAACTCTAGCGATGGCTTTTGACTGTTGAGAGGAACGGCGATATGCCGCATAAACCGTCGTCTGCTACGACCCTTGCGTGACCCTGCTTCCGGGCTTTTCTTTTTTCAAACTTTAACAACTTCGAATTGCACTGATCTTGTCTTGATGAAAACACGCTGTCAATTTATTATTTAGATTTTAAAAGTTAGGTCTAGCGCAAAAACGCACCACGGTCCAAAAACTTTCTGATTATCATCGATCCACGGCTATCGCCAGTTTAAGGGAAGTAACTCATTTTTGACCTGAGTTCAGGATGGGTCCAAAAAGTGTTCGAGACAATCTGCAAAATTAATTCTTTAAAAATTGCTCGCTCTTCACGTAGGGCACTTGGGATGTTCCCGTTTGGTGAGCGTTCAAATGGAAGGGTGTTTGTACTGTGTGTAAAAGCCTGACAGTATCTGTGATGGTTTACGGGAGGCTTACTGTCCGGGCGTGATTTCCGGGATATTCATAACAGCCGTCCAGCACCAAAACGAGGCGCCATTGTTGTAAAGGGCCAAGTCCACGAAAATAAATTCTTTGAAAATTTCTCACGCTCGACAGAAAGCAGCCAGGATGTTCCCGTTCGGTCAGCGTTTAAATGGAAGTATGCTTGTACTGTATGTAGACGCTCGGGGAGCTCTGTGATGGTTTACGGGAGGCTTACTGTGCCTTTAAATACCAATGATTGTTACTTTGATGACTATGTAAATGAATAATACACCGTGGAAACCGAGCAAAACATTTACACAATTCACGAAATATATTTGCCTGCTAAGATACCTTGTTGTCCGAGGTAAGCAGCCCAATTGTATGTTTTTTTCACGGAGGTGGGGGTCGGGGAGAGAGAGAGAGAGAGAGAGAGAGAGAGAGAGAGAGAGAGAGAGAGAGAGAGAGAGAGACAGTACAAGGGAGGGTATTTTCATTTGAAATGTTGCGACCCATCTCGTCATCGGCGCTTTTCCGGAAATGACCTGCGCTTTGTTGGAATTTCAACAATGGCCGCCATTGTATGAATTACAACTTTGCACTACGCGATTCTAAAAATGTACCGCGCGCATAGTAAGAATTCTGCTCTTTCTTAGCATGCGATGTAAAATGATACAAGTCATGATGGCCTATGATAATCCTTGTGTTTTAAAGTGATCAATGCCTAGTCTTGAAAAAGCAGATGCATTGTATAACGCACCAAATCAACCGAATTACAAAAAGCAAAAACTTCGGCGGGCTGTAACAACACAGTTCAACGACCCATCCCACTCGACCAAAACGCACCAATTTTACGTATTTTTTAACGTTTCAGATCTTACATTTTACAACAACAAAAACACAACAAGAGTGTTCCGATACTACTTTTCACTGGTAACTATCGATTGTAATACATTTTTACTCAGTCTCAACTGATTATATAATATCCTCACACAGTCTCTCTGGGCTGCAGAGACAGCATTACGTCCCTTTACTGGTAATCTAGGCTCTTGAAACGTGATGTGCAAGTCTGTGCGCTATATTGATGTGATTGATTGTTGCAAAATGTTGATTCAAATTAAAGATGATTTCAGCCTGTTGTAACAAACTAACACTCTACTCTGAGAAAAAAAATCATTGTGTTCAAAATAGATCGAGACAGCAGCAACTAGCAAGCTGCATGCGCCGAGTGTCACAGAGAATTGTTACACAGTGTACCCCCACACCCCCAATTCAAGACTTCCCCTGTATAAGACCTTGCTTTTTCATATACCTTATTCATGACCTGTGAAAAGGGTATACTTTTTTGTGCCAGTCGAAGGGTTGCCATTTCTAGAACGAGGCAGCTCGTTTCCGGAAATGCGACGCTTTGTTGGAAATCAAATGAGGTTTCGGGAAATCCCGATTATTCCAACTCTGCCCCGGATTCTTACTTTGCGCCCAACAGAAATACCAATCAAGTCTTGGTTGCTTCCCTTGCTTTACTAATTCGTGCAAGCACAGTGATATATCATCATGTCGTAAAGCATACCTTCGTTGCACAGAAAATGATAGGGCGTGTGCAGAGAGTAACGTGACCAAATAAACTTGCTTTGTGTTCGAATTTGTTCAGATCTATTTACTGGAAAAGAAACAAGAAGTGTTGTAGTCTTGGGCGAAACTGTTTAATAGTTTTTATGTACACATTTCAGGGTGGGAATTCTAGACCAAGCGTTTTGTTTTCATTTCCAAACCAGGTTGCATCTGCGCGTCAAAATCACAATGTAGTGATCATGTTCAGTCTTTTCATTTAAATCCAAAGAATTAAATATGCAGCCCTTCTTGATTGAAGAAACATGGACTGCAATCAGCATCGTTAAACGCGGAGAGAGGTCTGTATAGTAGCGTCCCTTAGGACAGAGTTGTCTTGCTTTGGCCGACAGAGTAGTGTCCTCTTACATCGGTTGACATGGGTCGTTTTCCGCCAGCAACCCATTTGCTGCAACAGAAGGACATGTCAGTAAATACCTGGAGCGCTTCTTGTTATGACTGGTCTTTTTTTTCATGCGTCAGTGACACTAAAAATAACATCCAAAACTCAGAATTAAAAATCAAGATAGGTTAGTTTTTTCACAAAACAAAAAATTCACAATTTAGAGAAAAAAAGGTAAAATTTAAACGTTCTACGAACTAAATATTAGTATCCTTTTTTTATCTTTTTTTTTATCATGTGACAGTGAGTTAGTGAGTGCGTACGTGTGTTGCAAGCGTGTGTGTGTGTGTGTGTGTGTGTGTGTGTGTGTGTGTGTGTGTGTGTGTGTGTGTGTGTGTGTGTGTGTGTGTGTTGTTCAAAACAGAAGAGTACTAAGACGTTGCGCCAAATTCACGTAGAATAGTAAAGGAAAAACAAGAAACCAAGATCAAGAACAAGAAGAACTAGAAAAAGAAAATGACTTTCTTGAAATGACACCTGTGGTAACAATCGTTCTTCTGCTTGGCACAATGGACGCTGGCCAAAACAAACTGTTTCGGTTTTTATAGTTGTGGAATTGTTGCTTTTCCATGAACATACTAAGGCAAATAAACCCACTAATAAACAGCGTGTCTACACACGTGATTGGCTATCTTTATACCGCCGTAGGTGATCGCATCAGCATTGAATATTCAGCTCTAATGACATTTTTTTTGAACGAATGGGGCAAAGTATTGAGCGGACAGTGTAGACAACACAGATCGGAGTATATTTTCAGTGAGATGTCAGTTAAGCGCTTGGTTTTAATGCCACGTGTTTGGTTGCCTCAGTGTTCCGCAGGAAAAGCAGCTCACATATAAAATCCAACAGATTTATTTCCAAAAATTCGCACATTCACTAGAAAGGTTTTGCGGACGTCGTTTACTTTCAACGAAAGCTGACACAGGCTGGCGTTTTCTACACTTCGTTTACAAGTTCAAAACCAAAGTTTTGAATCTCCTTGTACACTCGCTTTGGCTGAAAAGGGGCTGAAAAGGCGGTGTCGGATTCAGAGTGTCGGTGATGCTGTGTGTGAATGAAGCAGATGCGCATGTAGGACGTGGTGATGGTGTCAGATTTCCGTGTCGATCTTTTGGTTTCAGACGGCAGTTTGAGCAAATGTATTGATGTCGCTTGACGCGACTTGTTGGCTCACGTAAGTATAGCCTATGCGATGCTAACTTTTGTCTGTCTGTGCGTGCGTGCGTGCGTGCGTGCGTGGCGTGCGTGCGTGCGTGCGCGCGTATGTATGTATGTCTGTGGTAGAAACTTTAACATTTGACTGAACACCGAAATACTAATTTTACCTGGTTATTATTCAAGCAACAGCTTCAAAGTATTGAAGCAATGATCAACATTTCGTCGGCACGTATGTAGTTAAAGTGTGTATCCAAAGAAAACGGGTGGTAGGGGGTTTTGGCGGGGGGGGGGGGGGGGGGGGTAAACACAGCTGACTGGTTTGTGTCGTGTGCGGTATGTAGACCAGGTCAGGGGTCAAGGTTAGGTCAGATCGCGTGAAGGATTGTGGTATAGATACAGTTATCACCGAGCTGCAGTTCGCCGATTCGGAGAAAACGACTCATGATTTCACATTGTTCGGTTTCGTAGCTCCAGAAAAATAGATAAAGAAGACACCAAAGGAGATTTCCCACAGGTTAATCTGCACAGCGTGTTTCCAGTGTCTGCGCGAGGAAGCGCTGTCGAAAGCGCAGTGTCGATCTGGCCATCTGGCAGTCGTGTCCCCGTAACTGCTACTCCGGTCATATTTTGACAAATATTGCCTCAACATCAACATAATTCCTTTACAAGCTATTTAAAGTTTTTTGAGTGCTATATACATACAAGAATCACATATGCAAAATATAGAAAAATATTGTGGGGGATAATCGTATTTTTTTGCTTGTTTAGTATTATGTGCGTACATGATTTTTCCAAAATGGTCAAGCACTACAGAAAACGAACTGTGGGCTGTTACTGAGGCCGTGGTGTCTCATAAAGCTTCACGTTAAAGGCGTTTTTGATAGTAGAAAAGGCAAAGTACTTAGGAAATAGTTAGCTGCAACTCTTGTAAAGTCAGATTGTTTCCGTGCAAACCCAAAATGACTAGTCACATTTTATACGAAAATTATCCGATTCGCCCATGCTATGCCACCGTGTGCAAATATGAAATAATACAAGGCCTTTTTTCTTACTTACATATGTTTCCCCAAAGCAGAGTGAGCAGCTTCAAGAAAATGAGTGTTTTGAAAACATCATTTTAGGCAAAGTCGCTTCATACCCCCCTAAATGTGAAAGAGGCGATCAATTACTAAACTGAGGGTATGACACCCGACAGTTTGTTTATTTCATATGACGACGATACATAAGATAACAAAATACTGTCACTTGTTGATTCGTCTTTACACTGTTATTGTTAGGGGTTTAAGCCATTCCTTTTTTTTTTGCAATTCAGTAGAAAACGTCACCACAGCTGATCGACGTCGTCCTCCTCGTCGTCACAGGGCTATGCAGACAAGACCGTTTCGACGTCAAAACAACGCTGGCTTTGTGGTATCTTCGTCCAACGTAGTCCACGTAGCTTGCGATCAGCTGGTTGTATGTCACCCACCTTCCCCATGCCAAACGGTGCAAAAGAAAACTGCCGTTGATGACGTAGTGTACGTCGTGGACGTTTTCCTCTTCATGTTTGGCGAGAAACCAAATGTGGGCAGCCAGAATGTGCTTTCTGGCTTCTCGTGGCAGATCTGAGGGCTCAAACAAAGATGTTGGAATGTTAGAGAGCTCATGTTCAAAGGCTGATGGCAGCAGCTCTGGAGTGGCCTCTAAGATCCTGACTAGTCGCTGGAACATTGTTGGGTCAACATTGATGGCCTCGCCTTGAGAGGACACCACAGACTCAAAGGCTTGGGTGACAGCCTGATCACTCTTCTTGAGTGTGAACGGTCGGCAAGCGAAGACCCTACTAACCATGTCTTGAATGACGATTTGTCCCAGTAGTTTTACTGTGTCCACATTTACAGATTCGTTTGCGACTTTTCCGCTGGAGAGAGTTTTCCGTCTCCGCTGAATGAATTCCTCCTCTGGAAAAACTCCAGAATTTTCTTAGTGTCCGCGTGTTCCCTTTTCTGTCTTGACTTGCTTGAATCCTTATGTTGGTCACTTGTAATGAAAGGCACACCTGTCACACGCTGCATGCCAAGTATTCACACCAGTCTTTCACTTTCACCCATGCTTGTTCCCCTCGTCAAACCTCAATTTGTCTTTAAGCTGCGCATCAGAAGCTGTCCAATAACGAGGTCTGAGGACAGTCCTGCCCAGTATCGATCGCTGCGCCGGATGTTGTGGTGGCCTTTCATGAGCTGCTGATATACAGCAGGTTGTATTCTTTGTAGCTCAGACATGTGCTGAAGATACTGCCAAGCACATTTCAAGTAGTTGGTGTGTCCAGACGCAGCAAAGTGTGGCAACATTTCCAGGACACTCTGTACATGCAGACTTCTTCTTCTTCTTCTTCTTGGCGTTCGCAGAGGTTACACGATCAGACGGTCCAGCACAGCACTGGTGATAAATGTTGTCGTTTTCTCCAACTCCTGTCGACTGCCGTATTGTTTGGTCTGCAAGGGAGTTGCCAGTACAGTTTGTGACGGCCACACTTCTTTTCGTTCCTCATCTAGTAAGGGACATCGCTGTAAGATGTGTTCCACTGTTTGGTCTTCTTGACCGCAGGCACAGGTTGGTGATGGCGCCAGCTTGAACTTTCGGTTCATGTGAGCATTGAGCCTGTTGTGGCCAGTACGCAGCCTGATGAGGTTGACTTGCTGCTCTCTGGACATTGTGTGGTAGTCATCTCTGTTTGTCCTTGGCCTCATCAATGCCTTGATGATTGTCTGCTCACTAAAGCTGACACTGTTTTCAGGTTGGTCTTCCACGGCTCCTTCTTTCGCCAGCTCATCTGCCCTTTCATTTCCTGGTATCCCACAGTGTGCTGGTATCCACTGGAGGACAACTCTTCTGGTTTGTCTGACCATCTGTAATGCTTTGGCCAGCTGTGGGTGTTTGTCGTTCTCTAGGGCCTGAAGGACTGAAAGGGCGTCGTACATGCAGACGAAAGTTGCCTGTTCTCTCATCTTTGATGGACTGACGGAGAATGTCTACCATCATGTCAAGGTTCTGTAGCCACAGTTGACTGGTTCTGCATATTGACAACTTCTCTTTATGTGCAAGTAGCTGATGTTTGATGTCTGAAAGAGTATTCACGAATTCCTCCTCAGACGGAACACTATGATTTGATGTACCGTAAACTACCTTGTATATACCCAGTATCAAGTAAACGCCCACCCCCTGCTTTTGGTCAAATTTTGTGCACAGGGTACAGTACCTAGTAAACGCCCACCTCCCAGTTTCGATCAGTGGAGTAGACAAGGAAAATGAAAAAATAAATTTCCTTCCTCGGAAATGTTTCGGGGAGTGGACAGAAAACGGGTTCTAGAGTGATTACAGAATCGCTATACATTTTTGACTGGGAGGGAAAAGAAGAAACAAAAGCTTCATCTTGGGCGAAAAGTGATGTCTGAAGAGGTTGATTTACGTGTTCTTTGATTTCTTGAGTAAGAACGGGTAGAGGGCCGCGTCGTCAAAGATATTTTGAAGTTATGAACTTGTTAAACAGACACTAAAGCAATAAGATTATCTTCGTGGTTTGCTTGCAGAATTCCCTGTGTGAGTGTGTGTGTGTGTGTGTCTGTGTCTGTGTCTGTGTGCCGTCTGTGTGTCTGTGTGTGAGAGAGAGAGAGAGTGTGAGAGAGGAAAGTTTTGTGCAATAACGCATCCTTTGAATACTTCTATGCCAAATGACCAAATTATCGTTATTCTAGCAAAGGAACCGCTCCTGCAAAGGGTATAGTACCTAGGAAACGCCCACCCTCAACTTTTGGGCGAAATTGGTGCATAGGAGGGGGGTGGGGGCATACAAGGTAGTTTACGGTAATTGCGAATGAGCTTTGCCGCAGCCTTTAATAATCGTACATTGTACTTTCTGGGTCTCGGGATCTGCGGATTTAGGTTGTTTGTAAAATTGGCGAAGAATTTCGCTGGCTGTTTTTTTTAAAGAAACATTCGGCGTTCCTTTCTTCTCTGACAAAAACAATGTTAACGCCATAGTAGTCTTCGTGTATTTAGAACCATATTCCTGGTCTTTATAAAACCGAGTCAGCTTTCAATGAGCTGCAAGAGATCAGGCACTGTGACCCGTTCAATGTCGGCGTTGTCCAAGTACTCAATCTAGAAAAAACAGCACTTATATCAAGTGAAGGAGTATATTCAAGAAGTGTTTAAACCATCTCATACAACATTACTTTACTTATTTTGAAAACTAGTAACTGAGAAGAAATACAGTTTTGCCATAGGTCGGCTTCCATACAAATGTTGTTTTCGGAATAATGAAAAAAGCCTTAAATTACAGTTTAATGTCATCCATTTGTATAGCATTAAGATGAACAATCAATACCCATCTCAGACGTATACACATTCAGTAACTCTGCTTCAGTTAGTTGTTTAAACAGACAGTTTTTTGCAAAAATGAACCAGCAGCAGACGACGCTTTCGCGCCAGCGCGCGTTGTGCGGCGGTACAGTAACCTTGACCTAGATGTATCAGATCGCCTTGTGTCGGCTATGGTCGGCGAAGTTGGTCACAATTTTTCAAAATGTAAATTTTATTTTCTTTGATTTAATTTTAGTACTTGTTTCCCCCATTATATAACGCTATATTCCTGATATGTGTAAACAACACATAACAATCTGTTAAATTATTACATTAAACATTGAAAAGGTATTATGTTGAGGTTAAAACTAAATATGACCGGAGTATGCGTAAGTAAGCTACAGACAGACAGATCTAGATCTAGTGTCTCGCACTCTTGCACCGTGTCACCTATGCTTACTGTGGGTGTGTATGTGTGACGGAGTGATTGAGTTTGTGTTACTGTTTGTCGATTTCTTACGTGAGCCTTGAAGGCTTCGCCTCTTGTTTTTATTTTTACATTTAGTCAAGTTTTGACTAAATGTTTTAACATAGACGGGGAATCGAGACGAGGGTCGTGGTGTGTGTGTGTGTGTGTGTGTGTGTGTGTGTGTGTGTGTGTGTGTGTGTGTGTGTGTGTGTGTGTGTGTGTGTGTGTGTGTGTGTGTAAAGCGATTCCGAGAAAACTTCTGGACCGATCTAAATGAAACTACACATCAGAGTTCCTGGGTATGATATCCCCAGACATTTTTTCCTTTTTTTGATAGATGTCTTTGATGACGTAATATCCGGTTTTTTGTGAAAGTTGAGGCAGCACTGTCACACCCTCATTGTTCAACCATTCGTGTACATACAGGTATTGCCTGCAACCACACACACAACCACACACACTTCATTTTTCAACCAAATCGATTGAAATTTTAGTTACGCAATCTTCGACGAAGTACGGACTATGGGATTGCATTTCAGCTTGAAAGTTAGTTAATTAGTTTGCTCATTAAAGTCGTCATAAAAATCGAATTTTCAGAAACAGATTAAAAAATGATTGCATTGTATTCCTCATCTTCTTCTGAATTCAAAAAGATATAGATATGTCATGTTTACTCTATAAATGTGCCTAGAATGAAATAAAATAGGTTCAGTAAGTACTACGGACGCGTGCTTCGTGGCGGCGAGCGTGACCCGTCACGGGCTTCGGTATGGTTAGCCGAGACTATCTGAATGTAGTCTCGACGATGATTGGTTTGCGGTGTTTATATTGACAAAATGTTTTAATATCGCTTCACGCGACTTGTTTTTCTTCTAATAGACAGAACGCAAAAGTGAATACTCACTGGCGGGCCCCTCACTGGCACAGCGGTACTGGGTGTAGGTGACACTCTGTGTGAAGTTGAAGCGGACACGCATGTAGGAGGTAGACCTCATCAGACGACCACGCCTGGAGTCCATCGGGAAGTGGTGACCACGGCAGCGACAGTTGATCTGAAACAGTCAGTATCCTTGTTTTAAAGGAAAGTCATTTGTTTATTGGAAAACTATAGGACACATTTTGATGAAACTTTATATGAACCTTCTTCAATATGATATTAATCACAGACACTTCTTTTTATATTTAGTCAAGTTTTGACTAAATATTTTAACATCGAGGGGGAATCGAAACGAGGGTCGTGGTGTATGTGCGTGTGTCTGTGTGTGTGTCTGTGTGTGTGTGTGTGTAGAGCGATTCAGACTAAACTACTGGACCGATCTTTATAAAATTTGACATGAGAGTTTCTGGGTATGAAATCCCCGAACGTTTTTTTCATTTTTTTGATAAATGTCTTTGATGACGTCATATCCGGCTTTTCGTGAAAGTTGAGGCGGCACTGTCACGCCCTCATTTTTCAACCAAATTGGTTGAAATTTTGGTCAAGTAATCTTCGACAAAGCCCGGACTTCGGTATTGCATTTCAGCGTGGTGGCTTAAAAATTAATTTATGACTTTGGTCATTAAAAATCGGAAAATTGTAAAAAAAAATAAAAATTTATAAAACGATCCAAATTTACGTTTATCTTATTCTCCATCATTTGCTGATTCCAAAAACATATAAATATGTTATATTCGGATTAAAAACAAGCTCTGAAAATTAAATATATAAAAATTATTATCAAATTTTTTTTTTCGAAATCAATTTAAAAACACTTTCATCTTATTCCTTGTTGGTTCCTGATTCCAAAAACATATAGATATGATATGTTTGGATTAAAAACACGCTCAGAAAGTTAAAACGAAGAGAGGTACAGAAAAGCGTGCTATCCTTCTCAGCGCAACGAATACCCCGCTCTTCTTGTCAATTCCACGGGCACTGCCTTTGCCACGGGCGGTGGAGTGACGATGCTACGAGTATACGGTCTTGCTGCGTTGCGTTGCGTTCAGTTTCATTCTGTGAGTTCGACAGCTACTTGACTAAATATTGTATTTTCGCCTTACGCGACTTGTTTCAGTGTGTGGTAGGTGACGTCAAATTGTGCCCTTCAGAAAAGTTGAGGTGTCACTAAAGCGACCACAATACGAATTTTAGTCAAGCTTACGTTGAACCGGCTAGGAAGCTAACAAAAATGAGTTCAATGATTTGTCACTCAAAATTATTTTGGGATACAAATTGCAATTACAGATTCAGAGCGAGAGAGAAAGAGAGAGAGAAAAAAAAGAGAGAAAGGAAGAGAGAGAGAACTCGAACTCGAAAACTTTATTACCAAGGGATGATAGCATTAGGTCCATATGGTCCTATCTTACAGCTAGTCCCTACTATAATACACACATGAAACGAAGAACAAGTATGAAGAATAAAAAAAGAAATCAAATAAAACAATCAAGTAGGGAAAAGTATAACAAACATTAGTGTGCTTGTGGAAGCATATTATACATTTTCTCTTTTACGCACCCTCACACACACTCGCACAAATTGAACACCGACTTAGTCGTTAGAGGGAGAGAATTGAATTGAATTGAACTTTATTTAACAAGGATTAAGATTTAAGGCTACGCCTTTTCTTACAATCTGTCCTTGGGACGCATAGACACACAATTATATAATTAAAAAATAAAAAATTACAAAGTTAAAAAGTTAATCAGCAAAAAAAGGAGGTCGGAAAACTTCAGCACGTGATAATAAAGATGATGACGATGATGATGATGACGATGACGATGACGATGATGATGATGATGAAGATGAGGCATAAAGAGCATACATATGTGGTTATTCATAAAATCAAATGCATACTATGCAGGTAATTATAAATACAAGCTGGTAGCAATCGAACATGTAGCAATAGTACAACACAAATATGTTCAGAATATACACTCATAGGAAAAAGTTAGGGACCACTTACGCAAACAAACACAGCTTCCAAACCACCAAACAAAATTGAATCAAATTTGTAACATGTTTAATTCATTATCTCTGCGATCCTTTTCCAAAATATGGTGCCATTTCATTCACGCATTACGTGTCAACAAGCTCTGAAACAACATGGGGGTCGAAAACAAAATTTGCAAGTTCCGAACAGTTCAGTAATGGGTGTGTCCGCCGCGTTTTGCGATGCCTTCTGCAGTCCTGTTCCGCATCGAGTTTACCAGCTTCCTGCAGAAGGCCTGAGGAATGGCCTGCCATTCGATTTGCAGGAACTGAAGCAGTTGCTGCAGGTTCCTTGGGGGTGGGTGGTTGTTCCTCACTCGCCTGTCCAGCTCATCCCACAGGTGCTCGATGGGGTTGAAATCAGGGCTGCAGGCCGGCCAGTTCATCCTGGTGACACCAGCCTGCTGGATGAAGTTGTTGACCAGCCTCGCTCTGTGAGGTGTCGCGTTATCGTCCTGGAACACAGCCTGCACACCAATATGGTGTAGAGTGGGTAGAACCAAAGGGGCGACAATCTCATCTCTGTACCGTCAGGTTGCCAACAATGTGGTAGAGGGGGGTTCTGTGTCGAAAACTGAAGGCCCCCCACACCATGACGGAGCCCCCGCCGAAGGCCACCCTCTCCTGCACCAGATCGTCGTTGTACCGCTCACCCTGACGCCTCCACACACGAGCCTGACCGTCATGATAGTGCAGATTGTGCGGATGGGGCGCTGAACAGCACATCGGCCCATTGCTGGCGTGTCCACCTGGCATGGTTGTGACAGAACGCCAAACGAGCCTGGCGATGAGCTGCTGTCAGTCGTGTCCGTACAGCTGGACGACGTGATCGCAGGCCAACTTCGTGCAGGCGTTTGCGGATGGTTTTCGTGCTGACGTTGGTGTTTGTTGCCACCCTCAGCTGGCCCCTGATGATGTTTGCAGTGGTGCCTCGCTGCTGCAGAGCTTGTCTTCTGATGAAGCGATCTTCACGCTGTGTTGTCTTCTTAGGCCGTCCTGACCTGGGCCTCCCCAGAACGCTGTTGGTGGCCTGGAACTTCTGATGCAGCCTGACCACGACAGAATGGGACACTCCAAGTCGTCTGCCCACTTCTCGCTTGCTTACGCCGTCTTGCAGCCATGCGATGGCCCGGGCTTTGTTGAAGGTGGTCACCTTTCGTCTGGGAGGCATAGTGAGAAGATGGTGGCTTGCGGAAAATCGCGGGGCTATAAAGCCTAACTGGTGACAACAGTTCACTCTCAACACATCCTCCCTGCACGTGCATAACGAATTTTTCATCTTTCCCGCCCAGGCTTGCCCACGCGCCAGCGTAAAAATGGTCCACTTTTTGCAGTTTGGCAGTTTCTGTCTCGTGCCCTAGCCAGGCCTCCGTGGATCCCGAGCAAGTTTCCTGCTAACACTGCATTTCTCACCCACTGGTGTGTACGGCCTGACAGCCATTTGGTTTTATAAACTTAGGAACAAGGAGTTTGGCACAGATCAATCAATCAATGAGTCTTATATCGCGCATATTCCGTGGGTACAGTTCTAGGCGCTCTGCAGTGATGCCGTGTGAGATGAAATTTTATACGGCCAGTAGATTGCAGCCATTTCGGCGCATATTTACCTTTCACGGCCTATTATTCCAAGTCACACGGGTATAGGTAGACAAAAGCAATTTTGCCAGGAAAGACCCTTTTGTCAATCGTGGGATCTTTAACGTGCACACCCAATGTAGTGTACACGGGGGGAGGTTCGGACACCGAAGAGAGTCTGCACACAAAGTTGACTCTTTGAAATAAATTTCCGCCGAACCTGGGATCGAACTCACGCTGACAGCGGCCAACTGAATACAAATCCAGCGCGCTACCAACTGAGCTATATCCCCGCCCAGATGAAGTCAGCTGGTTTTTTCAAGGGCGGTCCCTAACTTTTGCCGTTCAGTATACAATGCACAGCATATCTTTGACGTAATACTAAGTGTGGTAAATCAAAAGGCGTTAAACTACTCAGACATTAGGTGGTTTTTAACACATTTAAAAAAAAATGTTAATGACTTTAAGTGCTTAAAGGATGATGGAAGTGAATTCCAAACTGAAGTACCCGAAAAAGCAAGACTGGTCTTATACTGGTCAATTCGTGGAATCGGTGGGATCAAGTTGACCGACCCATATCTGTGGGTAGCTTTATTAAATAATGATGTAATGTAAATCGGCACTTTACCGTAATACAATTTATGCATGAAAATGGCTTTGTTTAACTTGAGATGCTTTTCCAGTGGAAGAAAGTTAAGTATTTTTAATTTCATATCTGTTAAGGCATTATCCTTTACGATGAGTTTGGCCGAGCGACGATAGAGAGATTCTAACTTTTTCAAGTTGACATCACTGCTGCCATCCCAGAGCGTCGACACATAATTAATGTGAGGCATGAGCATGGTGGAACATTTCCAGAGTCCTTCTGTCCGTAAATTGCTTTAACTTGGATAGGAGGAAAACGTTCTTGGCTACTTTCTTGCAGATAAGCTGTAATTGTGCCTGCCACTTGAATTCACAATCAATAATTACCCCTAAAACGCGATGCTGTTGAACTTGTTCAATTGATTGCGTACCAATTGTAAGATTTAGTTTGAGTGGAGAAATCTGGTGTTTTTGTCTGGTTGCAATTACCATACTTTTAGTTTTTATTGGATGGACAAGCATAGCATTAGCACTACACCAGTTATTTACATCGTTTAAATCTGTTTGAAGGGAGGACTTTATTACTGGAACAGACTCCCCCCGCGGGTTAGGGGGAAGAATTTACTCGATGCTCCCCAGCATGTCGTAAGAGGCGACTAACGGATTCTGTTTCTCTTTTTACCTTGTTAAGTGTTTCTTGTATAGAATATAGTCAATTTTTGTAAAGATTTTAGTCAAGCAGTATGTAAGAAAAGTTAAGTCCTTTGTACTGGAAACTTGCATTCTCCCAGTAAGGTAATACATTGTACTACGTTGCAAGCCCCTGGAGCAAATTTCTGATTAGTGCTTTTGTGAACAAGAAACAATTGACAAGTGGCTCTATCCCATCTCCCCCCTTTCCCCGTCGCGATATAACCTTCGTGGTTGAAAACGACGTTAAACACCAAATAAAGTAAAAGAAAGTAAAACTGGAACAGACTTTCCACTTGCATGAAGAGAAGAATCGTCAGCAAAAAAATCACTTCTTACATTACTATCAGAAATGTGCCGTGGCAGATCATTGATATACAGACAGAACAAGGTCGGCCCAAGCACTGAACCTTGAGGCACCCCGCATTTCACAGTCTCCTCAGTAGATATTTTACAGTTTATGGCAGTATATTGAGATCTGTCATGTAAATAGGAAGCAAAGAAGTTACACACTGAACTGTTTCTGACATACAACTGTAATTTCTTCAATAGAATTGAATGATCAAGGGGAAAGACGGAGGGAGGGAGGGAGGGAGGGAGGGAGGGGAGGGAGGGAGGGAGGGAGGGAGGGAGGGAGGGAGGGAGGGAGGGAGGGAGGGAGGGGAGAGACGGAGGGAGGGAGGGAGGGGAGAGACGGAGGGAGGGAGGGAGGGGGGAGAGGGAGGGAGGGGAGAGACGGAGGGAGGGAGGGAGGGAGGGGAGAGACGGAGGGAGGGAGGGAGGGAGGGGAGAGACGGAAGGAGGGAGGGGAGAGACGGAGGGAGGGATGGAGGGAGGGAGGGGAGAGACGGAGGGAGGGAGGGAGGGAGGGAGGGAAGAGAATGACAGAGAGAGAATGACAAAGAGAGAGAGAGAGGGAGAGAATGACAGAGAGAGAATGACAGAGAACGAACGAACGAACGAACTTTATTACTCAAGGATGGAGATTTTAGGCTCACGCCTAGTCTTACAATCTGTCCCTGCTAAACTAAGACATAAAAATAAAGACAATAAAAGGACAATTGTCAATCGCAATCATACAGTATTACTAATTCCAACATTACCTATACGACTACATAATGCATAATAGAACATTAAAATGTACATGTATCATAGTATGTCAATATAATACAAAGAAAACGAAAATTCGACTCGCACACACACGCGCGCAGCATGCCTGCAATCACGTTCGCACTCAATACAACACACACACTCACACACACACACACACACACACACACACACACACACACACACACACACACACACTCACACGCACACACATACATACACACACACACACACATACACATATGCGCACACACATACACACGCACGCACACACTCATACACACACACACGCACACGCGCACACACACACAACAACAACTTCATCATCATCATCATCATCATCCTGATCATCGTCAACATCATTATCATCATCAACAAAATATATATAGGTTAGTGATAGCAATGCATTCTTGCTAGAAACAGTTTCAGAATGTAACTGTTCGTGACAGCAGATATTTGCGAAGCTGCGATTTGAAGTGTTCAATCGTGCTTGATCCATTTGTCTCACATGGCAGGGAATTCCAAACTGTTGAGCCCGAAAACGCTAAACCGGTTTTATATAAATCAATACGGGGTAGCGGGGAAATTAATTTGTTTGAGCCATATCTGTCTGTTGCTTTCTGAAATAATGATCGCATGTACTGTGGGGTCTCGTTTATTTGTACCTTAAACATTAAAAGCGCCTTATTAAATAATAACTGATCTGTAAGTGATAAAAAATTAAGACTGCTAAGCTTTTGATCTGTTGATGTTTGCGGACCCGGCATGATAAGTTTAGCTGCGCGACGGTGAAGAGAAATTACTTTTTTTTAAGTGAACATCGCTACAACCATCCCAAAGTGTAGATGCATAATTCAGATGAGGTAAAATATATGACCAAAATAAAACAACTTGAGTGCTGAGGTATCAGCGTAGCCTAATGCTTTAATTTGGAGAGAAGGAACACGTTTTTAGATAAGGTTTTGGTAACACGGTTGAGGTGGGACTGCCACTTTAAGAGAGAGGGAGAGAATGACAGAGAGAGAGGGAGAGAGGGAGAGAATGACAGAGAGAGAGAATGACAGAGAGAGAGAGGGAGAGAATGACAGAGAGAGAATGACAGAGAGAATGACAGATAGAGAATGACAGAGAGAGAATGACAGAGAGAGAGAGAGGGAGAGAATGACAGAGAGAGAATGACAGAGAGAGAGGGAGAGAATGACAGAGAGAGAATGACAGAGAGAGAGAGGGAGAGAATGACAGAGAGAGAATGACAGAGAGAGAGGGAGAGAATGACAAAGAGAGAATGACAGAGAGAGAGAGAGGGAGAGAATGACACAGAGAGAATGACAGAGAGAATGACAGAGAGAGAATGACAGAGAGAGAATGACAGAGAGAGAGAGAGAGGGAGAGAATGACAGAGAGAGAATGACACAGAGAGAGAGAGAATGACAGAGAGAGAATGACAGAGAGAGAGAGGGAGAGAATGACAGAGAGAGAATGACAGAGAGAGAGAGGGAGAGAATGACAAAGAGAGAATGACAGAGAGAGAGAGGGAGAGGGAGAGAATGACAGAGAGAGAGAGGGAGAGAATGACAGAGAGAGAATGACAGAGAGAGAATAACAGAGAGAGAGAGGGAGAGAATGACAGAGAGAGAGAGGGAGAGAATGACAGAGAGAGAGAGAGAGGGAGAGAATGACAGAGAGAGAGAGGGAGAGAATGACAGAGAGAGAATGACAGAGAGAGAGAGAGGGAGAGAATGACAGAGAGAGAATGACAGAGAGAGAGAGAGAGGGAGAGAATGACAGAGAGAGAATGACAGAGAGAGAGGGAGAGAATGACAGAGAGAGAATGACAGAGAGAATGACAGAGAGAGAATGACAGAGAGAGAATGACAGAGAGAGAGAGAGGGAGAGAGGGAGAGAATGACAGAGAGAGAATGACAGAGAGAGGGAGAGAGGGAGAGAATGACAGAGAGAGAATGACAGAGAGAGAATGACAGAGAGACAGAGAGGGAGAGAGGGAGAGAATGACAGAGAGAGAGAGAGGGAGAGAATGACAGAGAGAGAGAGAGGGAGAGAATGACAGAGAGAGAGAGAGGGAGAGAATGACAGAGAGAGAATGACAGAGAGAGGGAGAGAATGACAGAGAGGGAGAGAGGGAGAGAATGACAGAGAGGGAGAGAGGGAGAGAATGACAGAGAGAGAGAATGACAGAGAGAGAGGGGGAGAGAATGACAGAGAGAGAGAGGGAGAGAATGACAGAGAGAGAGAGGGAGAGAATGACACAGAGAGAGAGAGAGGGAGAGAATGACAGAGAGGGAGAGAATGATAGAGGGAGAGAGGGAGAGAGAGGGAGAGAGGGAGAGAGAGAATGACAGAGAGAGAGGGAGAGAATGACAGAGAGAGAGAGGGAGAGAATGACAGAGAGGGAGAGAATGATAGAGGGAGAGGGAGGGAGAGAAGGAGAGAGAGAATGACAGAGAGAGAGAGGGAGAGAATGACAGAGAGAACTCAGAACTTTATTACATAAGGATAAAGGTTTTAGGCTTAGCCTAATCTTCCAACCTGTCTTTGGAACATATACAGAGAATAATTGTAAACAAAGCAAAGACTGCACACATACCTCATCAAAGTATTAAACTAATAAAACATCAAAATAATGGTCGAGTATAAACATAAAAAATATTGGACTCACAAAGTCATATAAAACAAAACCAGACACAACAAACGTAAATGTTTTTTAAAATTTCTTTAAAAAGTACAGCAATGTATTGCTGAACAGGGCCATATACAGGCAGCTAAAGTTTCAAGAAGAAGGGGGAGGGGGACGAGGGATTACACATTCAGATTAACTACATATACAATATTTAAAAAACAAACAAACACTTAAGAGCATTGCATACATTATCCGAGTACACAATGGAAACTAAACATCAGGGGCAGTTTGTAGTGTGATCAAATGTGTGTGCAACTGCCTTTTAAAGGCCTTTAAGGATGCGGATCGTTTGATTTCTATTGGCAAAGAATTCCACAGAGATGATCCTGAAAAAGCTAAGCTGGATTTATAAAGATCTATACGAGGAATTGGAGGAAGTAAATTTTGAGACCCATACCTCTTCGTAACATATGTAAAATAGGATTGCACATAACTGGGCACAGAGAGAGGGAGAGAATGACAGAGAGAGAGAGGGAGAGAATGACAGAGGGAGATAGGGAGATAGGGAGAGAGGCAGAGAGAGGGAGAGAGGGAGAGAGAGAGGGAGAGAGGGAGAGTGAGAGTGAGAGTGTGAATTTTGACACAAGTACCCTGTAAAAGTTGTGTCCTTGGAACTCGGGTGAGTTTTGCACCATTTCCATAGCGGCCCGGTATGTCGTGCTGCACTTGTCAATCCTGCACCTGGGCTCACACAGGTATTGCCTGCAACCACGCACACACACTTCACATTCACCATTCTTGTACACACCGGTATTGCCTGCAACCACACACACAACCACACACACGTCACATTCACCATTCTTGTACACACAGGTATTGCCTGCAACCACACACACAACCAAACACACAACAACACACACGTCACATTCACCATTCTTGTACACACGGGTATTGCCTGCAACCACACACACAACCACACACACAACAACACACACGTCACATTCACCATTCTTGTACACACGGGTATTGCCTGCAACCACACACACAACCACACACACAACCAAACACACTTCGCGTTCACCATTCTTGTACACACAGGTATTGCCTGCAACCACACACACAACCACACACACTTCACATTCACCATTCTTGTACACACCGGTATTGCCTGCAAACCACACACACAACCACACACACGTCACATTCACCATTCTTGTACACACAGGTATTGCCTGCAACCACACACACAACCACACACACGTCACATTCACCATTCTTGTACACAGGTATTGCCTGCAACCACACACACAACCACACACACGTCACATTTACCATTCTTGTACACAGCTATTGCCTGCAACCACACAGGGGTCCTGATTTGGCCTATATGGTCCGCTGGACTCAAAAAGCAACAACTAACTAACTGCAACCACACACACAAGCACACACACTTCACATTCACCATTCTTATACACACAGGTATTGCCTGCAACCACACACACAACCACACACACTTCACATTCCCCATTCTTGTACACACAGGTATTGCCTGCAACCACACACACAACCACACACACTTCACATTCACCATTCTTTTTTTTTTTAAACTGCTTCTCTCAGATTGTTGGTCATTTTTCTGACTCCCTCAAGGTTTGAGACCGGGTGTATTTTTCAACATAAAAATAATGACACTGAAAAATATTGGGCAGTCTTAACAGGGTGTCGAGTGAGGGAGGAGACTACAGTGGAACCCCCCTTTTAAGACCCCCCCCCCCCCCCTCCATTTTAAGACTCCCTCCCTTTTAAGCCCCTGTTTTTGCAGGCGTTCTGTTCACAACCTCTGTATATATACCCCCCTTTAAAAAACCTCATTCTTCAGAACTAATTTTCTCAGATTTTCTTTGGTCTTAGAAGGGGGTTTCACTGTATTATTTATTATTGTACCGTCTTGACGTACGTGTGTTTTTTATTGGCGTAGAAGGCGTGGGTCTCGTTGCCGACGGGGCAGTCATGGTTGCCGGGACAGCTGCAGTGCTTGATGATGCGCTGTTCCTTGCAGCGCGTGCCGTTGTACCAGTCCCTCACGGTGTTCCACTCGTCCGCGCACACCGCTTCCGTGGGGCACGCCAGGTTCCCCACGCGTCTCTGGACACAGAAAGAAGCGACATTGAGTTGTAAGGGAATGTTCGCACAGCGTAAACTACGAGTATCATGCACACCGCCTCCGTGGGATACGGCAGGTTCCCTACCCGTCTCTGGACACACAAAGAAGTTACAATGAGTATAAAGGGAAGATTCTCACAGCGTAAACTATCATGCACTACGCCTGCGCGGGACAGTGTAGATCCGAAGCTCGTCTGTTAGCACACGGAACAAACAAAATGAGTACCGAGACATGCACAGCCTGGAGGTGACCTTCCCACAAGTTGTCTACTGCTGAAATCACAAAACCAAGAGGCAAACTTCATTCTCGAATTTTGGAAGACGTAGCCTACATTTCAAGTAAGAACTACGTTTTCTTGACGCTATTCCGAGTATTCGCATCGTCACGCCATCTCCAACTTCGTGTAAATCCTGTGCGACACCTTAGATTTGTTGGCATAGTCGCAACTTTATATCAACTCATGGCAAATCAGCTTTGAAGACCTCGCAGATTGGTTGTTCTGCTTGAATCTTCCAATGAAAATAATTGTCTACTTCCGCTTGCTGTACAACATAAATGATTGAATCAGCATTGGTTCGGGAGGGGGAAGGGGAAGGCAGATTCTGAGACGGGAAATTGGAAAATCGGGATGAACTTGCCACAGACATTACGCTTGCGTTACTCTCTGATCAATACTCGTCACGGACTCGAAGACATCATCAACATTCTGCCTAAGGGGAAGAGTGCATGGGAGGCACAGGATGAAGTCTTAATGAATCCGAAGACTTTCGGTTGTGGCAGTAGTTTAAAACCAACAGGCATTCTTTGCCACGCAAAGGTGACACGGTATGAAAGGTTGCATCAAAACCAAAACGAAAGAAAAGAATGAATAAAGCTATTCCATGCTTCACCTTATCTCCCTAATAGCTATAACTAATTACTCACTTTACCTAATGCACAATCATTCATTGTAACGACTAGTGGCTTCAAACAAAACCTCAAAACCCTTAAGCCGCTAATGCACATCACCCAAATAGAGTCCATTTGAAAATGCCGAAAGCATCTGCCGATCTCCCTTTTGTTTACTTACCATTCACCTATGCCACCAATGCCATATCAACAGCCTACGCCTTGGAAGCAAATCCAAAACCTATGAACACTAAGCGAGCTTCTGTAAACAGCATCTGTAGAAATGTCCACTAATCCACTACTTATTTCGCCAGCTTTCGCTGCCAACGGGTGGGGAGGTAATCTGGAACCGTTTAACACTAATGGGTCTCCCTTAGCAGCGTTCTGTTGAGAGAAAAAAGGTCTGTCTGCCCCAAGTTCTACACAAAAGAACTTACTGTTCGAACTCGTTGCTATTAATGCGTCTACGGTACACAGATACAAAGCATCAATCACGAATTAAAGGCACCGTCCCCCACGCGAAGAGGCTCTGCTCACTGTCGCAGATCTCCCATGGTTTCTATATGGGAAACTGTCCACTTGGACAGACAACAAAAATCAATGCGACATCCTGAATGATTTCTGTAAAGAGTAGGACTGGGTTGGGTTTTGTCCGAGTTCATTTCTAAAAAAAACAAATCCATTGATAGCTTTCAAGAAATCAAGTTATTAATTTGTTTAAACACGTTTCCACTGTGCACAGAAAGCAGGCAGGCTGTGGAGTGTTGGACTGTGTTTCAAGGGGAGAGATGGACTGTGTTTCAAGGGGAGAGATGGACTGTGTTTCAAGGGGAGAGATGGACTGTGTCCTGGGGGAGAGATGGACTGTGTCCTGGGGAGAGATGGACTGTGTCCTGGGGAGAGATGGAATGTGTCCAAGGGGAGAGATGGACTGTGTCCAAGGGGAGAGATGGAATGTGTCCTAGGGGAGAGATGGAATGTGTCCAAGGGGAGAGATGGACTGTGTCCTAGGGGAGAGATGGAATGTGTCCAAGGGGAGAGATGGACTGTGTCCAAGGGGAGAGATGGACTGTGTCCTGGGGGAGAGATGGACTGTGTCCTGGGGGAGAGATGGACTGTGTCCAAGGGGAGAGATGGACTGTGTCCAAGGGGAGAGATGGACTGTGTCCAAGGGGAGAGATGGACTGTGTCCAAGGGGAGAGATGGACTGTGTCCAAGGGGAGAGATGGAATGTGTCCAAGGGGAGAGATGGACTGTGTCCAAGGGGAGAGATGGAATGTGTCCAAGGGGAGAGATGGAATGTGTCCTGGGGGAGAGATGGAATGTGTCCAAGGGGAGAGATGGAATGTGTCCTGGGGGAGAGATGGAATGTGTCCTGGGGGAGAGATGGACTGTGTCCTGGGGGAGAGATGGACTGTGTCCTAGGGGAGAGATGGACTGTGTCCTGGGGGAGAGATGGACTGTGTCCTGGGGGAGAGATGGAATGTGTCCTGGGGGAGAGATGGACTGTGTCCTGGGGGAGAGATGGACTGTGTCCTGGGGGAGAGATGGACTGTGTCCTGGGGGAGAGATGGACTGTGTCCTGGGGGAGAGATGGACTGTGTCCTGGGGGAGAGATGGACTGTGTCCTGGGGGAGAGATGGACTGTGTCCTGGGGGAGAGATGGACTGTGTCCTGGGGGAGAGATGGACTGTGTCCTGGGGGAGAGATGGACTGTGTCCTGGGGGAGAGATGGACTGTGTCCTGGGGGAGAGATGGACTGTGTCCTGGGGGAGAGATGGACTGTGTCCTGGGGGAGAGATGGACTGTGTCCTGGGGGAGAGATGGACTGTGTCCTGGGGGAGAGATGGACTGTGTCCTGGGGGAGAGATGGACTGTGTCCTGGGGGAGAGATGGACTGTGTCCTGGGGGAGAGATGGACTGTGTCCTGGGGGAGAGATGGACTGTGTCCTGGGGGAGAGATGGAATGTGTCCTGGGGGAGAGATGGAATGTGTCCTGGGGGAGAGATGGACTGTGTCCTGGGGGAGAGATGGACTGTGTCCTGGGGGAGAGATGGACTGTGTCCTGGGGGAGAGATGGACTGTGTCCTGGGGGAGAGATGGACTGTGTCCTGGGGGAGAGATGGACTGTGTCCTGGGGGAGAGATGGACTGTGTCCTGGGGGAGAGATGGACTGTGTCCTGGGGGAGAGATGGACTGTGTCCTGGGGGAGAGATGGAATGTGTCCTGGGGGAGAGATGGACTGTGTCCAGGGGGAGAGATGGACTGTGTCCTGGGGGAGAGATGGACTGTGTCCAGGGGGAGAGATGGAATGTGTCCTAGGGGAGAGATGGACTGTGTCCTGGGGGAGAGATGGACTGTGTCCTGGGGGAGAGATGGACTGTGTCCAGGGGGAGAGATGGAATGTGTCCAAGGAGAGAGATGGACTGTGTCCTGGGGGAGAGATGGACTGTGTCCAAGGGGAGAGATGGACTGTGTCCTGGGGGAGAGATGGACTGTGTCCAAGGAGAGAGATGGACTGTGTCCTGGGGGAGAGATGGACTGTGTCCAAGGAGAGAGATGGACTGTGTCCTGGGGGAGAGATGGACTGTGTCCAAGGGGAGAGATGGACTGTGTCCTGGGGGAGAGATGGACTGTGTCCAAGGAGAGAGATGGACTGTGTCCTGGGGGAGAGATGGACTGTGTCCAAGGAGAGAGATGGACTGTGTCCTGGGGGAGAGATGGACTGTGTCCAAGGGGAGAGATGGACTGTGTCCTGGGGGAGAGATGGACTGTGTCCAAGGGGAGAGATGGACTGTGTCCAAGGGGAGAGATGGACTGTGTCCAAGGAGAGAGATGGACTGTGTCCTGGGGGAGAGATGGACTGTGTCCAAGGGGAGAGATGGACTGTTTCCAAGGGGAGAGATGGAATGTGTCCAAGGGGAGAGATGGACTGTGTACAAGGGGAGAGATGGACAGTGTCCAAGGGGAGAGATGGGCTGTGTCCAAGGGGAGAGATGGACTGTGTACAAGGGGAGAGATGGACGGTGTCCAAGGGGAGAGATGGAATGTGTCCAAGGGGAGAGATGGACTGTGTCCAAGGGGAGAGATGGAATGTGTCCAAGAGGAGAGATGGAATGTGTCCAAGGGGAGAGATGGACTGTGTCCAAGGGGAGAGATGGAATGTGTCCAAGGGGAGAGATGGACTGTGTCCAAGGGGAGAGATGGAATGTGTCCAAGGGGAGAGATGGACTGTGTCCAAGGGGAGAGATGGACTGTGTCCAAGGGGAGAGATGGACTGTGCCCAAGGGGAGAGATGGACTGTGTCCAAGGGGAGAGATGGACTGTGTCCAAGGGGAGAGATGGGCTGTGTCCAAGGGGAGAGATGGACTGTGTCCAAGGGGAGAGATGGACTGTGTCCAAGGGGAGAGATGGGCTGTGTCCAAGGGGAGAGATGGACTGTGTCCAAGGGGAGAGATGGGCTGTGTCCAAGGGGAGAGATGGACTGTGTCCAAGGGGAGAGATGGACTGTGTCCAAGGGGAGAGATGGACTGTGTCCAAGGGGAGAGATGGACTGTGTCCAAGGGGAGAGATGGACTGTGTCCAAGGGGAGAGATGGGCTGTGTCCAAGGGGAGAGATGGGCTGTTCTTTCTTTCTTTATTTGGTGTTTAACGTCGTTTTCAACTATTCAAGGTTATATCGCGACGGGAGATGGGCTGTGTCCAAGGGGAGAGATGGACTGTGTCCAAGGGGAGAGATGGACTGTGTCCAAGGGGAGAGATGGAATGTGTCCAAAGGGAGAGATGGACTGTGTCCAAGGGGAGAGATGAACTGTGTCCAAGGGGAGAGATGGACTGTGTTCAAGGGGAGAGATGGACTGTGTCCAAGGGGAGAGATGGAATGTGTTTCAAGGGGAGAGATGGACTGTGTCCAAGGTGAGAGATGGACTGTGTCCAAGGGGAGAGATGGACGGTGTCCAAGGGGAGAGATGGAATGTGTCCAAGGGGAGAGATGGAATGTGTCCAACGGGAGAGATGGACTGTGTCCAAGGGGAGAGATGGACTGTGTCCAAGGGGAGAGATGGACTTTGTCCAAGGGGAGAGATGGACTGTGTCCAAGGGGAGAGATGGACTGTGTCCAAGGGAAGAGATGGAATGTGTCCAAGGGGAGAGATGGACGGTGTCCAAGGGAAGAGATGGAATGTGTCCAAGGAGAGAGATGGACGGTGTCCAAGGGAAGAGATGGGCTGTGTCCAAGGGGAGAGATGGGCTGTGTCCAAGGGGAGAGATGGAATGTGTCCAAGGGGAGAGATGGACGGTGTCCAAGGGGAGAGATGAACTGTATCCAAGGGGAGAGATGGGCTGTGTCCAAGGGGAGAGATGGACTGTGTCCAAGGGGAGAGATGGAATGTGTTTCAAGGGGAGAGATGGGCTGTGTCCAAGGGGAGAGATGGACTGTGTCCAAGGGGAGAGATGGACTGTGTCCAAGGGGAGAGATGGACTGTGTCCAAGGGGAGAGATGGGCTGTGTCCAAGGGGAGAGATGAACTGTGTCCAAGGTGAGAGATGGGCTGTGTCCAAAGGAAGAGATGGACTGTGTCCAAGGGGAGAGATGGACTGTGTCCAAGGGGAGAGATGGGCTGTGTCCAAGGGAAGAGATGGACTGTGTCCAAGGGGAGAGATGGACTGTGTCCAAGGGGAGAGATGGGCTGTGTCCAAGGGGAGAGATGGACTGTGTCCAAGGGGAGAGATGGGCTGTGTCCAAGGGAAGAGATGGACTGTGTCCAAGGGGAGAGATGGACTGTGTCCAAGGGGAGAGATGGACGGTGTCCAAGGGGAGAGATGGACTGTGTTCAAGGGAAGAGATGGAATGTGTCCAAGGGGAGAGATGGACGGTTTCCAAGGGAAGAGATGAAATGTGTCCAAGGGGAGAGATGGACGGTGTCCAAGGGAAGAGATGGAATGTGTCCAAGGGGAGAGATGGAATGTGTCCAAGGGGAGAGATGGAATGTGTCCAAGGGGAGAGATGGACGGTGTCCAAAAGGGGAGAGATGGACTGTGTCCAAGGGGAGAGATGGACGGTGTCCAAGGGGAGAGATGGAATCCAAGGGGAGAGATGGAATGTGTCCAAGGGGAGAGATGGAATGTGTCCAAGGGGAGAGATGGAATGTGTCCAAGAGGAGAGATGGAATGTGTCCAACTAGAGAGATGGAATATGTCCAAGGGGAGAGATGGACTGTGCAGATCTGATAGTCATCGCCGAATCCTTTATACTGGAATGAGAGTACCTTTACAGAAGACGCTGGGGGGAAAAGATACACATTTTCTGGATCATACCATAGCAGAAAAAGCCAGAGGCAGAAAATTGGAAAAGGCGAATGGAGTGTGGGAGGGGAAAGGGAGGGGCCATAGAAGCGGGACAGGAATCCTATTCTAACCATGGCGCTGGGGGCGGGGGGGGGGGGGGGGGACTAGGATACGTTCAGGACAAAATGAACAAAGAAATAACGATCAGTCTAGGACAGACTGGTTATGAATATTCATGTGCAGCGGAAGGTGACTAAATCTGACTGTTAACAAGCTTCACGCCGCTAAAAATTCACGTCACGTCAATGTCTGGTCGTCTAATGAATGTAAGTCTTTGGACACATCGAGGCCTGAGTTAAATTAGCTCAACGTAACTCGATGACCAAGCCCTGCATCATTGGCTGAACCCATGCCTACTGTAACAATACGGTGACGCAGGCGCAACAAGTACTGTCTCTTGGCGGTACATTACCCCCCCTTTTAAAGTTCCAATTAGTATGCATTCATTTTGACGTTGGGTTAATAACTTCATGAATATAAATGTACGTTGACGGCCTGACTACACTGTAGTTAGCAAAAGCACACCCAGGCTCAATTACCTCAACTCCAGAGCACAGTGTGGTTACAACTCTGTCATTGATTGATAAATAGTTCTAGTCCTACCTATCTATAACGACCAGCTAAAAAGACCCACCAAAAGTGGTCGTTATGGACAGGTGGTCGCTATGAGCATGTCAATAATATAGAGGAAAAACTCGTCGGGACCTTTGGGGGATGGTCGTAATCGGCAGGACTGTGGTCTTGATCGACAGGTGGTTACCAGGGCAGGTTCGACTGTATTTTCCTCTGCCTGCAGAAGATAGGGTCACCTTCCCTCGGCTAAGCTTTGTGACCTCATGAATCTAAATGAAGAGCGAGCTCAAGACTCAACTACAGATAGCCTCGCGTACTTATCTGTGTATCATTGCCCCTCGCGCCATATAAGGCATCTCGCGCCATTTCGGCTTACCTCATGAATATGCAAGAGAGATTTTTTTAGGAAGTAGGGGTGTAACAAGGCACACGCACTAGGCATAAAGAGTCGGGATGATCGGAAGTAAGCTGATGTCGATATATGCACATTCGGTACTACGTCCAAGTTCAGGGCCAAATCGTATCATTCTTTTTTCCGAGTCCCTTTTACTTTTGTTTTTCGTATGAGAGTTGGCATTGTCAACGTGTAATTTTGGACTAAATCACAACAATCATATGCAAAAAATGTAAAACCAAAAAGGCCACTCAGTCCAAAGGAGGGAACTATTGTTTAAATAAATGTTCCTCGGGTATGTTGGTGAGCCCGATATCACGCCATGCGTAAAATTTAAAACATGTGATTATGGAGCAAATTGACGAACCATTTGCACAAATATGCTAAGCGACGTGAACAATTGGGTCTAAAAGTGAATATATCGCTAACATAGCTGGGACAAACATCACGCAAATCGGCACTTGAAAGCTTCGATATGAAATGCTGTCCTGATCTTGACTCCAGATGGATGTGTCTTCCCAGTCGTTCTGCAGGTCACTCCACGTCTCCTGTTCTGCTTTTTCGTTGATGTCTTTTGTTTGTGTGTGTAAGCTTGTTTAATGTCTTCTTCTTTTTTTCCTTTTTTTTGTGCTTTTATTTCTTCCCTTCCTTTTTTTTTTAAAGGAGACGGGGGTGAGGGGGTGCGAGTTTCCAGTCGTACTGGGATAGCCCAAACAAAAGCTTTTTCTCAAACATGTCTTTATATATTTTGGTTGTTATTTGAGAGTTTCCACTGGTCGACTTCATATTCTGTGCTTCACATCTCAAAGGTTTCAAAAGAACTTGCGTAACTTCGGCTTGTTGCATGTTCTTACGCCATCAGTCCTTAATTAAAGCTGTCAATCACTTTCCGACAAACACACAACAGAAAAAGGGAAAGGAAACTATTGAACACCTCAAACAGGTGTGTTTTTGCTTTTAATAAAACGACGAGCAAATGGATTGACAAACATCTTTGCCGAACACAACGAAAGATACCTGCCTTCACGTGCAAACGATCGTGTGCAGCATCACATCTATCCAGCCTTTTTCGGGGACAAACACACAACAGTAAGAGCCTGGCTGCATCCTGCGCAGAGTCAGGATTTCTTTCTGATTTTTATATTTAGTCAAGTTTTGACTAAATATTTTAACATCGAGGGGGAATCGAAACGAGGGTCGTGGTGTATGTGTGTCTGTGCGTGTGTGTGTGTGTGTGTGTGTGTGTGTGTAGAGCGATTCAGACTAAACTACTGGACCGATCTTTATGAAATTTGACATGAGAGTTCCTGGGTATGAAATCCCCGAACGTTTTTTTCATTTTTTGGATAAATGTCTTTGATGACGTCATATCCGGCTTTTCGTGAAAGTTGAGGCGGCACTGTCACGCCCTCATTTTTCAACCAAATTGGTTGAAATTTTGGGCAAGTACTCTTCGACGAAGCCCGGGGTTCGGTATTGCATTTCAGCTTGGTGGCTTAAAAATTAATTTATGACTTTGGTCATTAAAAATCTGAAAATTGTAAAAAAAAATAAAAATTTATAAAACGATCCAAATTTACGTTTATCTTATTCTCCATCATTTGCTGATTCCAAAAACATATAAATATGTTATATTTGGATTAAAAACAAGCTCTGAAAATTTCATCGTATTCCTTGTCGGTTCCTGATTCCAAAAATATATAGATATGATATGTTTGGATTAAAAACACGCTCAGAAAGTTAAAACGAAGAGAGGTACAGAAAAGCGTGCTATCCTTCTTAGCGCAACGAATACCCCGCTCTTCTTGTCAATTCCACGGGCACTGCCTTTGCCACGGGCGGTGGAGTGACGATGCTACGAGTATACGGTCTTGCTGCGTTCAGTTTCATTCTGTGAGTTCGACAGCTACTTGACTAAATATTGTATTTTCGCCTTACGCGACTTGTTTTCTTTGTTATTACTATATTATCCCATTCCTGGGAAAGTCGGGTCGCCTCCTCCCAATGGAAAGCTAGCAGCAACAAGAGTCGCGCTACCCAGGTGTGTGCGTGTTGACGTGTAATCAGCCACCTGCACGTCTGGCAGAATGAGAGAGATGTGGGGCAGGTATACCGTCTGTCACAATGAGAGAGATGTGGGGCAGGTATACCGTCTGTCACAATGAGAGAGATGTGGGGCAGGTATACCGTCTGTCACAATGAGAGAGATGTGGGGCAGGTATACCGTCTGTCACAATGAGAGAGATGTGGGGCAGGTATACCGTCTGTCACAATGAGAGAGATGTGGGGCAGGTATACCGTCTGGCACAATGAGAGAGATGTGGGGCAGGTATACCGTCTGTCAGTCTGCACATAAAGATGACCCGTGTCCGTTTCGGCTCGGGTTCGAACCCATGACCGGCAGATGACTCGTCCAGTGCTCTACCAACTGAGCTACCTGGTCCCCTCAAGATAGTCAACGCGGGAAGGAAGGTCCTTTAAAAGCACACCCCTTGTCGTGTCAACAGTTGGGCTCAGCGTCTCAGGTGTGGCCAGGATTTAACACGGGATAACATCACCCCTCTACTTTCACACATACCAAATCAGTCAACATCAGCTTTTTGTGGAGAGTGGAATGTTTTAATGAATCAATGTTTGTGGGCAATACGTGTCAATCTGCGAAATACATTCATAACAACATGCAACTCTGCACAGAAAGCATCAGTTGTTAATTGATGGTTCACTTCCAGTTGTTGATTGTTGGTTCACTTCCAGTTGTTGATTGTTGGTTCACTTCCAGTTGTTGATTGTTGGTTCACTTCCAGTTGTTGATTGTTGGTTCACTTCCAGTTGTTGATTGTTGGTTCACTTCCAGTTGTTGATTGATGGTTCACTTCCAGTTGTTGATTGTTGGTTCACTTCCAGCTGTTGATTGATGGTTCACTTCCAGCTGTTGATTGATGGTTCACTTCCAGTTGTTGATTGTTGGTTCACTTCCAGTTGTTGATTGTTGGTTCACTTCCAGTTGTTGATTGTTGGTTCACTTCCAGTTGTTGATTGTTGGTTCACTTCCAGTTGTTGATTGTTGGTTCACTTCCAGTTGTTGATTGTTGGTTCACTTCCAGCTGTTGATTGTTGGTTCACTTCCAGTTGTTGATTGTTGGTTCACTTCCAGCTGTTGATTGTTGGTTCACTTCCAGCTGTTGATTGTTGGTTCACTTCCAGTTGTTGATTGTTGGTTCACTTCCAGCTGTTGATTGTTGGTTCACTTCCAGTTGTTGATTGTTGGTTCACTTCCAGCTGTTGATTGTTGGTTCACTTCCAGTTGTTGATTGTTGGTTCACTTCCAGTTGTTGATTGATGGTGCACTTCCAGTTGTCGATTGATGGTTCACTTCCAGCTGTTGATTGATGGTTCACTTCCAGTTGTTGATTGTTGGTTCACTTCCAGCTGTTGATTGATGGTTCACTTCCAGTTGTTGATTGTTGGTTCACTTCCAGTTGTTGATTGTTGGTTCACTTCCAGTTGTTGATTGTTGGTTCACTTCCAGTTGTTGATTGATGGTTCACTTCCAGTTGTTGATTGATGATTCACTTCCAGTTGTTGATTGTTGGTTCACTTCCAGTTGTTGATTGATGGTGCACTTCCAGTTGTCGATTGATGGTTCACTTCCAGTTGTTGATTGATGGTTCACTTCCAGCTGTTGATTGATGGTACACTTCCAAGCGGAGGGATGACCTAGTTTATTCCATGTTAAAGCTTGGCCAGATCTGAGATGATGCGCCAGATTGTTCACTCAGGAAAGACTTTGCCTTTAACCAAATATTGCTTTCTGCGACAATTTCATCATTCCCAATATGTCAAATGAATGACTTGCTGCTAATAGGAATTTGAATGAGAAGAGCAGCTCAGCGGCAGCGGCTGACATAAAAAGAGAGCCAAATGGACAAGAACTCATTGATGGAAGGATGGTTTGACAAAGATGATGAAACGTTCCGAATGAAATGCATTAAAAGAGGATCACAGCAACGGAAGGAAAGTGGAATCGTAAAATGAAAAACGGCTAGAGAGAGGCAGAGGAGAAGAAAGGGAAGAGAGAGAGAGAGAAAGAGAGATAAGAAATGATAAGATAAGACCTTTATTTGTGATGGTAATGGAATAAGCATAAACATCGGCTCTTTTCATCCAGCCCTCATCAGAAGAAGTGCTACTCCGAATTACTTGATCACAGATACAAACGTATTTACAAATATTCACAAAGAAACCATGTGTGGAGAATGTTGAAAACATGTCTTTTTATGGAGTTTTAATTTTACATATTCATGTACATACATACAATCTTGGTGAAAAATCAATAATCGTGAGCTGACTACAGAAGATAGGGAACACAGAAAATCTAAGAGAGAGAGAGAGAGAGAGAGAGAGAGAGAGAGAGAGAGAGAGAGAGAGAGAGAGAGAGAGAGAGAGAGAGAGAGAGAGAGAGAGAGAGAGAGAGAGAGAGAGAGAGAGAGAGAGAGGTGCAGGCTTCTTGACGATTTAAACATTCAGTCAATCTGTCGGCCTGAAAGATCGAAACTGAACACACTTTGTACGATTTCAGCAAGTCCAGAAAGTCTTGGGCTGACCAAGTTCTGTCGACGGACACAGCGCTGCCTTGTCTTGGTAAAACAAACGAACAGTGTGTATAATTTGTGTTTAACGTGTTTTCTTTACTTTTCTATGTTAAGTCAAGCATAACATATAAAATCATTCTCTGTTTAAGGAAATAGTAATACAAATATAATGAATTCACTTTTCAGCTTGTAATTGCAATATTAATTTTCGGTCGATTTTGGATTAACAAATTGCGTAATTAATTCATACGTTCCGAAGCTGGAAAACAATCCCAGAGTCCGTGCCGGGTCAAAGAATGTTTGACTAAAAATGTTTGACGAATTTGAGGGATAAAACATGCGGGCGCCCCAGGGCATATGACGTCATTAGCCGTTTTCATCCCCACATACAAATTTAAAAATTAAGGCACATCGTCTGGAAGAATTTACATGTAGAGTTTCATAAATATCCATCCCGTTGTTTTATGGGAATCGTTCAACACACAAACCTATTCGTATACGTGGCTGTTTGTATTTTTTTTTCTTTTTCTTTTACATACACATAAACACAACATAACATACAGCATACACAGAGTTTATCAACAAAGCGCATACACACGCACATACCTAGACATAGACAGTAGAGTGGGTTGTTGAAAAGACAGGGGACATGGAAGGGGGGGGG
The DNA here is from genome assembly GCF_037325665.1 of Littorina saxatilis. Classification (NCBI taxonomy): domain Eukaryota; kingdom Metazoa; phylum Mollusca; class Gastropoda; order Littorinimorpha; family Littorinidae; genus Littorina; species Littorina saxatilis. The sequence goes on along the minus strand of NC_090257.1, from coordinate 15,587,707 downwards.
GTGGGGTGGGGGAACTGAGGTTGGGGGAGGGGAGGGGGCGGGGGGGGTAATTGAGGTTTGGGGGAGGGGAGGGGGGGTAGGTGGGGACGGTGGTCACACTTTGGCCTCCAAGTATACATGGAGTTTAATTATCGGCATAAAAGTACTGTATAACCTGTTATGAATAAAGGGGTCAGGGGGTATCACATTCAAAAATGTTCATACAAAATCCATCAATACTAATTGTGTTCTAACGTCCCTTCAACCGACATGACTCTCCGAGATGAGCATCCGGGACCGATGCAAGTTTATTTCCTTTCTCCGTTTTATACGTATATGCACATACACACACATGTATAGGCATTCCCCTTACCTCCCTCTCGATTCCCAGGTTCCAGCAATATATTCAGTCAAATACTGACTGAATGTAAAAAGGAGGGGATTAAAAGCAAGCCGACAAGAACAAAGGAATGCAAAAAAGAAGGATGGAAGGATGGATGGCAACCGCGCACAGTACGGGTTTGAAAATGATTAATTTCGCACATCGACATAGTTGTTAACTACAAAATTAATTCAGCAACAATTAAATACATAACTAAAGAAGGCCGTGCCCTTCGTATATCATCTCTTTTGCTAGAGGTTTGAACCTAATTAAAAACAAATTGTATAATTCCCACTTCCAAGCTGCACCCCAAATGTCAGCTCAGTCGACCCATAACCGCCAGAGATCTTAGTGTGGACAGAAGGACATACAAACAAAGAAACAGGGTGAAACCTTTATATCCCCATTTAAAGGGGTGTGCAAAACTTCTTTCTTAATCTCAAAATATACAGACATCAAGCATCCGGGCTTAGGATTCTTTGTTTGTGTCCACGTGGAAGGATGTTGTAATCAGCATTTATAAAAGCATGGAGGGATCTACAGTGATGTCATTGATAGTTTCAGCGGCAGGGTAAAATAGCTTTATTAAATTGATTAGAATATGTGATTATATAAACAGTTATATGTCTGCACCTATGTCCGATTGTTGCACGTGCACCCTGTGGCACTTAGACAGGAAGGACGCAACATCTGGAACAGGCAGAAAATAAATGATTGGGCTAGAAGCAAAAGGTCAGTTCAATGTTGTGCGATCAACTGTTCAGGCCAGGTCGCTAATTGTTATGTCAGTGCACACCGCAGAGAGCAGAGGGCACGCAATTGAAATGACAGTAGGGGAACTGGACCAGATGAGATAATTAAAACGAAACTGAAATGAAAATAAGACTATTCTGAGAGAGAAGACCTCAGAACTAGAAGAGAATAAAACAAGAGATTAAAGAATACAATAAAAGCAAACAAAAAAACAACAAAAGAGACCTGGGACAAAGTTAGCAGTAAAAGAACAAAGAGATAATAAAACAAGACATTACGATAGGAGAACCCCTCAGAACTGGAACACAGTTAGCAGTAAAAGAAGACACAAACTAAGGAACCCAAGGAGTTGCTGGAACCCGTCAAGCGATGTGTGAAATGATCTAAGAGGGCAGTCAGGATGCTCAAATAGTTGGGAGCATTAAACGAAATGCAACCGGCAGGCAAAAGCTGTAAATCGAAATGTCATAGAACGCTTGATTTCACATCGTACTGACATGAACAGATGATTTAGGATGACAAGTATTCAGTCGGTTTGAAAAATTGCATTGAGTCTGATTCTCTTTTCCTTAATATCTGTGAATTTACACATACAAACAAACAAACAAACGAACAAACGGATAAACAAAACAAAAAAATTAATACAAGCAGTTGGTTATCATGCATATTTTGTCGATGCATTTCGAATGGCTGGTTGTTTGGTTAGGTGATGTCACATTATTCTGACATGAGCACATGATTTAAAATGGAAAATATTTAGCTTGGGACTTTTTCTTCTTCTCTGCAATGTCGGTAGAATATGAATAAAAAAAAATTAAAAACTTGAAATACGTATGCTACACCATTCTGATAAGCATCGCTCCACGGTTATTGCCAGTTGTCTTTCTGACCGGACGCTACAGTCCTACGCGAATCTATCAAAAAAATAATACAGAGTTATCTCCCATATGTTTTTCGCGAGCACTGATCTAAATTTGAGATCAGTGTTCGTGAGACGAAAATGATTGCAGATTGGCCGACTTTGACAGTGATCTCCGTTCTGTTCTTCACAGTTATGATAAAGACATCGTTCTAAGGTCAAAACAAGTCGACATTTTGGGACTGCTGCCGGAAGGAGACCGTAATATATGGTTTCATCACTGTCAACTGGTTACAGAAAAAATCGTCTGCTCCAGTGAGCGCCGAAACCAAACGGTTGATTATCACGTGACACTTTTGCCATATTTAGAGTTGTTTGCACAGTAAATACAGCCGCGAAAAATAGCTCGCTTGAAACTGTCTTACATATCAATTCCTTTGTAATTTAAAAATTACAAAACACAATGAAAAATCATTATCGACGATCGCGAATCTGCTTATATCAATAATACATTACAAAAACCTCTAAATATGTTTAAAAAAAATCAGTTTCCTTGCAAGACAAGGAAACTCAAGGCATCCTGTCAGGGAGAGAATGAGCCGAACTCATTTTGACCTGAGTTCAGGATGATGCTACACGTGTTTTCGTAAACATGAGAATGTTGTCGATTTTACTTTCGTGAATGCCACACACACAAAGTTATGGTTAAGATAAACTTCGTTAAAAAAAAAAGTGGGTATGAAGAGAGAACGAGCATTTTTGAATCAGTGTGTACTGTACTTCTATCCTGTACCTGCTTCTCTGCCTACAGTGTGTACTGTACTTCTATCCTGTATCTGCTGCTCTGCCTATCTCCCTGTCTGCGTGCCTGCATAATTATTCTTACCTGCTTGTATGTCTCTCTGACGAGAACCTCAGGGGTAAAGAGGGTACTATTAAAGTAATGGTAATGTGTGTACAACTGGACATCAACTGGACAGAGAACGACAGCACCAGCCAACAAAACGTAAATACAAACCAAAGAAAACACACGAGAATGGGAGCAAACCAATGAAGAGAATCCACGAAAAGAACAACAACAGATAAATGAACAGAATCCCAAGAGGAATTAATCGATGCACAGAATCATAAGAGTAATAAGAAAATTCAAGATGAATACGAGCGAATCACTGAGCAGAATCAGAAGAGGAATAAGAACAAATCAATGAACAGAATCATAAAATAAACAACAACAAATTAACGAATGGAACCACAAGAGGTACACAAAACAAATCTATGAACAGAATCCAAGAGGAATCAGAAACATTGATGAACGGAGTCCAAGAGGAATAAACACAAATCGATGAACAGAATCGAAAGAACAACAACAAATTAAAGAGCGGATTCGCAAAAGGAATACGAAACAAATCGATGAACAGAATCCAAGATGAACGAGAGGAGGTCAGCGAACGGAATTAAAAGAGAAACAAGAACAAAGTCAATGAACAAGACTATAAGAGCAAATTACAAAATAGAATCCAAGAGGAATAAGGGGAAAAACCATGAAGAGAATCATAACAGGACCAACTGAAACAAATAAAAGAGTACAGTGGCAAGAATAATACGAACATATCAATGAACAGAAGCTAAGAGTAAGCGGAAGAAGAACACATCCTTGAACCATACTAATGAGAAAAACACAATTCAAAGAACAAAGCATACGGAGAATAATAATAATAGAAAATCAATTAACAGAACCATAAGAAGAATAAGAACATATCAGTGAACAGAATCTACGATGAATAAGAATAATCAATGGACAAAAATCAAGAATGACTTCAAACAAATCAATGAACAAAATCCCGAGAAGACCAAAAACAAAATAGTAAACAGAATCCGACAGGAATAAAACAAATCGATGTACAGACAGCATGAGGAATACGAACATATCAATGAAACAAATCTAATGAGAATTAGAAGAAAACAATCAATGAACAGACACCAAGAGGAATAACCAAAAAGCAGAATGGCAAAAGGTACAATAACCAAGCAATGCTCTTACCTCGCCTTTTTCGTCATCGTATGTGTCCTGAGCGCGTGTGAGACACATGAAGGTTTGGTTAGTATTAACGAACAACATATTAAGGCAACTAGATCTAAGAACCGAAGGGAAGTCATGAGTGCTCTATATATGTAGACAACAACAGAGTTATGCAGCTCAGCTGGGAGAATTAGACTCATTGGAATGAACACACTAGGGCTCACCGAACTGTACGTCCCTGCGTTGTGTACGCACTTTAAGCCGAAAAGACGTACCAAAAACTCTTGACTTGGGTCCCACGACGCACTAAACTTGAACAGAACGGGTCCCAGGACGCACTACTTTGCTTATCGACATTTTATTGGATCTGCTGGTTCTTTCCGTCCATTTCATAGGATTTGCTTGTTTCTTTTATATTATAACCAATGCCTTCCAGAATGCCTTATGTGGCTCGCAGATCCCGGAACGCCCGTAAACCCCCGCTATACACATTGCTACCTCCTGACACTGTGCAGGGTTTCACCTGGGATAAGAACACCCCGTCACTTTTAAACAAACCGAACATCTACAACCCAAATGCTTTTCTGTGGCTATTGGAATATTGTGCTGAAGTGATTTCGTAAAATACGAATTTGTCAATCTGCAAATCTAATTCAGGTTGCAACCATGCTGTTGCTTCTTCGTATTTGTCGTCGAGAGAGAGGATTCTCTTATTCTACGAAAGAGCACGGACAGATAATTATGTAACGGTAACCATGATATAAAAAAGATATAAAAAAAAACAGCAAGAAAGGTTAAATCATTGGGACGTTTAATTTAGGATAAAATCAAACATTCACAGGAACTTTCTGCATTTACAGTTGAGAAACAAATAACAAATAATTGATGTGACTTGTCTTAGAAATTGACTGGGATGACTCCAAGATGGTCCAATTACTTAACCTCTTTTTGTGTTTTTGATTTCTGATTTGGAACGTTACCGTTTACCCGTTTTGGATTTCTGGTCAACATGATTGTTTACATGGCAAGAAGTTTTGTCTTCATATTACGTACATAGCATACAGGTAAACCGAAAGGCGTACTAGGTAACGTGGGAAGCTTAGGTACCAAAAAAAGGAGACTGAAGCACTCTATAAATAGACCACAACAAGATCAAGTGAGAGTTATGCAGAAACATTCTCCAGGCACCTGAGAGAATAAAAAGCATTGACATTAACAAATGACTTTCATCCTGTGGGACACACGTGTTGAATTTGACCCACACGGTTTGGTCAGTGCTTACCTGGTACGTGCTAGGGCTGCCGACGCAGTTTGGTAGGGCGCTATCACGACCACCACCATCCACTACCACTACCACGGCTATAGACAACAGCACCGACACTGGGAACAGCATTCTCAATCACGTTGTTGCTTCACTGAAACAGATGCAAAAGGAAGAAGGGTGTGTATAGTGTAGGAGTGAGAATCATAGTCATCCTCAATTTTAATGTGTGCGTGTGTGCCGGAGGGTATAGGCATAAAAACGTGTATGTGTGCGTCTGTCCCTGTTTCGGTATATATGTCTTCTTCCCTCCCTCCCTCCCTCCCTCACTTCCTCCCTCCCTCGCTCCCATATCCCCCATAACTCTCTCTCTCCCTCTCTCTCTTTCTCTCTCTCTCTCTTTCTCTCTCTCTCTCTCTCCCTCTATATATCTATCTCTCTCTCTCTCATTCTCTCTCTCTCTTCTCTCTCTCTCTCTCTCTCTCTCTCTCTCTCTCTCTCTCTCTCTCTCTCTCTCTCTCTCTCTCTCTCTCATCGTCACCATCATCATCATCATCATCATCTCACAAATTGCTTCCTACATGAACTGTAAGAAACCTGGTCCATTGAAGTCAATTGAGAAATGGTCACACATGAATATAAGTCTGGAGAAGACAACTGTCTTTTCACAAGTAATAAAATTAAATATCGATACCTGATTGAGGCAAAAGAAGACAACAACTTTTCTTTGTTTAAACATACACGTAACGCACAAACTTTCAAATATCCCACACGAATCTGTTTTCCTTTTCGATATACGTGTTCTGATTTATATTTAACAGTTTGAAAACGAAGAAAATATCACTTGCAACTGTTGGCAGCGCGTTTCTTTTGCCGAATACTGTCAAGCTTATTCGCAACATCGCTAAGGGTATTGTTTTGGTCGCAAGTAAACGGTAATGAAACCGTTTGTCTTTTTTGGGATATGTTGAATGTTAGCAAAAGATACCAGACAAGTTTCGAAACTGATATCAACATTCGCCTGCCAGCTCATGTTGATATCTGTTTCTCAACATGTCTGTTATCTTTTGCTAACCGTCAAGCCTGTAAGAAAAACCTAATATTTGCATTGTGCGAATGTCATTAGCGCGTGGTGTGTGGCAAAAGAAACGCTTTGCCCTTTAAATAACTAGACACAACGTTTGTGGATAAAGTGTGAATCCGTTTGTTTGCTGTTGTTATTTTTCATTTTCGTCGCTGTGCGCTTTCGTGTTATAACACAGCGTAATGGGACCCTGTTATGAAGTAGAAACGAAACAGAGATTAACAGCACGGGTTATTCGTCAAGGAATGGTTAAGCCATTAACAAGGTCTGGGGTGTCACTCATCCTTTCTGGCAGCACCTGATAACACGGGTGCCAGACACGTCCCTTACTTGTTAATGATAGCCAGATCCGCTCATTTTGCAGTTACAAGGACAGCTTGCATAGTGTGGTGGATGGCTTTATTGACGAAGAAGATCCACGGGCTCCTTCAAGAAATGTTCTTTGATATATTCTACATTAAAAAGTACATGGGGTAGAGGAAGATCGTTAGGTGTCGGTAGTCATCCACACGCTGAACATATTTTCTAATCTGAAAAACCTACCATTCAGGATCGCCAAACTTTCTCACAGCTGGGAAAGGATGGCGGCAAAATTTCTGAAACTTGAATGGTCCTTTTAGCAAATTCGTGGAAGAAAACAAATCCAAGCAACATCTCTGAAGGTAATGGCCCTTTTTTTTTTTAAATCGGACGGCCAAAATGTGACAACCAAGCGCCAGTGTTGTTGTGTAATTCCACCTATGAACACTACTTTACCTCAAAGATGGCCACAGTAGCACATAGAGACTTACGTGTCCATGCTCAAGAATTGGACCATACAATTCCAATGACGTCAGCTCCCAAAGATAGTCTGTTCACTATAGCTTAACTTAATTTAACTTAAGGTATTCATGCCCACACGTGCAATGAGCATGACAATTATTAACACTTAGAAATACAGACCTGCCATTGCTTTCTGGGTAAGTAGCGTGTGAAACCATCGCGGTTCATCACAGTTTTAGTGTACAATACGAGCATCATTCCACTGGAACATCTTGTCAAAGTCGTGAACAGAATTGCGGCTATAACCACGAAGGGTGGAGAACTTTTACTGAATAAACAGCCATGCAAAGCTGTATGAGGAAAGTGGGCTATGTAGCCTTGAAGAACGAAGGAAAAGACATAAATTAATTGTTTTTCATAAGATGATACATAACAAATGCCCCCAGTACTTAGTAAATGTATTGCCCCCTCTTGTAGTTGACATTAATCCGTATCATAGACGAAGACCATTAGAAAGATATGTGCCTCCTCATAGAACCGAATTATTTCGCAACTCTTTTATCCCCAAAACGACTGTACTATGGAACACCTTACCAGATAACGTTAAAATGACCACCTCCTTGAGCGAGTTCAAAAATTATTTGTCAAGTGCTGATTTTAAAGTACCATGCCATTATTATTTTGGAGAAAGATTTGAACAAGTACATCATTGCAGATTGCGTATTGGTATGAGTGATTTGAATTTTGATTTATGTAAGCGGCACCTTAAGGATTGCTCTCAATGCGAGTGTGGTTATCCCAGCGAGACTGCTGAACATTACTTTTTGCATTGTCCCCTGTATAGAGATATAAGATTATTTTCCATTGATAATTTGATAAATGATTATAAGTATATCGAAATATTATTGAAAGGCATCCCGCAATATTCACGAAATGTCAACCAGACCATATTCATAACTGTACAGGACTATATTAGACAGACGGGCAGGTTCCGTAAATGAGCCTCTATACTTCACTCATTACATTTATTAGACACTGTCATGCGACATGCTGCCTGACAAATTTTTCCCCATAACCTCTCTCATGTTCTTTTGTTGTTTTCCGACTTATCAATTATGTCTCGATTTATGCGCAATGTAGTGACTTTTCCTCTGATCACAATACGCATTAACTTTGTGCGAGTGTCTTATGTGCACTTATTACAATTGAAAAAATCCCCTCAAATATTGGCGCTCCAAGTCTTCTTCTTCTTCTTTTTCCCTTAAGCTAGCTACTAGCTAGCTGCCCTTTCCCCACCTCATGTATCATCAACCCCTTCCCATTTTCTGCTTGTTTGTGTATCTGTTTTGTCTTTTGTTTTGTTTTTCGTTTCCTGAAATGAGCTAATGTACTTATTCCGCCATCATGCTAACCTTTGTTTTGTAATTACTATGATTGCTTAAAATAAGCATTATATGCTTGAGTATGTAATCATCCATGCATTGTTCTTGTCATGATTAAAATTGAATAAAGTTTTGTTTAAACCAACAGACATTTTAACGGTGGACGCCAGATTTGTTGAGCTGAGCATGCCTGTAGACTTATTTTTCTAACGTGGGGAAATTGTTGGCTGCTTCCAGATTCACGATGAGATCAGTGCGCTGGTTTTTTTTGTGTTTGGCTATTTGTCATCCAGTAAATATCGGAAAAAAATGTGTTCCCGCAGACTGGAAGTCGAGAGGAAAATTAATGTGTGTGTATGTGAGTGAGAGTGAGAGTGTGTGTGTGTGTGTGTGTGTGTGTGTGTGTGTGTGTGTGTGTGTGTGTGTGTGTGTGTGTGTGTGTGTGTGTGTGTGTCTTTTTATATTTAGTCAAGTTTTGTTTGTCTTCTTCGTTTACATTCGCAGGTTACAACTCCCGCGTACATTCGAACTTCTTTACGAGTGGGCGTCTACGTGTTCGACCGTATTCTTCACCGCCACTAAGACAGCCGTACTTATTCGGAAGGTAAACGGTATTTTTTTGGCGGTAGCTAGCCTTCCGCAGTGACGTAGTTGTGCCAGTTGTAAAACAACAAACCTCTGTAGTTGAACAGCCAGGCATGCAACGCTCTGGCACTGAAGCATAGGGCTTATCTTCTGAAGCATTCAAGTGTCGAGATACGCTGCTATTTTGGACTTTTGGGCGTCGTTCGCTTGGAAAAGCTACCTAACGTTAAAAGAGAAGTTGTCCGCTTGTTGAAGTCTTTCTTTTAGCCAAGACTAAAATACAATACGTTATTTGTATTTTTCACCAAAATATAACATTTGACAAATATCGAGATAGATAACCATTGTTCTCCGAGACAGCGCTATCAATAAATAAAGAATACTACATGGCTTACTGTGTGATACCAGGTTTACACGAATTTGCTTTGATATTGATATGCGAGCGAAAGCGTCACGTGAAAGTTCTCAAATTCTTACCGAGAAAACAACAAACGCAAAAGTGTTTCGAGAATGAAGTTTGTCTTGGAGACTTGGTCATCATGAGCAGTGGAAAAGTATGTCCATGCAGGCTGTAGTGTGACCCGACCTCATTTACACAATATACATACGTGAGAAGAGATGGTTCATATGTATCACATGGGTGGTCTCTCACACGTAGGTGAGATGAATAATTGTAATTTATATTTTTAAGCAAATTATGGCATTTTACACAGATCGAGACAGTCATTGTTCTCCGACTACCACGCTAGCGGTCGAAATAAACAATGACTGTTGAGATAAGTCTTAAATGTCATATTTAAGTCAAATATTACAAATAACATTTATTTATCGATTTATTTTAAATAGAATTCATTCTTTAACAAAAATGTTACGGATGAACTTCACACAAACATATTCTCATTTTTAGTTTTAGCCAAGATTAAAAATGAGAATATCTTTGTGTGCGTTCATTATGTGTTTTATTCGGCATCTGACGTCACACGACTCGAAGAAGGAAAATCAAGAGCGTAATAATTCACATGATCAATAAAGTCTCTATAGATACTGGATTATTCTGAACTTTGTGGCGTTGTTCGCTTTGAAGAGCTAACTTACTTAAAAGATGATCTGTTCGCTTGTAAAAGTATTTCTTTATCCCAAACGCGACTAAAATATAGTGTAACAATTCGTATGACCAACGAAGCGTACAAACAAGGTAAATTTGGACGTTTATCCTTCAGAAGAGCCGACTTTGGGGTTCTGTGCCAAATAAACCTTAACTTTTGAACCCTTGTGTTCTCTTGTTTTCCAATGCATTTTTTTAATTTTACACTACTTCAATCCATGAGTTTGAAAACACACACGTGTCATAGTTTCAAAATGGTAAACATTCTTTCTGTTCAGTCATAACTCCGTGGACGATGTCGCTTTAGCAGCAAAGCATGCCAACATTTAACAAGTCTTTCAAGATTTATGTATCGATATTCTTACATGTATGTTTTTCTTTCTTGCTTCTTTCATTAACACTAGCTGTAATTTATTACAGAAATTAGCTAACATCACGTGGTATCTGGAACGAGAAATGAGAGGCAAGAAATCCAATCAAAACAAAGCATAACACCTTATGAAACGACAGTATAATCATCATATCAAACACGGGCACACGGCCGAACAAGTAAAAGTCGAGCTTACCTTCGATGATTTGTAGATTGTCGAAACTCAATTAATGCTCAGGCTCAAGAATTCACTTCCCGTAAACAGTATTAACTTTCGATACGGGGTAACTCACTTTTTAGCACTTGCCTTCATTGATTTGAAGCAAAACCAAACACAAATAGCTTCGAAATATACACTTTTTTCTTTTCTCTCTCACTCAATGCAATCTTGGGCTGAAACCAAGCACACGTATTCTGCAGAAATATTCGCTACTTTCGTACGGCTGAACTAGTCTTGGAAGAGCTGAAACCACTATTCTCCTACTTCAGACATAGACTCACGAATACACGTCTCAAACAAACGGTGCTTATTTTTACACTGACGGCAGTTTTGCGGTTACCTACCTCGACCTCTCAGCCACGTGACGTAGTTTTTCAAGTTGAACCACAACAAAACCAGGTTGTGGCTTGGAAAGCGCGCGTGCACACGAGTTGCGTGCGGTGAATTACGTCGCACCAGCGTCGAAAGAGGTTCGGAAGTAAGCTGCCTCGCCAAGAGCTATCTTTTATTAGATTTCTGCCACTGCTAAATTTACACGGTTCAGGGAACCGTCTTCGTAGTGATGGGTTTCGCTGCTTTTTAGCAGAGGAAGGAAAGCCGAGGTCGAAGTGATGCGTAGCAGGGTGGAGGAGTTTCTTTGTGGAGGGGGGAGGGGGGTTAATATGTGCTCTGGCTGAATTGAAAATGTGCTCCCCCCCCCAAAAAAAAAAAGATAATCTGTTTATGCAAATCAGGTACACTGTTTCCTTCAGTCACCAAGACCACAAAGCCAGCGCCGTCTCGCCCATCAGTGATTCAGTTAAACTGGCCCTGACGACCACCTCTAGTTAAACTGGCCCTCGACCACCACTGGCCCTGACGACCACCTCTAGTTAAACTGGCCCTGACGACCACCTCTAGTTAAACTGGCCCTGACGACCACCTCTCCATAACGACCACCTACCCATTACGACCATCTCAAAAGATACCCAACAAGTTATTTTTATGTTCTGCACCTTTTCATAGCGATCACCTGTCTATAACAAACACTTTTGGTCGGTCCCTTGGGTGGACGTTATCGACATGTTCGACTGTATATAATATGATCCTTAGCGTTCAGTTCACGACAGAGTTTCTAAATGTTTTGATATCGCTTTACGCGACTTGTTTTTATTACTTTACCTGGTTCGATCCGTTCTGACATTTTTATTGGAACGTGGAAAGCTATCTCGCCTGGCTACATATGATCTGAAAGCAAACCGTGGTACCGAAGCAATTGGTAATTTGCTGAAAATGTGTTTCCAGTTCACTTTCTTTAAAGTGGCCCCCCTGCGAGGAAGCAGGATTTTGGAAACATTCTCTCTCTCTCTCTCTCTCTCTCTCTCTCTCTCTCTCTCTCTCTCTCTCTCTCTCTCTCTCTCTCTCTCTCTCTCTCTCTCTCTCTCTCTCTCTCTCTCTCTCTCTCTCTCTCTAACTGCATTATGAGTTTGTACAACAAAGCAAAAGCGCTCTTCCCATATTTAACTGGATTCGTAGCTCACACAACAATTAAAGAAAGAAAGGCAGACATAACTAGAAAGAAAGAACACAAAAACTCACACAAGAAAGGAAGAAACGAGGAAGGAAACAATTACAGACACGTGAAGCGATTTTCTTTATTCTTTTTAACATGATGAGTTTATTTTTAATCCGAACATAACTTACGTATGTATTTTTAGATTCAGGAGAAGGTAAAGAATACAACCTGGTATTCTGGTAATGAAAATTCGATTGTAATCACACTTTTAAGCTTTCAAGCTGAAATGCAATCCCATAGTCCGGACTGGATCAGAGAATGTTTCACCCAATTTTCTTCTTCTTCTTGTCGATCACACGTTATAATGTCAGCCCGGACAGCGAGACGAATGATGCCGTCTTCTCCAGGACTTTCTTTCCTCCGTATAGCTTGCAGTGAAGGGAGACAGCAGTTGGCCACACGGTTTTTCTCAGACTCTCAAGGATGGTGCATCGCTGGAGGATGTGTTCAGTGGGCTGGTCCTCTAGTCCACAGCTGCACGTAGGGGAGGGGACCAGCTTCATCTTTTGGGACATGTGTGCATTTAGGCGGTTATGCCCAGTGCTGAGTCGCATCAGCACGACTTGTTCATGTCACGCAACTTTCAATCAATGTGCTTAAAACAAGTGAGCTGACCATAGTGCGGCCTCAACTTGCAGTTGCTCGCCACCTAGTTAATGGGTTACGACACCATTATCTATCTAATTGTCATGCCCTAGTTGAGGTCTTTTTCCGGTAATGGGATACATTGCGGCTGTTTTTTGTCACCGAGTTGCACTCGGTTGTCGAACCCACTTCACGTTCTGTCGTCGCTACGCACGCCTAGCGAGATATTGCGTGAATGAGCAGGCGATAATTCATGTACGCATTTCAACTGGCCATTTGCGGACATATTCACAGAATGCATTGCGATTTTCTGTGTGACCGGTCGTCTGCACCAGCGCGAGAGTTCCTTCTATCTTGAGTAGTTTGTTTGAACAAATTGTTCTTGGGATCAAAAGAACTCTTTATTTCATAATACTGCTGTTCCATTTCGGCCATGGTCTGGTCTTTGGGGTTAATTTAATGACTCTATAAGGACAACGTTTGAGAAAACCAAGTCTTAATGTGGAGGGAGTCTTAAAATTGAGGTCTTAAAAAACATAGGGTTGACTGTAGTATGAAAGACAACGATGGGTGACCAATTCCTAGCTAAACATACTCTGTTGGATTATCACAGATCTCGCGTGAATGCGTCTCCTTTCCCGATTTCTGACAAATGAACAAAATGGACTATTTTGAATGGCAAATTCACTGCTCTTTTTACTGACATGCAAAACTGGTTTCGTTTTAGCTGTTCTTATTTTAAGTCATTTTTCACGAGCAAAACTACACTATACCTCATTTAAAAGCAAGCTACTTGTTTCACACTGTAATGAACTGGATGGTCTTTCTGACAGTTTAATTAGTTTTAAGATCTACACCAACACGTTCAGAATGAACTACTATGGGGAAAAGATCAGAAGAATATGGTGGATGCGACAACAACAGTACTCGCTTTGAAGCCAAGAACTCTCTTGTCGCAAAGACAGTATGCACCTGTGCGTTGTCATGTTGCCATGTTGTCATGTTGCAGCATGAGCCCTTGAAAACCTGTGTTTATTTGTTCGTATTTGTCAAGAACAATAACAGATGCACCAAATGCTAAAATGTCACGTATATTCAAGATCTTAATCAAACATAATTATGAGGATTCCAACGCGACTGTAATCTTTTTAAGAGATGTACACTTTCAAGTCGCGGACTGCAAATGTCAGCCTACGTCTATGGAGACTAACTGCTGACACGCTTGACTGATCTGCATAGCTCTTTAAAGAGCATTTTCCAGGAATGCTGTTCGCATTTAACCTTCGCCAGGCCGGGTTATCGACTACACACGGAAGACATCGTGAGGCCGTGTGGACCCATGCTTCTCAAAGAAGGAAAAACGTGCATACCTTTCTGTAGACGTCATGGGTCCGCACGGCCCCACGGCGTCTACGGAAGGGTTAGGGTATGCATATTTTTCCTTCTTTGAGAAGCATGGCTCCGCACGGCCCCACGGCGTCTACGGTAGGGTATGCCTATTTTTCCTTCTTGAGAAGCATGGGTCCGCACGGCCCCACACCCATGTTTCTCAAAGAAGGAAAAGCGTGCATCCCCACGCACGCTTTTCCTTCTTTGAGAAACATGGGTCCGCACGGCCCCACGATGTCTTCCGTTTGTAGTCTAAATTTGACCTTTGTTTTTTTAATTACTTCTCGCTGAAATTTAATGATCTTTTAGGACATAAGAGCTTTTTAGGTGCCTGAGGCATTCTTAAAAGCTCATTAAAAATTCCGACTAATTTAAGAGATATTTGCAATTAAACACTCTTGTGGGTCCACACGGACCCACGACCACCGGCGAAGGTTAATCCAGTGCGCTGTGAACGACCGGTGTTGAATATGTTCATAATTAAAGAATAATTTGAAGCTTTCATTTCTCTTAATGCCTGCTAACTTTCATTTTCTTTCTTTTCAGTCTGACAGGAAACATCTTTATTTTCATAACTTTTTCTGGCATGTCGCATAACATCATAAATAATGTCTCAAATTACTAAGATTCCGTGTATATTTCACGACACGTGTTAGCACAAATCTCCGAAAGTTTAAAAGAAATGCGTTGAGGAGTTACTGAAATGTACCGTGTTTTGTCTCAGTTACCTGCTAAAACGCCTTAAAAACACACCTTTTATGGCGTCTGAAAGGAATTACACCTACACCGCTCAGCGTGCCATAACGTCATTGTTAGACAAGATAGGTAAACAAAACTTACTGTTTTGGATGCAAATGTTATTGTTCTTTCCAATCACACGTTAAACGTGTTCCGTTTTAGCTGTTCTGATTTTTTGTCGATTTTAACACGAGAACTTTGCATTTGAAAATTTGATTTTGGGGGGTGTCTGTGTTGTAGGTTCTACTGTATTAACACTACCTCCTGTAAAATCGATCTGTTTGCTGAATAAGGTAGGGGAATGAATGGCCTTTCTAGTCTTACAACTGGTTTTAAAATAAACGGCCTCGTCACAAAAATATGCATTGTAAGGCATCTGCCGAGGTTTTGAAGGGTAGTATAGAAACGAACTTCGTAAACTTTTTTCGCCGTTAACCTTTATTGCCTTTCTACTACCCTTAAAAGTACATAGAGTAATTCTCACGCTGTAACAGTGACCGCAACATAGACCTTTCCTCTTATTTGTGCGTGCACTATACAAATGGGTGCTGTGATCTTTAGCGTGCTGCGGGCAGTCGTTCATAAATCACTACGCGTGATAATATAATCACACACGCCTACGTAACTAGCGGACTATATTGCGAAAGGCCAGTATTCTAGTTGTCTACCTCCCGTCGTCTGATATAATTTGCACATTCCAAAATTATCACTTGGTCGCTGCAGACTGGTCTTAATCGTGTTGAACGTTGTCTCATAAATGTTTTCCACAAAAGATAAGTCTGCTTTGTAACACGCTGCTTCGTGTTGTACACCAGGTTTTGCTAGTGTTAAACTTTGCTGCTAAGCAAACTTAAGTCTTTGCCTTGATGTTTATTTGAATTCAAGTTTGTTTAGTTGAGTTGAATTGAGTTGAGTTCCGTTTCGTTTCGTTTTCCCTTCACGTGGTTTGGTTTGTGTTCGCTTGGTTCGGTTCAGTTTAGTTTAGTTTAGTTTAATTTAGTTTTCCTTCAACGTGGTATGGTTTGTGTTGTCTTGGTTCAGTTTAAGTTTAGTTTAGTTTAGTTTAATTTAGTTTAAGTTAGTTAAGTTTAGTTTTGCTTTGTTAAATTGTACCTATGCATTACCCAATATTGACTGACTGTGTGATGATATCTTCTGCTATGGTCTGTTTCGACAGTGATATCAAAATCTCGACATCCGGTCTCAATTTTGATATCACTGTCTCAACAGACCATAGCAGAAGATATCATCACACAGTCCGTCAATATTGGGTATTCTCTGGACATTTTGTATTTACTGTAAAGAAATTACAAAAGTATTTGTCTCAGTTTTGGCTGTTCCATATCCCTCCCTCTGATTATTTATTCATTTTGTTCACGCTTTTCTTGTACTTTTCAGTATTTCAAAATGTCTTTTCTTTCAAAAAATCTTTATTTTCATATATATTTTTTTGTTTTTAAATTTAGGTGTTTTTCTTTTTGAAGTGGGGAAGCAATAAAGAGGTCGTCGATATCAAAACTGACATCGACAGAAATGTCGTCGATATCACTTTTGCACTGAGCTGAATTTTTCCCAATTGACCAATGGAAATCCACATAGCATATGAAATAGCAATATTTCTTTTTGTTCACTCTTTTCTTGTACTTTTCAGTATTTCAAAATGTCTTTTCTTTCAAAAAGTCTTTAGTCACTTTTGCACTGAGCTCAGTTTTGCCCAATTGACCAATGGAAATCCACGTAACATATGAAATAGCAATATTCTTGTTATATCCCATATCCCATATATTTGTCTCTGTTATTCAAGTGAGCAAATATAGCGCGATATTTGCTCAGTAGGCCTCAACTTCGGCCTTGACCTAGGCAAGTAACCTGCGCAGCCGCAGTAAGAAGAACAAGTCGCGTAAGGCGAAATTACTACATTTAGTTAAGCTGTGGAACTCACAGAATGAAACTGAACGTTGTCCGCCGCTAGTGCAAAAGGCAGTGAAAGTGACGAGCCTGTTTGGCGCTGTAGCGGTTGCGCTGTGCTTCATAGCACGCTTTACTGTACCTCTCTTCGTTTTAACTTTCTGAGCGTGTTTTTAATCCAAACATATCATATCTATATGTTTTTGGAATCAGGAACCGACAAGGAATAAGATGAAATAGTTTTTAAAACGATTTCGGAAATTTAATTTTAATCATAATTTTTATATTTTTAATTTTCAGAGCTTGTTTTTAATCCAAATATAACATATTTATATGTTTTTGGAATCAGAAAATGATGAAGAATAAGATGAACGTAAATTTGGATCGTTTTATAATTTGTTTTGTTTTTTACAATTTTCAGATTTTTAATGACCAAAGTCATTAATTAATTTTTAAGCCACCAAGCTGAAATGCAATACCGAAGTCCGGCCTTTGTCGAAGATTGCTTGGCCAAAATTTCAATCAATTTGATTGAAAAATGAGGGTGTGACAGTGCCGCCTCAACTTTTACAAAAAGCCGGACATGACGTCATCAAAGACATTTATCGAAAAAAAAAAACGTCCGGGGACATCATTCCCAGGAACTCTCATGTCAAATTTCATAAAGATCGGTCCAGTAGTTTAGTCTAAATCGCTCTACACACACACACAGACACACACACAGACACACACACAGACACACACACAGACACACACACACACACACACACACACACTCACACACACACACACACATACGTGTCTGAGGGGGGGATATCTGGACATTTGCCGCAAAGAAATATGTGTTATATCTGGACTTGTTTATTTCTAAAGCAACAGACACGGAGTGCGAGTGTAAACATGTGTTAGACTTAAAGAATACTTTTTGAGACTTAAAAAAAAAACCCACTCATTATTGAAAGTTACACACCCAAAAATAGAGATTCTGAAACACGTGTTATATCTGGACATCTGCCACCTAAAAGTGAGTGATAGCCGGACATATGACCGGAAAGCTGTAAATACTATCAACTTTATCAAAATGGCGTTACATATGCGTGGTAGTACAAAAAAGCTACCAGTAATCCCAAATTTTTTTTTTTTTTTGACAGGGACAAACCAAGGGGAACTTTAACGCCTCTCGGCGTACTTGTTTTAGACAAATGTCTCCGCAGCTGATAGTTGGTAGACTTTATTGGATGTCGTTATTCAAATGCAATCCGTCAGAGACAGAAAGCTTAGAAAGGAATTACGTTGTATTGTTTTCCTGCTTTGCCTGGCTCAGGTCGGGAAATTCAGGACCGAAAGGACCCAAGGTGCAACTCATTCCTTTTGATGAGTTTCAAGTTTCTTATAAACGTTTTCGCAGCTGTTGGTAGACTTTATTGGATGTCGTTATTCATATGTATCCGTCAGAGACAGAGAGCTTAAAAAGGAATTACGTAATTGGTAGACTTTATTGGATGTCGTTATTCAAATGCAAACCGTCAGAAACAGAAAGCTTAGAAAGGAATTACGTTGTATTGTTTTCCTGCTTTGCCTGGCTCAGGTCGGGAAATTCAGGACCGAAATGACCCAAGGTGCAACTCATTCCTTTTGATGAGTTTCAAGTTTCTTAAAAGTTTTCGCAGCTGTTGGTAGACAGAGAGCTTAGAAAGGAATTACGTAATTGGTAGACTTTATTGGATGTCGTTATTCAAATTACAAACCGCCACAGACAGAAAGCTTAGAATGTTTTTGTTTTTGTGGGTTTTTTTGCGCATGAAAAGATTTCAGGCCAGATTTTCTTTACCAAACCAGCGCTGCACCGAGACGGTTATAAATACCCAAACGACGCATACCGCAAACGGTTCGGGAATTCCCGACAAAAGAAAAGATCCGCACGCGGCACTGGCAACTTGATAGATAGATAGATAGATAATTTATTGCCAAGTGTACAATACATGAATGAACATAAAAAATACACGAGGAAAGCAGCTTGCTGTGTGATAAAAACAAAAATAAATAGCATTCATACATCACTGGCGCATAGCATCATACATACATGGGTAAGACAATTTGGTATCACAGTAACTAATACATACACTATACAGACATGGTGAGAACTATGAAACTCTAAGAGCTATCGGAACCCCTAGGACCCCCCCCCCCCCACCACTCCCCCCCATGTTCCCGCACTGGTAACATACATCCCTCCCCCCCCCCTCCCCTCCCCCCGCCGTCCTGACTGTTAGTAAATGATAACAGACATGTGAAAATGGATTATCATAATCAGCCACTTAGCCGGAGGCGCGAATGCTGATATCATTTGTGAGACATGTCTGTTATCATTTGCTAACAGCCAGCATATTAGAAATAACGGTTTTATTACCGTCTATTTCGACCAAAAGAAATTTCGAAGCGACCCCGCGAATTAGACGGAACAGCCACAATGGCAACTGGGTCGATCTTATCTGATTATGCCTGTCAGTCAAAGTATTCTCGTTACCTAAATCAGCCAATCGGAGTCACTCACCTGACGTGAAGAATATTCACAGGTCAAATGTGTTCACAGCATCTCTGGTTCACACAACAATCTCACAAGATAAACCATGTTGAACATGCGTTTCAGTTGCTTCGATATATCTCTTGTCCATCTGAGAGCGACAGATTTCAAAAACGGGCAAGGCAAGCGAGAAAGGAAATGACGTAAATATATTGTTGACGTAAATTAAGTGACGTAATTTCACTTGAATCGTCAGAACTTGGAAAAGGACATTTTGAAGTGAGTGGATCAGCACCCCAAACGCAGAGGGTGGGTGGTGCCTTGCCGTTCTGTAAAGCGGCCACCGACAAAACTGGCTTTTCTGTATTTTTAGATAAAGAGTGTAGTATCTGACAGCATTTGAAGTGTCATTCTGTAGAATAAGTCACGCTGATAATGTTAGTTCCAATTTTTACTTTGTCTTGATAATGTTTAGCGTGATAAAGAAAAAGGGTCCCTGCCTGAACGTTATAACATTTCAGGGTTTGGCCTGGGAGAAAAAGGCAATGGGACATTTGTCCCCCTCAACTAAATTCCGATGGGACATAGTCGAAGGCAAGAAGCGTCAAAGATGCATGTGCGCGTTTTTGACCAAAGATGCAAAATGGTGCAATATGGTGCCATCTGAGAATTAGCCGCTACGTATCTCGTGTTATCTGTGTATGTGTGTGTGTAGGTGTGTAATCCGATGTAAAGTGTACATTTGGTGGCGCAGTGGTACGTAATCTCAATGCGCCCTTTGACGCACTGAAGGGAATTGTGATGGGACATTTTCAGATTTAAAGCGCCAATGGCGCAGGGCGCACTAGTAGATGAAACCCTGCATTTAGAGGGTCACCTGATTGGTCCAAAAGCGATATGGTGCACTGAAATGGTAATAAACTTATATATCGCTTTAGTTTACAATGCTCCACTTTACTTCTCTGTAAATATATTATTTTTTTACTGTACCTTATATTTAACCTGAATGATATTTATGTTACTCTTACTTTTCTTTACTTAGATTCGGCTTAGTTCCAATACCATTTAAGAATGAAATTTGAACGTTGTTCCGGAATAATGTACGTTCCAAACCTAATTGATCGCAAATGGGCCTCATCAATAAATGTGTGCCAATGTTAGCAACTGCACCAGCATGCAGTGTGTTACTACTACTCTTGCTGAAGTAAGCCTATTTCTGCATGCTGTCTGCTGTCAACGCATTTAATTTCAAGAAAACAAGTACTGAAAGCCATTGTGGTGCTCTGCCCACGACAAAGACATAGTCACTCGTGAATGTTTCGTTTCGTCTATAATTAAACGTTCAATACACTAACCTTTCTTGTTATCACATTAAGTAAAGTTGTGATTAAATGTTTTCAGATAGACTCGGAATCGAGACGAAGGTGATGGTGTGTGTGTGTGTGTGTGTGTGTGTGTGTAAGAGCGATTCTCAACAAAAACAACTACAAGACCGATATTCATGAAACTTTAAATCTGAATTCTTCCTGATAGTATCCCCAGACACTTTTCTCATTTTTACGATAAATGCATTTGATGACGTCATATCCGGGTTTCTACAAAAGATGAGTCGGCAATGCTGAGACCACATTTTATAATCAAATTGATTGAAATGTTGGTCAAACAATCCTTTATCCAGTGCGGACTATGGGATAGCATTTCAGCATGAAATCGTTAACATTAGTCAACTAATCTTTGCTTTGCCTTTTTAATGGAAAGGATCAAGACAGATTAACACTGATTGCATTGTATTCTTCGTCATTTTCCGAATCCAAAAACACATAGTTATGTCATGTTGACTCTCAAAATGTGCTCACAAAGACAGAAAATGGGTTTGATATGTGTGCATGCTTCAAAGAGCCCAGCGCGATCCATCTCGTTCTTCGGGTTTTGGGTAGCCAAGACTCACAGTCTCGATAATGACTGATTCCGGGTTTTCATTATTGATCTTTTACTGATCGACTAAATTTTTTAAATATCGCATCGAGCGTCTTCTTTGGTTCTTGATGTTGGAACAGTGAGCAGTCTGTTTCGGATACTGATGTTGTTATGTCGTTTATGCTGACATTTATTAAAACCCCAAACTGATGACCTCGGCCCTACACTGCAAAAGGTGTTCCATGAAACCCAAAACTCCACACATATAACATATCACATACTGTATCATTTTTAAAATAAGTTTTGAAAAAAAGTATAGTAAATAAAGAAAAGAAAAACAAAAAACAAATGTATCGCACTCACCTGCTCCTTCAACCAGCGTCTTGCACACACGACCGTCAATTTGGGAAAGAACTATGAAAACTTCGGAACAAATCCTTCAGTAGAACCTCCACGCAACGAAACGGGCCAGAATACGCGCTTGACGGAAGCGAGCCGAAAAGGAACAAAACGAACGATAAATCTGACGGGCCCCGGAAAGAAAGCAGACCTCAGCCTCGCTCGCAGGAGTAAGCAGACGACTTTTAAAACTGGAAAGACTCAGTCAGCCAGCGAGGCAGAAATGACGGCAAGAGAGGTGGGGTAACTCCACGTGACCGAAAGGGAGAAAACTCTCCAGTTTTTCTCTCCAACGAGGCGCACTAATTGGCACAGACCGCGGGGGGTCTGTCAGAGATAAAAAGCTGAGCTGGGACCGCCGTTAGTTTCGCCTGGCACAAACTACGACGCTTCAAGCGCCATGCCGCTATCCCTACCGATTTATCTATCGGGCGCAGGAACGGTAAAATTCGGCTGCCCCAGGTTTTAACGGAACGGGTCCCATATTAAAAACCGTTTCTTTTGCCCAATTCGCGAATCGCAGCCCAGCCTTATAGAGGTAATTTCACAAGAGCTCGGATTTAAAATCTCGTGTGTCTTTTTTCTTGAAGAACCTCGTACATTGTTGGTAATTCGTATTTTTCTGGATCGCAGTATTTTTTACAAGATCTCGAGTGTAAAATCTTCTATGTACTTATTTCTGGAAGAACCTCATACTGTGGGGTATAGGCTACTTTGTGTTTCTGCGGTCTTCAGTAACTTTGTAGAAGATTTCGAGTGTAATTCTTGTAGGTCTTTATTTCTTGGAGAACTTACACAATGCTGGTACTGTGTTTCTATGGACGTAAGTTTCCTTGTAATTCTGTGCTATGACTCCTGAGCCAGGGAATCGAGAGAGGACTATGAAGTGACATCAGTTACCAACTTGTTTACTTGTCTTAAAGGCACAGTAAGCCTCCCGTAAACCATCATTCACAGATACAAACACCCTTCCATTTGAACGCTCACCGAACGGGAACATCCTGGCTGCTTTCCGTCGAGAGTGAGACATTTTCAAAGAATTTATTTTCGTGGACCGTCTGATCTACAATCAGGCGCCTCGTTTTGGCGCTAGAACTAACTCAGTTTTAAAATCTGAATAATAATTTGACAGCTTGTAACACAAACATTCTTAAATCATAACAGATTTCTTTTTTTCATCAAGACAAGATCAGTACAATTCAAAGTTTTGAAAGTTTTAAAAAAGATAGCCCGGAAGCAGGGTCACGAAAGGTCGTGTCTCAAAGCAGACGATTTTTCTGCATAGCGCTCGCTTTCTTTGAAGCCAGCCGCTGCCGACAAGTTCGTGTGACTCGCAGCCGTCTGTTGCGTTTTAGAATCAGAGGTACACAATAACGTGCTATTGCAGATGCAGCCAGTCGCATTGAAATCACAAACTGACGACTAAATTGTGAAAAAAAAGGAAAGTGGATCACACGGGTTCACGGTGGCTCAGGGGTTAGATAAACCACGAAATCTGGTGTGTGGTTTACGCGAGCTAAATAGCAATTCAAACGAACTGTTTCATTTAATGCTATTAAATGCTATTGCAAGTGTGTTCCATAAGGTTAGAACTGCTTTTTTTATTAGAAGATTTAAATCTTTTTGTAAACCATTAAATTCTGAGACATACTGGGGCTTTAAAGAAAAGGCAACTCGTGTTCGAGACATTCTCGTAATCTTGGTACTAATGAAGTCTATGTTTCTCTTACAAGCTTTAAAGCCCCAGTATGTCTCAAATGGTTTACAAAACGATTGAAATCTTCTAATGAAATAAGCAGTTCTAACCTTATGGAACACACTTTATCAATAGCATTTAATAGCATTAAATGAAACAGTTCGTTTGAATTGCTATTTAGCTCGCGTAAGCCACACATACACACATCGTTATCTCTCTTATTCTCTCTCTCTCTCTCTCTCTCTCTCTCTCTCTCTCTCTCTCTCTCTCTCTCTCTCTCTCTCTCTCTCTCTCTCTCTCTCTCTCTCTCTCTCTCTCTCTCTCTCTCTCTCTCTCTATCTTCCCATTTTTATTTCAAATTTTCTTCCGAAAGGGAGTTTAAAGTCCGAGTAGGTAGAACTACTTTCTCCGATTCTTTTGAACAGGAGATGGGAGTTCCTCAATGTAGTATTTTATCACCGTTACTATTTAACATTAAAATCAATAACATCGTTAAACACGTCCAGTCTGGCATCGACAAATCTCTTTTTGTTGATTATTTTCAAATTTCTGCCAAGGGAAGAACATTAGCTGGGGTTGAACGGCAGCTTCAGCTGTGTATTTCCAAAATTCAAAAATGGGTTCAAGAGAACGGGTTCAAATTTTCCCTGGCTAAAACAGAATGTATTCATTTCCACAGGAAAAAACATCAAGTTCTTCAGCCTTCTCTTTTTATAAACAATCATAAGATTAAAGTTTCTAAACAAGTCAAATTTCTTGGTCTGATTTTTGACAGCAAACTTACCTTTTTACCCCACATCAAATATTTAAGAACCAAATGTCAAAAGGGTCTCAATGTTCTCAAAGTTATAAGTCACACGGATTGGGGGGCTGACAGAGCAACATTGTTGCGTCTCTATAGGTCTCTTGTCCGTCCACAGCTGGACTACGGTTGTATTGTTTATGGCTCTGCAAAGAGAAATGTCCTCAAGGCCTTAGATCCCATCCACCATCAGGGTCTGAGAGTTTGTTTGGGTGCTTTTCGCACAACACCAGTGGATAGTTTGTATGCCGAGTCGCGAGAACCTCCTTTGGAGATCCGCAGACTTCGGCTTTCCATGAACTATTACCTTAAGCTAAAGGCAAACCCCGAAAACCCTGCTCATGAATGTGTTATTAATCCCATTCTGAAGGACACATTTTTAGCCAAACCTACTGAAATACCAACTTTCGGCATACGTATGCTTTCTGAATGTGAAAGGGCCGTTATAGATATTGATTCTGTCTGTGACGATCCTTTGACAACAAACACTCCACCCTGGCAGTTAGAAAACCCAACCGTCAATTTTTCCCTAACTTCTTTCAAGAAGAATGAAACCTCGGACTCTGTCTTTAGACAGCTGTTTCTTGAGCAGTGCTCAAAGTACACAGAGTATGAATTTATTTTTACTGACGGCTCTCTCAAAGACGATTCAGCTGCTGCGGCAGCAGTTTCTAACAAGAAATTACATCAACCACTTCAACTCCGGCTCCCTAATGGTTCGTCGGTGTATTCGGCGGAACTTAGGGCCATCATCTTGGCATTAAAATTAATTTATCAATCCAGACATCAGTCTTTTTTGATTGTATCTGATTCGCTTTCAGCTCTTGAAGCGATATCCACCAGAAAGTTTACTCATCCTTTTTTAGTCGACATTCACGACCTTCACACTAAACTTATTTCTGAAGGCAAGATTATCAATTTTATGTGGGCGCCCAGTCATATGGGCATACACGGCAACGAGGTTGGTGACAAGGCAGCAAAGGATGCTCTAGATTTGGCGGTTCCTCGTCTCCCTGAGCAGTCTGTTCCTTTTACTGATTTACGTCGGAAGACCCTTTGTTACAGCTTAAAACTCTGGCAAGACCGTTGGTCTACCTGTACGGAAAACAAATTGTATAAAACTCTTCCTGACCTGTTAAAGCCACTTCCTTTAGTGGCTTCAAATAGAAAAGAAGAAAGTGTTTTGGCCAGGTTACATACTGGTCACACTTATCTCACTCATGTTCATCTGCTTAAAAGAGAAGAGGCACCATGGTGCCACGCCTGTGATACTGGTTTTACTGTGAGTCATTTTATCACGGAGTGTGCTGATCTGTATGATCAACGAGAAAAGTATTTTGGCACCTCGAGTTTGAAAAGTATATTTACAGAGGTCAGCTCTTTTTGGGTTCTTAAAGGAGTCTGGTCTTTATTTTAAGATTTGAATTCTAAAACTACTTAATTTATTTGACATATAGAGTCTTGCTTTGACTTTTTTTGTTGCCTTCG
Source organism: Littorina saxatilis (assembly GCF_037325665.1). Lineage (NCBI taxonomy): Eukaryota > Metazoa > Mollusca > Gastropoda > Littorinimorpha > Littorinidae > Littorina > Littorina saxatilis. Next base: position 15,561,944 of record NC_090257.1, on the reverse strand, counting down.
GGTGACGTTACGGATTTTATGTATTAGAATTGTTTTAATCTAAAAATGTGTAATGATTAACTTGTGGGGTCCTGATTTGGCCTATTATGGTCCGCTGGACCCGAAAAGCAACAGCTAACTAACTAACTCTCTCTCTCTCTCTCTCTCTCTCTCTCTCTCTCTCTCTCTCTCTCTCTCTCTCTCTCTCTCTCTCTCTCTCTCTCTCTCTCTCTCTCTCTCTCTCTCTCTCTCTCTCTCTCTCTCTCTCTCTCTGACGGTTTACGATTGTCCTTTTTTTATTGTCTCCATTTTTATGTCTCAGATTTAGCAGGGACAGATTGTAAGACGAGGCTAAAATCTCCATCCTTCAGTAATAAAGTTCGTTCGTTCGTTCGTTCGTTCGCTCGATCTCTCTCTCTCTCTCTCTCTCTCTCTCTCTCTCTCTCTCTCTCTCTCTCTCTCTCTCTCTCTCTCTCTCTCTCTCTCTTCTCTCTCTCTCTCTCTCTCTCTCTCTCTCTCTCTCTCTCTCTTTCTCTGTCTCTCTCTCTCTCTCTCTCTCTCTCTCTCTCTCTCTCTCTCTCTCTCTCTCTCTCTCTCTCTCTCTCTCTCTCTTTATATGTATATATTTCTTTTCATTCAGCAAAACGGCACATCTGTCTCAGCTTAGAGCCCACATGAATGAGCGAATTGCATGACGCCATTCTGCTGGGAGAGTAAATAATCAAAGGAAGTCATTTTGTTGACCAGCGAGGCAGACATGCCAGCGAAGCTGAATAGAAAGTGTTTGATTGCACATAAAACCTGCTGGCATAATGAATTAGTCGAGGGATGTTCTGCGTTTCTTTTGTTCTCCTGGGAGCCTAATTACTTTGCTTTAGCTAGCTAAGACGACTTAAAGAGTCTCATGTTGTCTTGAACTTTCGTGTCTCTCTCTTGCGGGCAGATGCCGTTCCGTGTGAGTATTGAACCTGTGATCTACGATCCTCTCTCTGTCTCTCTGTGCGTCTGTCTGTGTCTCTCTCTGACATGTATCTGTGTGTCCGTCCGTCCGTCCGTCCGTCCGTCCGTCCGTCCGTCCGTCCGTTTCTCTCTTTCTCTCTCTCTCTCTCTCTCTCTCTCTCTCTCTCTCTCTCTCTCTCTCTCTCTCTCTCTCTCTCTCTCTCTCTCTCTCTCTCTCTCTCTCTCTCTCTCTCTCTCTCTCTCTCTCTCTCTCTCTCTCTCTCTCTCTCTCTCTCTCTCTCTTTTGAAACTTAACATTCTTCTGAGGCATGTTTATTTAGTTCGGCGAAAATGGTTCAGGATTTAGCCATTAAAAGTATTGTGTTACCCTCTGCTAAAAAAAACGGACATTACCGGTCGTTCACATTTACTAGAGTAATTAGTCTAAAGAAATGCTTTGGGATCTAGCATGGCCGTGGTCAATGGCATCGATAGGCTTGTTGTTGTTGTTGTTGTTGTTGTTGTTGTTGTTGTTGTTGTTGTTGTTGTTGTTGTTGTTGTTGTTGTTGTTGTTGTTGTTTGCTAAAGCACGACTAGTGGCTTTTTAATGCGCAACATTGCTACAGATAAAAACGAGCCTTATCTTTCAATGGAGAACCTATGAACTGTCAAACATGGATGCGCTTCCCGTTTTTCACGCTTTTCTAGTTGTGAAGTTTAATAATGCAGGTTAACTGTATATTGGCCTTTATGATTTAAACAAAAATGACACCCAAATTAAAACATGTATTGGTGTGCACAAAAACAACAACACTACAATTGTTTTGTTATTTAAAATGTGACGGCCTCAAATTGTAAGCAAGTTGATTAAAATGTTCGTAAAACATTCTTTTAGGAGGCCTGAACTGTGGGATTTTATTTCACTTTGTTTGTTCATCAAAGTTGTCATTAAAGTCGATTTTTGTCATTTAAGGGCAGGAGCTACCTTCAAATACACCGTTTTTCTTATCCAAGTCATTTTACCCCAGCATTCATGAAACAGAACTGTTTGTGTTAAAATTTGGTGTGCCTTTGCTTCAATGTATGTAGATTAATAGTATATGATCAAAAACAAAATTGATCTTAGATTGACTTTAACAAAAAATATTAAATAAAAAACAAGCAAAGCGTTAAATCGAAACATGTTAGTTCACGGATGACAAGATAATTTCAACACTATTCATCAGAATGATTTGAACGTTTGCAGAATTGTTTTACATATTCTGATAGATGTTTTGTTCGAAACGATTTTCTCTAGGAAAAACAGTTAAAGAGATACAAATGTTGCTTTGTGGGTAAAACAATTATGAAAACTGGAAAATGTGTATCTCTTTAACTGTTTTTCCTAGAGAAAATCGTTTTGAACAAAACATCTATCATAATGTCTAAAACAATTCTGCAAAAGTTCAAGTCATTCCGAGGAATTGTTTTGTAATTACCTTGTCATCCGTGAACTAACATGTTTTGATTCATCGCTTTGCTTATTTTTCATTTGATAATTTTTACTAAGTCAATCTAAAAGCACATTGTGTTTTTGATCATATATACCGAGAGACATAAATTCCGCAAACTGAACTTTAAAAAATCACAAAAAATCAACTCAGTGGTGAATGTTTTCAATGTTTGAATATTTTATTTATTGGCCATTTTAGTGTTTATAAACCTTCGCTTTATTGATTTTGAATAGAACATCATGAAATGACAATTTTTCAAAAAAAGTGACTGAGTCCAAGCGCAATGATTTTGGAAAACGTTCAGTGTTCATCACGTTCAATGCTTTGGCCAGCTCTATGCATCCCAATCGCTTGTTGTCTCTCTCCTTCATCAAGTCGTGGCATGATTGCGATATCTGATACAGCCAAACAGCCAGTTGCATTTTATAGGGCCATACACTATCTTTTTTACGTTATTGTCTCCCGTTCAGCCCATTGTCTTTATTAGCACAGTGAGCTGTGGCTGGATCAGCAATATTGCAAAGCGCACGCTGACAGCGTGAAACATTTGCTCCGACACTCAAGATGTCAACTACAAATTACAGGTTCAATCTGATTTTCGTTTGAGAGCAAAATCGTTCAATGCACTATTTGCAGAATGTATGCCTTTCAGTATACTAAAGTTCTATTTAATCAGAGTATGTTTGCGTGTGCTTATACCTAGTGATATTGTAAAGCGCATAGTGCTTTTAGTTATGCGCTATAGAAATCTCCTTAATAAATAAATAAATAAATACTATTACTCTACATACATTGAAGCAAACGCACACCGAATGTTAACACAAACAGTTCTGTTTCATGAATGCTGTGGTCAAATGACTTGGATAAAAAAAACGGTGTATTTGAAGGTAGCTCCTTTTCAAGTTAAGTAACAGATTAAACAAAATTACTTCACTGTTTTTGTGATCAATTCTTGAATCCAAAAGTATATATACTGTTCAAAAAAAGAAACGCATAGCTTGTAATATTTGGTTAATTTAGTTATATGGCTACAAGGATATCCACCAAACTGCAGAAAATGTTTATCTGGTCGTCGACCTTTCGTCCATTGCCACAAGTGAGCTCTGCACGTGACGCATGCGTTATCAGTGGCTACAATGTCAAAATTGCTCATTTGGCATGACCACTCGTCATGCTTCAGTGTAATCTCGTGAAACTCGGGGAATATTGAGCTCTCACCATGTCTTCCAAAACCCATAAAAGCGGATTGTTCGCCACAAAGAAATCAGACGACAATTCAGCGACGAAAGATGGCCCGATTGAGCAGAGAAGACCGCCAAATTGCATTGGGTCGTGTACAAGCAGGCCAAAGTCCAAGTGCAATCGCCAGGCACTTCCACGTGTCCCAGAGCACCATCAGTAGACTGTGGGTCAGGTTTCAAGCCACTGGCTCCGTTGCTGACTTGCCACGAGCGGGAAGACCAAGGGCGACAACTGCTGCTCACGACCGCTTCCTACGGCTCCGCCACCTCCGGAATCGTTTCCTGTCGGCCTCATCTTCTGTCCAGGCTCTCCCCGGGCCACACCGATTATCGGACCAGACCGTGCGGAACCGCCTGCATGAAGCTGGTTTGAGAGCTCGCAGACCTCACAGAGGAGCTGTCCTCACCCGCCGCCATCGCCAGAACCGAGTGCAGTGGGGCAACCAGCACCTTCGCTGGACCGTCCGGAATCACTGGAGACACGTGTGGTTCAGCGACGAGTCCTACTTCCTGCTCCAGCGACATGATGGTCGGAGGAGGGTCTACCGGAGAGTAAACGAACGTTACGCGCCCAACTGTGTGGATGAGGCACCCGTTCATGGTGGTGGAGGCGTCATGGTGTGGGGGGCGATCAATACCGCTGGAAGGAGCACCCTGGTGCACGTCCAAGGGCGCATAACTGCCCAGCGATACGTGGAGGAAATTCTGCGCCCACACGCCCTTCCTCTTCTGGCTGACCAGGATGCCATATTCCAGCAGGACAACGCTCGCCCGCACACAGCACGACTCACCACCCAGTTCCTCACCGACCACCATGTCCAGGTGCTTCCCTGGCCATCCATGTCGCCAGACATGAACCCGATAGAACACCTCTGGGATGAATTGGACAGACGTGTGCGCAGGCGAGAAGAAGCGCCGGCAAATCACCGCGATCTATTGCAGGCACTTCAGGAGGAGTGGGACACCATCCCACAGCAAGATATCCGGCATCTGATCCAGTCCATGCCCAGAAGGTGCCGGGCAGTTGTTGCTGCTCAAGGCAGTCACACCCCCTACTGACTTGACAGCCTCGGCACCCAATCGTATTGATTGACTGATTGATTTGAAGATGCAAATGAACTGTGTGTGCATTCAACTGTGTCCATACCAAATTTCAAACAAATAATCTAAATATTGGATTTTCTGTTCATTTTTTCGAAAAATAAAACAAATTTGGCAAGTAGCAACTATGCGTTTCTTTTTTTGAACAGTATAGGTATGTTATGTTTACTCTGAAAATGTGCTGAGATTTAAAGAAAATCGTTTTATTTAAACTAGGTCTTATATGTTATCTTACTTCGGCTCGTTTCGGTTAACGTGTTTTTGGATAGCCAGGTTTAAGTAGTCTCAATGACGACTGATACCATGCTTTCAGTGTCGATCAGGCAGACATATTGACTAAATATATTCATATCGCTTGGTGCGACTTGTCTTTTGTCACTGGCGGGGAAAAAAACCACACGCGGGTGTCTGCAGTATCCATAGCGACGACCGATAACCCTGGGCTTGTGCAGATCACGGAACGCAGTGATTATTACTGTCGCGCGCAACTAGCAACTTCCGTGAGTGAAATCACTTTCTCTCAGAGTTGCGCCCAATACCGGGTCGTTTACCACCGCCCCTCGCGTGACGTATGCGATCTCGCGTGACGTACGGAATCTCACGTTGAATGCTAACTTGCGTCTTCCTGAAAACTGCTGGCAACTCAGGGTCGGATTCAAGAGCAGTAATTATTCTCTGCAAACCAAGAAAAAAACCTGTAATTACGTATTTGTGTAAGCGTTTTATAGCGCTATTTCGATTTAAAATGAAGGGTAGGTTGCGTGCACGCGCGCGAGTGTGTGTGTGTGTGTGTGTGTGTGTGTGTGTGTGTGTGTGTGTGTGTGTGTGTGTGTGTGTGTGTGTGTGCTTACGCGCGTGCGAAAGGGTATGGTGTGTGTGCTTACGCGCGTGCGAAAGGGTATGTACGTGTGTGTGTGTGTGTGTGTGTGTGTGTGTGTGTGTGTGTGTGTGGTGTGTGTGTGTGTGTGTCATTTCGTATGTTTGGCTCTGAGACAGTAACCGAGCCAAGAATTGATCCTGTTTCAGAAGTTGTAATGGTTTACCGAGAGATTTGACACTTCTTGACTTTAACATCGTGTGGAAACATATCTCAAAACTTCAGGGAATTGTAATCAAGTTGTGTAGTGATTCTCTGTTTCCTAAACCCCCCTCACTTCTGAAAATCGAGTTAGCAAAAATTGAGAAGTTTCGGGGGGACAAAAACAATCTAGCGTTCACGCAGCCACATGGGGATTTTAAGTCACAAGCTGAAAGTGGCAGCGGCAATTCACGTTTCAAAACTAAAATTCAGAGATAAACTTCTTGAATAACAGAATATTGATATAATTTAAATTCAAAATACTCACAGGGAGGAAGAAAGATTAATCGAAAAATGGGAAGGGAGAGAAAGGGGGGAGAACAACGACAGAAAACAAAACACAACCAAGACTATATGTGTGAATACACAAAAACCTGCATGTACCAATAACTAGGGGCCCCCAAGTTATAAGTGAAAAATATCGGACTGAGGTGTCCAAAAAGTTGTAAGGTTTCTCAATAAGTTTTAGGACAGCAAGAAAAATGTCATTATTATCCAATATAGAAATGTTCAAATCACCTTTCAACAGTGTATCAATATTGACAAACTCTGAAGATAATGTACTGATTGTTGCGTTTCTTACATCATCATTCAGGGGACATGCTAGTAAGTAATATTGCACAGTTTTAGCAAAGTAGCCACAAAAACATTCCGGGTTGTCTACTAAGTGAAGGTTAAACATATCGTATTTTAAATCGCTCATTCCAAATCTCAACCTGCAATACAAAACTTCAGTTTTACGATTTAGGGAATAATAATATGGTGGAATTGAAATATCTGAAGCTGCTAAATGTCGCTTAAACAAACCAACAGAATCACATTGTTGTAAGTTCTCTGGCAACTTATTCCAAAGACTAATTGCAGAAGAAATAAAAGATGATTTAAACAAATCTGATTTACACTGTCTCAAGAGGGCGTCTGTGGTCAAAGGGATTTACGTCAGAAACAAGAGGTGGGAATAGAGCGTGAAGGTAATTTGATACATTGGAATCAATCATTTTATAATATAACATTAATTTGTGACGTCTTCTTCGCTCTGTTAGTAGTATAACACCAGATCATGTGTAAAGTTTTTCGTGTGAAGTTCCTTAACAGCACCAACAAAAATTCTAATGGAATCGAGTTGGAACTTCTCCAACTTACATGTAAGCCTCTTTGAACAATTATCCCACATAACATCGCACTAATCAAAATAAAGAAAAATAAAGGATTTATACATCGCTTCGAGGGATTTTCTGCTCAGCCTATATTTGTAAGATTTCAAACAAGCCACGAGTACTCGACATGTTGCCACAATAGAACATGTATAACACCCAAATGCTATTGGCTTTCTTTTTCTGAAAGGACTACATCGCCCCCCCCCCCCCCCAAAAAAAAAGTTTGCATACTGAATCGCTGAACGGAAATGGTCATTAACTCTGTGTTCGACTGATCAAATTTCACTTTCCATTTAATCGCCAATCAGAATTGAGTACTTCAGTTCTATCGAAAGGGTCACCGAGGCTCAAATACATGCTGGTATCATCTGCAAAACATTTAATCACTGAATCGATATTCTCAACAATGTTATTTATATAACTTAACAAATCGCGTAAGGCGAAATTACTACATTTAGTCAAGCTGTCGAACTCACGGAATGAAACTGAACGCACTGTAGTTTTTCACCAAGACAGTACAGCTTCGTCAAATCCCCGCGAGAAGGAAATCGCTCACCTTCCACGTGCAAAACGCAGTGAAATTAGCACGCCAGAATAGCGCGGTAGCGTATTGTGCTAAGCAGGAAAGCGCGCTTTTCTGTATTCTTGTTAACTTTCGGAGCTTGTTTTGAAAACAACCTATCATATCTATATGTTTTTGGAATCAGGAAATGATAAAGAATAAGATTAAATCATTTTTGGATCGATTTCTTAAATTTTTATCGTAAGACTGATTAATCTATTTTCGTTAATTGTGATCACATTTTAAGAGTAAACATGACATATGTATATATGTTTAGATTCAGAATATGATGAAGAATACGATGCAATCAATTTTAAATCTGTTTGCGAAAATTCGATTTTAATGACAACTTTAATGAGCAAACTCATTAATTAATTTGTAAGCCTCCAAGCTGAAATGCAATACCAAAGTCCGGGCTTCGTCGAAGATTACTTGACCAAAATTTCAACCAATTTGGTTGAAAAATGAGAGCGTGACAGTGCCACCTCAACTTTTACGAAAAGCCGGATATGACGTCATCAAAGCTATTTATCAAAAAAATGGAACAAAAAGTCTGAAGATACCATACTCAGGATCTCTCATGTCAAGATTCATGAAGATCGGTCCAGTAGTTTTCTCTGAATCGCTCTACACACACACACACACATACACCACAACCCTCGTCTCGATTCCCCCCTCTACGTTAAAACATTTAGTCAAAACTTGACTTAATGTAACAAGTCGCGTAAGGCGAAAATACAACATTTAGTCCAGTAGCTGTCGAACTCACAGAATGAAACTGAACGCAATGCAACGCAGCAAGACCGTATACTCGTAGCATCGTCAGTCCACCGCTCATGGCAAAGGCAGTGAAATTGACAAGAAGAGCGGGGTAGTAGTTGCGCTGAGAAGAATAGCACGCTTTTCTGTACCTCTCTTCGTTTTAACTTTCTGAGCGTGTTTTCAATCCAAACATATCATATCTATATGTTTTTGGAATCAGGAACCGACAAGGAATAAGATGAAAGTGATTTTAAGTTGATTTCGAAAATTTAATTTTGATCATACTTTTTATATTTTTAATTTTCAGAGCTTGTTTTTAATCCAAATATAACATATTTATATGTTTTTGCAATCAGAAAATGATGGAGAATAAGATGAACGTAAATTTGGATCGTTTTATAAAAAAAATTTTTTTTTTACAATTTTCAGATTTTTAATGACCAAAGTCATCAATTGATTTTTAAGCCACCAAGCAATACCGAATTCCGGGCTTTGTCGGAGATTACTTGACCAAAATTTCAACCAATTTGGTTGAAAAATGAGGGTGTGACAGTGCCGCCTCAACTTTCACGAAAAGCCGGATATGACGTCATCAAAGACATTTATCAAACAAATGAAAAAAACGTCTGAGGATATCATACCCAGAAACTCTCATGTCAAATTTCATAAAGATCGGTCCAGTAGTTTAGTCTGAATCGCTCTACAGACACACACACACACACACACATACACCACGAACCTCGTCTCGATTCCCCCCTCTATGTTAAAACATTTAGTCAAAACTTGACTAAATGTAAAAAGAGGAGAGGTCCCACCATCCCCAGTGTTTGATGGAGACAGGGGGTTCGAACCCACAACAAAGAAAATAACAAAAAGCATAGAACATAACTGAACCTTTTTAACAAAGTTTTATCATTACCACCCTTACCCTCCCCGTCATCCTCCCTTCGTCCTCACCATTACCAGCCATATAGCATATCATCATACACATGTCCCTAATAGGAAATCTTACTGTGAGGACGTTAATCACCACCCACCCCAACCCCCAATCCCCCCCCACCCCCACCCCAAACCATCCCCTATCTAGTACTTCGAGGGGTTCCAAGACTGACCCTTGGGGGACACCAGAAGAAACCGGTAAAACCTCTCACTTACAACCTTTTACAAGACACACTTTGAGGCAGAGAGGACGAGTCTGAGAGACAGAGAGACAAAGAGAATCAAAGTGAAGTTACGTGTGTGTGTGTGTGTGTACGTGTGTGTGTGTGTGTGTGTGTGTGTGTGTGTGTGTGTGTGTGTGTGTGTGTGTGTTTTAACCCAGGAGAAATCAAATTTAGTCTAAAATAAAAAATCAGTGCGGTACTTTAAAGGGGGGACATATCTTTTGTGTCATTTAAGTTAGTGATTAACAAGTCGCGTAAGGCGAAAATACAACATTTAGTCAAGCTCAGTCGAACTCACAGAATGAAACTGAATGCATTGCATTTTTTCCGCAAGACCGTACACTCGTAGCATCGTCTGTCCACCGCTCGTGGCAAAGGCAGTGAAATTAACAATCCAGAAAAGCGCGGGAGCAGTTGCGCTGAGGAGGATAGCACGCTTTTCTATATCTCTATTCTTTTTAACTCTCTGAACGTGTTTTTAATCCAAACATATCACATCGATATGTTTTTGGAATCAGGAATGGACAAGAAATAAGATGAAATTGTTTTTAAATCGATTTCGGAAATTTAATTTTTATCATAATTTTTATATTTTTAATTTTCAGAGCTTGTTTTTAATACGAATATAACATATTTATATGTTTTTGGAATCAGAAAAGGATGAAGAATACGATAAACGTAAATTTGGATCGTTTTATAAAAAAAGTAATTTTAATTACAATTTTCTGATGTTTAATGACCAAAGTAATTAATTAATTTTTAAGCCTCCAAGCTGAAATGCAATACGAAAGTCCGGCCTTCGTCGAAGATTGCTTGGCCAAAATTTCAATCAATTTGATTGAAAAATGAGGGTGTGACAGTGCCGCCTCAACTTGTACAAAATGCCGGATATGACGTCATCAAAAACATTTATCGAAAAAATTAAAAAAAACATCTGGGGATATCATACCCAGGAACTCTCATGAAAAATGTCATGAAGATCGGTCCAGTAGTTTACTCTGAATCGCTCTATACACACACACACACACACACACACACACACACACACACACACACACACACACACTCACACACACACACCACGACCCTCGTCTCGATTCCCCCCTCTATGTTAAAACATTTAGTCAAAACTTGACTAAATGTAAAAAGGAACAACAGCTGGTATATCTAATTTGGAAATAAGTTCCTTTTCACAGTGCCGGGCAGTAATTAACAAAACAAAACAGACACAAACAAAAACATAAAAATGCTAAGAAATCTTCTGCATTTTGACGTTAATTTGAATGCGACCTGTACGTTTTTGTTTGCGTCGTTCTTTCTTTTCTTATTTCTTTCTCGACAAAATGCCGATGACGTTTTCTCGATCGAGAATGACCATTTTTAATCTTTTCATGATTTTTTTCTGTCCCTCATTCTAGTTTTTCATTCATTTTGCTTTTCTTTTCTGTGATTTTCTGCATCAAAAAAAGCCGGAGGCGTCTTCTCCATAGCGATCGAAAAATTGTCACGCTTCAAAACTGCTGACACCTGAATTTAAGTTGACATTTCTTTTGCAATATTTGTTTTTATCTTTTCTTAACTGTTTCTGTATATATGTCTCTCGCGATTTAAGTTGTTTGTTCATTTTTGTAAGCACTCAACGACATGTGGTGTTTCTTGCTCATGAGTTGGCAGTCAATCACTTTCAGATGTTTCCTCTTTTGTTGTTTTTGTGTTGCGCGTGTGTGTGTATGTGTGTGCGCGCGCGCGTGTGTGTGTGTGTGTGTGTGTGTGTGTGTGTGTGTGTGTGTGTGTATATGACCAAGTAGACGGATGGTTCTCCAAAGCACACGCCTGCATGGTTGTATCTGAGATGTGTGTGTGTGTGTGTGTGTGTGTGTGTGTGTGTGTGTGTGTGTGTGTGTGTGTGTGTGTGTGTGTGTGTGTGTGTGTGTGTGTGTGTGTGTGTGCGCGTGTGTGTGTGTGTGTGTGTGTAAACATATGTTACGTTATTTCCTCCATATCGTAATTGCTTCAAGTCAAATTGTTTATACGGGAAGGGCCGTTGCTTTAACGCGTGTCTGGTACAAAACTCTCAACATGGATATCGATTATCTTCTGTCTCCCTCTCATGACAGAAAAGACACAAGATTCAAATACAGTCGAACAGTCAAAACTGATCGTTATAGATATATTTTCGCTAAAAAGGTGAATTAATTAGCGAAAACGTCGTCGGAATTTTTTTGGTTTAATTATGAGTAGTTGCTGTGGGCAGGTTGTCGATATCGAGAAGTGGTTGCCATGCAGGGAAGGTTCGACTGTATCTCAGAATTGGAAGACTTCCAATAATACGTATAGTCGTTTAACTCCCTCCGAAATATTTGACGTGTGTTTGAGGCAAGCGTATCACTTCTACAAACAATCAACATTGCCTTGATGAGGGGCTCAGGTGTTCGTGCACACCGTGAATCTTTCCCACTTGACGTGTACATGGAGCAATTCTTCCTTAGAATAATAATCATTAACCATAGAACAATGCTTATTAGCTCCGAACAGCAGCTGATGCACATTTGACGTCAACTGGGATGCCTCCCCCAGTGGTAGTGTTATGCAATGGCCGACAATTAATGCATGACTATCAATATTTTCAGCAAATCGTTGTGTTAATAGAGCTTTCACGTTACTTCCGTTTCCGCCATTATGATTTTGATTGAGGGACTCAGTGAGAGATCCGTTCATGGGACTACTAAGTTTCTTGTGTCAGCACAATTCATATAGGAATATTAAGCGTACACACACTCACACAGAATACATGTGTGACAGGGCGACCAGTCACCAATTGTAGAGTAAAGTTTTTGTCATTGTCAAGTCTAGTGTTTGTAGTTCATGTTGCCGATCGCTTTATTGGTGGCCGCAGGAGCGGTTATCTATTGGAATGCATTCGGAGAGGTGACATGTCTCGTTTTGTTACCGTTCTCACGAGATCAGTTACAGGTGTTTTCTCTCTCTCTCTCTCTCTCTCTCTCTCTCTCTCTCTCTCTCTCTCTCTCTCTCTCTCTCTCTCTCTCTCTCTCTCTCTCTCTCTCTCTCTCTCTCTCTCTCTCTCTGTATGTATATGTCTTTGTCTGTGTCTCCCTCTGAGTCTCTCCGCTTCTGTCTTTCTATGTATGTCTCTGTCTATGTGTGTGTGTGTGTCTCTCTTTCGCTCTCTCTCTCTATCTCTCTCTCTCTCTCTCTCTCTCTCTCTCTCTCTCTCTCTCTCATCCGACTCCTGGCACACAAAATATTTTGCACAGAGAAAAAAGTACAACAGCCAACTACGAAAAAAGAAACTAACCTACAAAACCTCATTGGTCACAATGTTAAATGAAGCAATGGACAAAGACCCTTCCTCTGTATGGAAACTAATTAAGCAACTCAAGGACTCAGAGTCCGCACACAACCGGAACCAGACGCAGGTGATTGGAGCCAAATGGATTGCCCACCTTGAGAAGCTGCTCGGTCAAAACACCGAGATAGACGGTACCCGTGATTCAATCATGAAAGAAAAGATAGCTCAACAAACACATCAAACAAACCTACTAGATTTTCCAATAACAGCCACAGAGATAGAAAAGGCTGCTCGAAATATAAAGCTGAAAAAATCTCCAGGAATAGACGGTATTACAAATGAAATGATCAAAACAAGTCTCCCTGTATTGAGGCCTATCATACAACAGCTCTTCAACCAGTTAATACAATATGGAACATATCCCGAACAATGGAAGAAAGGAGTGAATGTGCCCATATTCAAAAACGGAGACCCACACAACACTAGTAACTACAGAGGCGTCACTCTTAACAACACAATGGCAAACTTTTTCTGTCAGGTCATTAACAATAGAATAACAAACTTCCTCGAGAACAACAGCCTGCTAGCTAAAGAGCAAGCCGGCTTCAGAAAATCGTCTCGAACGCAAGACCAAGTGTTCATCCTAAAAAAGCTAGTCAATGATTCCCTCAGAACTACAAATGGCAGACTGTACGGCTGTTTCATTGACTTTGCTAAGGCATTCGACAGTATCTGGCACACAGCATTGGGATTACTATATAAGATGCAGGAAATAGGGATAGGAGGCAAACTACTGCAAGTTGTGCAAGAAATGTATAATAATGCAACCGTATGCTCAAAGACAGAAGTCGGCCTATCGTGGGAAATCACAGTAAGAAAAGGTGCCCTCTTTTATTACGATGCTATGGTATTTCTGTGGGTCTCCACATGTGTTTGTTTATAAGGCGGAAGTGACCTCCCCTTGTACACAATAGGCCCTCAGAGGAAGCCTACGGACAGACTAGAATAGAACATGCACATAACACAGAAGGTCTGCACAGCACACTCACACACAGCAATACAGCACACCGTCTTGTACCTCCTTCTGCCCTGCCGAAGTCGGGGTATCCTTTTTAATCCATCGAATCTCACAACAATTAATATCCACAGCCATGTGTGTCTCCTGCCTCCGAACACACACGCTACAGAGCTCGACTCGATGTGCGCAGTTTCGTATAAAAATTATTTTCCAAATTTCCCCACTGTGTTTTATAAAATAATCATATTATGAAAGCACATACATTCTTATCTTAGTTTTTATGTATTCATTGTTAGCAAACATCGACATTATTCATGTTTTATTTTAAATGCAATCATTGTTATTATAGATCACAGGCACTTGATGTAAGTAGGTCACACACGTGTAAATGTTGTGCCCAGTCCTTGTTTTTGTTTCTGTTATTATTTTAGTTAGCAGGCCTAGTTGAGCACGTATTGTGTATCATGCACCCTCTACTAGTCATTGTGCATTTTAGTTAATGGACTGATGATGTCATTTGTATGGTGTCGACGCACGTGCGAGGATATGTATGTGTGGGAGGGGGGGGGGGGGGGCGCGGGAGATGGAAACTTGCTGTATGTTATGTAATGTATATATTGTGTGTGATACGTGGAAAATGTGATACTATTTATTTGCATGTATGATACAGGGACAAATGTGATATTTGTAGGCCTAGGCCTATACTAGTGATTACTGTGTGTGATACATGAAATGTGATATGAATGCTGTTTTTATATGTTATACTCTTACTTTCTGCCTATGTCTTAATCCCAAGCGCAAGACAAATTCTTCTATGTGGAAATTGAAGCCAATAAAATTTGAGTTGAGTTGAGTTAATACCCTAAGCCCAACACTGTTTAACATTTTTATTAATGACATAGTTGATAGCTTAAAAGACTGTGACTCCCCAACTGTGGATGAGGCTGGACTCGTTCCGGTGCCATGCCTAATGTATGCTGACGACATTGTTATTCTCTCAACTACAAAGAAAGGATTACAGGACAAACTCAACAGCCTCCATGAATACTGCAATAAATGGGGATTACAAATTAATCGCGAAAAAACAAAGGTGATAGTTTTCTCCAAGCACGAACCCATACTCCCCCTCTTCTTCAAAATTGGCGATGCCATAATCAATACTACAGACAACTACAAATATCTCGGCATCATATTCAATAAACGCGGAGACATGAAAATGGCACAGAACCATCTCTCCCGACAAGCAAAGCTCTGCACTCGCTCAAACGAGCAGTACGAACAAAGAACATAAGTGTCCCAGTAATGGCGAAACTCTTTGATACATTAGTTGCACCTATTCTGACCTTTGGCTCTGAAATTTGGCTCCCTTACTGCAAAGATATAAACTTAAAGGACACGCAGAACCTTGAGAATAATCTCCTTGAAAAATGTATAACGACTGTCCTTCCGCATGAAAACGTACACATGAAATTCTGCAAGCAACTTTTAGGAGTACACAGAAAATCAATGAATTTCCCAGTACTGGCTGAATTGGGCAGATTTCCGATCAGCACAAAAATATTGGGACAGATCATATCATTTTGGTTACACATCATGGAATCTGACCAACATGGGCTTCTTAGGCAAACTTACTCAAGCCTTCTCTCACAAGAACATAAAGAGGAAAATAAATGGCTATTATTTGTACTCGAGTTCCTGACTTCCTCAGGCTTCAAACACGTGTGGCAAAACCAAAGCACAATACACCCGGCAAGACTGAAACACGCGCTAACAAAACATGTAGAAACTCAATTTGTCAGGCTCTGGAGGACAAAAAAAGAAGGAAACTCCTCTAAACTACAGTTTTACAAGGGAGTGTCACACGACTACTCTCTACAACCCTATCTTTTGCTAACACAAGAACACAGACAGGCTATGAGCAAACTACGTATAAGTGCCCATGACTTAGAAATCGAAAAGGGCAGATACACGGGAACACCAAGGGAGGAAAGACTATGCAGAAACTGTGGAGTGGTGGAGGATGAACTTCACTTCCTTGATTCATGTACAATGTATGCTCATCTCAGGCAACAGTTATTACCGAATACTTCCACCGGCAGTGATGAAATAAGAGTCAGTTCTCTGTTTACTGACAGCGACATCCAAAGGCAATTGGCAAAATATGTGTACGATTGTTTTCAACTACGCAGATGCAATGCGTCTTCCGACTGTCCTCAATAACCTATGCTCATCTTCAGGTCCTCTTTGTTCACCCTGTTCCACTTGGTTTTGTATTACATGTATGTTATGTTTATATTGCTATTTTTTCCTGTACTTATGTATCTTGAATGTGTCAATAGGCTATGTGCTTTAATGACAATAAATTCTGATTCTGATTCTGATTCTGATTCTGATTCTGCAGGTCAAAGCAGAGGTTAACTTGATTGCACGTGTACCTAGCAGGAGGGGGGGGTGATTCGGGTCAGAAGTAAGGTAAAGCACTTTGATCTTCAATCTCTGGGTTATAGCTTTCAGTGGAGAAGATGCCAACATGAAATTGCACTATGCTCTACTATTTATTGTCCTTGTCTATCGGACACGAAGAAGGGAAGCTGCAATCGCCCCAGGCCATATATAATACTCTTTGTTTCCTGAGCCTGGACCATTGAGACGGTTACCTCATAGATCTGTTCATTCTCAGGGCCGGACTGGGACCAAGTTCGTTTGAGGGGGGGGGGGGGGGTTCCAACTGAAGGCAGGGGTCCAAAGTCCACATTTTTTTCTTTTCTCTGAGAGGTACATTGGATGGCCAGGGGGGGGGGGGTTCCGGAACCCCAGGAACCCCCCCCCCCCCAGATCCGGCCCTGATTCTTCAGTTTGTCGGTGTCAAAAGTTATACCCCCATTCCACACAACCGTTCTTTGTCCCGTTCCCGTACCAATCAAGGAATGCTGCCACAACAATGGAACGCTGCACAAACGGCCGTTTTTTTGCATCTTTCAGCAGCGTTTGACCATAGTGGCAGCCGTCCTTGGTCGGTAAGGGAACGGGACCTAGAACGGATGTGTGGACTGAATGCGGGTATGACAACTCAGTGTGTGAGAGCGCTACCGTTGCGTTACCGTTGTTTTAAGTTCCTTTAACGATCCAAGCGTTCCGTTACCGATGGGTTGAGGTTCCATTACCGTTCATTCTGATCGGGAGGGGAACGGCTAAAAATTTGAACATCAAACATTTGAAACTCAGCCGTCCCTACCGACCCTACCGTTCAAAGCAGTTCCGTTAACGATCAGTTACGTTCATTGCGGTTCTCTCCCGATCCCTCCCGTGCCGCACCGTTCCTTGGTCGGTACGGGAACGGGACCAAGAACGGTTGTGTGGAAAGGGGGTATAAGACTCGACCTTATGGTGGAGACAGCTGGAAGATCTCTGGATATAATTGAAGAGGAGTAGTCTTCCTTTTAGAAAATGTGTACTCTGCCTTGCAGATTACAAATTTGTGCTGTCGGGGCTGGGTAAAGGGAGTGGAGGGTAAGGGGGTGGGGGGTGGGTAAGCGAGGGGTAAGAGAGACGAAAGAGAAAACTGGACAGGGAAAAGTCACTGCCTGAAGTATTCAATAAAGCCACACACACAAAAAAGAAATTACCACATATGCAGGTTTTCAATTCATATTTTTGCAAAGTATCTGCACAAGCATGTGTGCCTCTGTGAGTATGTTCGTGGCTGCTTTCATGGGGTGCCTGTATCCTCAGGAATTTGAGGATTTCTTTTATCTCTCTTTTTCTGACACCGTTGATTTAACGTCATTTTTACAGGACAGTTTTTTTCCTTTCAATTATAAGTTGTAGTAGTTTGACCTTATTGTTTTAGGACAAGTAGAGCTCGTTCACCAGTAGCAAAGACTCACTCAGTCCGTCAGTGTGCCTGAGTGTGAGTGATGGGGGGGGGGGCTCTCCTGTGACCGGCCACCTGCAATGTACGGACAGGTTTGCACTGGCCCAAGGGTGTCCGTACATGAGAGGAACTGCTGTAACAGCAAAACTAGTGTGAAACATAAGTAATCAATTTATCCACTTGACTATATTCACAACAGGGACCTATATATCACTCTTCTTTGCATGTTTGTATGCCTACGGATTTTCAAATACTCTGCAACACATGTAACCCAAATTCAACATGTGCCCGTACAATACCGCTTCTTTTATGAAAACATTGCTTCGGCCATGTTGATTTTAATCAACCAATTTTCTTGTGTTTTGTGTAATGCCATTATCTGTTCTAAGTTAAATTTTGAGATGCACATGTCCAGTCACCGGTAGATCCTAAGCGCGCTTAGCCGTCTGTGTCCATGTTCTGACTAGTCTTTGATCCTTTGAACTTAAGCCGCTCTCCTAGGAAGAGACGGGTAGCCGCTGGCCTGCAGGTGGTCAGTTGCGTAACTTGTATGGTCTAACCGGGAGTAGCTTCCCAGAGGATGCTCTAGCCGTGTCTTTTGACGAGCCCCGATCAAAGCCTCGTTAAGAGGGTGTTAATTTCTTTGTCAGATCGGATGGATCGAACACCAGCTCAGCTGGCAGGTGGTCAGTTGTTTACCCCCCCCCCCCCTTTTGTGCTCCTCCCCTTCCTCTTGACTTACATTTAACCAATTAAGTAGATGTGTACTGCCGGGCAGTACATACCCCAAGCGAAGTCGTCCATCTGTGTGTACATGATTCTCTCTCTCTCTCTCTCTCTCTCTCTCTCTCTCTCTCTCTCTCTCTCTCTCTCTCTCTCTCTCTCTCTCTCTCTCTCTCTCTCTGTCTTAAAATGTGTCATCGATGACGTGTTTTCATACTTGCTAATGCGGCAGGCTAATCATGACGTCAAATTGAAACTTCTTGAAGTCTCTCAGAAAGGGACATGAAAACCATGTGGGGGTTACTGGTTTGGGCTGAAAAAAAACCCAACTCCACCTAAAATTCAAGCGCCTATGGGGCTGAATTATGCAGCATAAATTGTGAAACATCAGGATATCTCACACTTTCAATTCTGCCATCATGTCAAATCTGACAACAAACCTACCCACAAAATGTCATAAATATCGGTGTAGAATTGAGACTTAACGGTTTTTAACTGCCAAAAATAAGTTTTTTTGACTGGAATAGTTTGTCTTGAAATTCAGTTTGGGACAACGGAGCCACCCACTAAATTTCAAAAAGATAGGTGAAAATTTAAATGTAACGGTTTTCAACTGCCAAAATTATGTTTTTCTTCTGGAAAAGTATGGAGTGAAAATCAGTTGGGGACAACGAACCTACCCACAAAATTTCATAAATATCGATGAAGAATTGAGATTTAACGGTTTTTAACTGCCAAAAATAAGGTTTTTTGTCTGGAAAAGTATGTCTTAAAATTCAGTTTGGGACAACGGACCCACCCACTAAATTTCATAAAGATAGGTGAAGAATTGAAATTTACCGTTTTTTAACTGCCAAAATTATGTCTTTCTTCTGGAAAAGTATAGAGTGAAAATCAGTTGGGGACAACGAACCTACCCACAAAATTTCATAAATATCGGTGAAGAATTGAATTTTAACGGTTTTTAACTGCCAAAATTATGTTTTTCTTCTGGAAAAGTATGGAGTGAAAATAAGTTGGGGACAACAAACCTACCTTTAAAATTTCATAAGAATCAGTGAAGAAATAGGATTTAACGATTTTTTAACGGCCTTTAAATCATTGGTGATGTCATCATAACCCAGTCGTTGTAGTTGTCGTCGTAGTTGTTGGTGTTGTTGTTGTCATGTTCGTTGTCGTGATTGTTGTTGTTCCGACTCGTGTTGTTGTTTTTGTTGTTGTTGTTGTTGTTGTTGTTGTTGTTGTTGTTGTTGTTGTTGTTGTTGTTGTTGTTGTCGTCGTCGTCGTCGATGTCATTTGTTGTTGTTGTTGTTATCGTCGTCGTCGTCGTCATCGTCGTCGTTGTCAGAGGTTATTTCTAAAGATTTCATTGATAGTCTTTGTTCTCGTCACCAAGACTTGCTAAGAACAAGCTTGGAACAGCAAGAGTTCCAAGAACAAGATTAGAACAACTCATTACATCATTACCAGTACGTCATTTGTATTTAGAACACACTTTAGAAAAAAACTCTTCAGCTACAAACCAGTCACCCTCACATGGCGGAGGTGTTTGTCTAAACCACTTACTGAAATGTTTTGAGGTTTAATGACCATACACATGTTGAACCGGTGAGTGTCTTCCGCTGCTTAATTCGCAAATAACTATTTTATTAAAGTCCGCTTGAAACGCTCAAAGATGAAATTCCATGTTAAAAAGTGACAAAAGTTTCACATTTTCCCGTTGTAACAGCTTCCGATGATATTATATGAAAATTCTGATCCTCTGAGAGGATTCCCCGAAACAAAATCAGTTTGTACGCCTAATTTTAATAGAATTGTCCAAACAGTGTCGCTAATATTGTGCTAAAAGATGAATTCTAGAACAATGTCCAGACAGACACCACTTGGCCAAAAAATTTTCAGTGCTGGGAGATGAAAAAAAAAAACTACCTCGCTACGCGTGGGCTTCGCCCGCGCTCCGCTTGGATAAAGGGGTGAAATTATTTCCTTTTCAGCCTTGCATGTATTCCTGCACATTTTGTGTGTGTGTGTTCGTGTGTGTGTGTGTGTGTGTGTGTGTGTGTACGAGTGTGTGTGTGTGTCATGATGATGTTTGCACTCACACATGCAAGGGGGCACTGTAGGGAAAGTAACACACATACATCGTTACAAAAATCTTTTAACCACTTTCTTTTAACCTGTGTTAAGAATTGAGCAGATAAAATTATGATGAATGATTTGTGTGGTAGTGTGTGTACGTGCTTAATAAAAATTAAGTAGATGTGTACTGCCGGGCAGTACATACCCCAAGCGAAGTCGTCCATCTGTGTGTACATGATTCTCTCTCTCTCTCTCTCTCTCTCTCTCTCTCTCTCTCTCTCTCTCTCTCTCTCTCTCTCTCTCTCTCTCTCTCTCTCTCTCTCTGTCTTAAAATGTGTCATCGATGACGTGTTTTCATACTTGCTAATGCGGCAGGCTAATCATGACGTCAAATTGAAACTTCTTGAAGTCTCTCAGAAAGGGACATGAAAACCATGTGGGGGTTACTGGTTTGGGCTGAAAAAAAACCCAACTCCACCTAAAATTCAAGCGCCTATGGGGCTGTATGCAGCATAAATTGTGAAACATCAGGATATCTCACACTTTCAATTCTGCCATCATGTCAAATCTGACAACAAACCTACCCACAAAATGTCATAAATATCGGTGTAGAATTGAGACTTAACGGTTTTTAACTGCCAAAAATAAGTTTTTTTGACTGGAATAGTTTGTCTTGAAATTCAGTTTGGGACAACGGACCCACCCACTAAATTTCATAAAGATAGGTGAAAATTTAAATGTAACGGGTTTTAACTGCCAAAATTATGTTTTTCTTCTGGAAAAGTATGGAGTGAAAATCAGTTGGGGACAACGAACCTACCCACAAAATTTCATAAATATCGATGAAGAATTGAGATTTAACGGTTTTTAACTGCCAAAAATAAGGTTTTTTGTCTGGAAAAGTATGTCTTTCATAAAGATAGGTGAAGAATTGAAATTTAACGTTTTTTAACTGCCAAAATTATGTCTTTCTTCTGGAAAAGTATAGAGTGAAAATCAGTTGGGGACAACGAACCTACCCACAAAATTTCATAAATATCGGTGAAGAATTGAAATTTAACGGTTTTTAACTGCCAAAATTATGTTTTTCTTCTGGAAAAGTATGGAGTGAAAATAAGTTGGGGACAACAAACCTACCTTTAAAATTTCATAAGAATCAGTGAAGAAATAGGATTTAACGATTTTTTAACGGCCTTTAAATCATTGGTGATGTCATCATAACCCAGTCGTTGTAGTTGTCGTCGTAGTTGTTGGTGTTGTTGTTGTCATGTTCGTTGTCGTGATTGTTGTTGTTCTCGTGTTGTTGTTGTTGTTGTTGTTGTTGTTGTTGTTGTTGTTGTTGTCGTCGTCGTCGTCGATGTCATTTGTTGTTGTTGTTGTTATCGTCGTCGTCGTCGTCATCGTCGTCGTTGTCAGAGGTTATTTCTAAAGATTTCATTGATAGTCTTTGTTCTCGTCACCAAGACTTGCTAAGAACAAGCTTGGAACAGCAAGAGTTCCAAGAACAAGATTAGAACAACTCATTACATCATTACCAGTACGTCATTTGTATTTAGAACACACTTTAGAAAAAAACTCTTCAGCTACAAACCAGTCACCCTCACATGTCCGAGGTGTTTGTCTAAACCACTTACTGAAATGTTTTGAGGTTTAATGACCATACACATGTTGAACCGGTGAGTGTCTTCCGCTGCTTAATTCGCAAATAACTATTTTATTAAAGTCCGCTTGAAACGCTCAAAGATGAAATTCCATGTTAAAAAGTGACAAAAGTTTCACATTTTCCCGTTGTAACAGCTTCCGATGATATTATATGAAAATTCTGATCCTCTGAGAGGATTCCCCGAAACAAAATCAGTTTGTACGCCTAATTTTAATAGAATTGTCCAAACAGTGTCGCTAATATTGTGCTAAAAGATGAATTCTAGAACAATGTCCAGACAGACACCACTTGGCAAAAAAATTTTCAGTGCTGGGAGATGAAAAAAAAAACTACCTCGCTACGCGCGGGCTCCGCCCGCGCTCCGCTTGGATTAAGTAGATGTGTACTGCCGGGCAGTACATACCCCAAGCGAAGTCGTCCATCTGTGTGTACATGATTCTCTCTCTCTCTCTCTCTCTCTCTCTCTCTCTCTCTCTCTCTCTCTCTCTCTCTCTCTCTCTTAAAATGTGTCATCGATGACGTGTTTTCATACTTGCTAATGCGGCAGGCTAATCATGACGTCAAATTGAAACTTCTTGAAGTCTCTCAGAAAGGGACATGAAAACCATGTGGGGGTTACTGGTTTGGGCTGAAAAAAAACCCAACTCCACCTAAAATTCAAGCGCCTATGGGGCTGAATTATGCAGCATAAATTGTGAAACATCAGGATATCTCACACTTTCAATTCTGCCATCATGTCAAATCTGACAACAAACCTACCCACAAAATGTCATAAATATCGCTGTAGAATTGAGACTTAACGGTTTTTAACTGCCAAAAATAAGTTTTTTTGACTGGAATAGTTTGTCTTGAAATTCAGTTTGGGACAACGGACCCACCCACTAAATTTCATAAAGATAGGTGAAAATTTAAATGTAACGGTTTTTAACTGCCAAAATTATGTTTTTCTTCTGGAAAAGTATGGAGTGAAAATCAGTTGGGGACAACGAACCTACCCACAAAATTTCATAAAAATATCGATGAAGAATTGAGATTTAACGGTTTTTAACTGCCAAAAATAAGGTTTTTTGTCTGGAAAAGTATGTCTTAAAATTCAGTTTGGGACATCATAAAGATAGGTGAAGAATTGAAATTTACCGTTTTTTAACTGCCAAAATTATGTCTTTCTTCTGGAAAAGTATAGAGTGAAAATCAGTTGGGGACAACGAACCTACCCACAAAATTTCATAAATATCGGTGAAGAATTGAAATTTAACGGTTTTTAACTGCCAAAATTATGTTTTTCTTCTGGAAAAGTATGGAGTGAAAATAAGTTGGGGACAACAAACCAACCTTTAAAATTTCATAAGAATCAGTGAAGAAATAGGATTTAACGATTTTTTAACGGCCTTTAAATCATTGGTGATGTCATCATAACCCAGTCGTTGTAGTTGTCGTCGTAGTTGTTGGTGTTGTTGTTGTCATGTTCGTTGTCGTGATTGTTGTTGTTCTCGTGTTGTTGTTTTTGTTGTTGTTGTTGTTGTTGTTGTTGTTGTTGTTGTTGTCGTCGTCGTCGTCGATGTCATTTGTTGTTGTTGTTGTTATCGTCGTCGTCGTCGTCATCGTCGTCGTTGTCAGAGGTTATTTCTAAAGATTTCATTGATAGTCTTTGTTCTCGTCACCAAGACTTGCTAAGAACAAGCTTGGAACAGCAAGAGTTCCAAGAACAAGATTAGAACAACTCATTACATCATTACCAGTACGTCATTTGTATTTAGAACACACTTTAGAAAAAAAACTCTTCAGCTACAAACCAGTCACCCTCCCATGGCGGAGGTGTTTGTCTAAACCACTTACTGAAATGTTTTGAGGTTTAACGACCATACACATGTTGAACCGGTGAGTGTCTTCCGCTGCATAATTCGCAAATAACTATTTTATTAAAGTCCGCTTGAAACGCTCAAAGATGAAATTCCATGTTAAAAAGTGACAAAAGTTTCACATTTTCCCGTTGTAACAGCTTCCGATGATATTATATGAAAATTCTGATCCTCTGAGAGGATTCCCCGAAACAAAATCAGTTTGTACGCCTAATTTTAATAGAATTGTCCAAACAGTGTCGCTAATATTGTGCTAAAAGATGAATTCTAGAACAATGTCCAGACAGACACCACTTGGCAAAAAAATGTTCAGTGCTGGGAGATGAAAAAAAAAACTACCTCGCTACGCGCGGGCTTCGCCCGCGCTCCGCTTGGATAAAACACGGAACCTGCTGAGAGTGTCGTGGTTACGGGTGGTTACTAAGATGTTGATTGGATGTGTGTGACTCTAGCTAAAGTTTGATTATGTATGTACATGCTAGGGTGTGAAAGAGAACTTTGAGAACTTCGGAAGAGTGTGGACGTATTTTGTTGTGTGCTCCACTAACTCAGGAGATGTAGTCAACTTTGCATTGTGGCTTGTAGCCACCGGCTTCGGTCGGGTTGGCGAAGGGGAGGAGGGAAGATCGAGAGACACAGAAATAAAGTTTGCCATGCCAGTATTCTGTTTGTTGTCACAATGTCATATGTTGTGTCCGTGAGTGAGAGTCCAGAGTGAGTCCGTAACACATGAAAAATCAAACGAAACATCGTGTTCCCGAACCCTCTACACATGCAAGCACGCACACACGCCCGCCCCCCTTCTCCCCCAAAGACACACACACATTCCAACACACATGCACAGACACACACACAATCACGCACACACACACACACACACACACACACACACACACACACGCACGCATACTCACACGCACACACACACACACACACACACACACACACACACACACACACAAATGCGTCATAATTTGTGATGACCTTAGCCAAAATGATTGCTGTTTCGTCCACTCGATTCGAGTGAAAGTCATTATTGGAAATAAGCATACATCTCATTAAAACGTTCAATTAACAAATAGGAACAATTTTCACAAAATAGGAAACAAGAATTGAGAGATGTATATTAGCTGGATGATAATTCCTAGGCTTTGTAACATTTACAAATAGACAAGAATCACACAAGGTTATTGTTGAATTGTTCAAATTATCTCCCTTAGACAGTTATATAGAGCATTACTTGGGGGAAAATAACATTAAAGTCATTAAAAGCTGATCTTCATACGCAATCACAAGCAAACGTGGCGACTAAACAAGAATCACACAAGGTTATTGTTGAATTGTTAAAATTATCTCGCTTAGAGCAATACTTGTAGGAAAATGACATTAAAGTCATCAAAAGCTGATACGCAATCACAAGCAAAAGTGACGACTCCAAAAGAAGAAACAATAGGCAACCGTAAAAAGACTAACGAAAAGACCTTTGTACATGTTATGAGATATACTGAGACATCTAAACATTATGTTACGTTATTTCCTCTGTATTGTAATTGCTTTAATTAAGCTAACTGCACAAGCATACACATCAAATGCAAAAGCAAAAACAAAACATAATCCATTATGTATTTCTGTTCAATATGCTGAACTTTATCCTACACAGTGGGTACTTCATTTCTACATGGAATATTTTAGCCCACATGGTTCAGGGAACAGTACACCAAACCGGTTAGGGGTGGAGGTGTACCGAAAACAAAATTAACAGATTCATGATAATATGACATCCTGAAACTAGACAAATAGCTGAAAACACTGTGGGCAACACTTTAGGTGTCAAGTGGTTGTTGAACAAGTCAACTCACATATTGCACAAGTCTGATGTTGCATTCCTTGCAGGATGTCAATATCTTCTCACAATAGACACGTCTCGATTGTTCTTTTAAGTCTCAATAATGTGGTCAGTATCTGGTCCAGGAGACATCTGCCCAGGCAGCAGAGCAATATGCGGGACATATGAATAACATATGACATGGCATGTAAAAATCATATGGTAAAACAATATATGTCAGCCACAGAGAAATTGCAAATGGTTCTAGAGTGTCAGCCATGTGACTTTAAGGTGAAAATGACTTGTCAAAATCACGTGTTTACCACATTTTAAGTGACATTGTCATATGAAAATTAGATGCATGCCGTGTCATAGTGACATTTTTATATGAAAACCCCATGTATGCCACATTATTTCAGATGTTTGCTGTATAAATGGCATATCTTAGCCATATGTTTGATGGATGCAGGGCACCTCTTGCCATGACACACACATGACACACACACACGTCATATCCACAACAATTTAACATAAAATGACAGTTTCAGGTCATACCTTTAATTCCAACTATACTATATCTCTTTCAAGGTACTCAAGAAAAATTCTACATGTACTCTTCTACTCCAAGTCAGGGGATACAAATTGCTCAATTTCTAGACAAACAAAAAAGCCACATGTGACAGTTTAAATAAAAAAATCAAAGTTAAAATATTCTGCCTACAATTTTGGAATAAAATCTCCTGCTTGCAAAGTATGGTAAATCAATACATGATTTTAGGATAATGAGAATCAATCTAAATGAACCTGCTGACAAACCGTTTGTAATTGAAATAAATCAGTAAATCCTCTCACCGATCAACAGACAAGCAAATTAATTATTTCATGTGCAATCAATGGGAAAAAGTAAAGTGAATGCCTAGGGTATCTCAAACAAAATCGTGCAAATTACATTTTCAACTTCAGTTTGTCTATTTGGAGTCAAATACACTTTGATACCCAGAGATGCATCCGAGAGCTTTGAAACTTCCTCTGCCATCACATCCCTTTATTTATTTTTGGTGAACAGAGAAAAAAACAGAAAAAAAACAGAATTTTCACAAATAAAATCCCCACATACTAAAACAAACAATACTTCATAATTATAATGCCTAAGCCCACTATTCACTGGTTCCCTTTTTTGTTTTTTTAAACAGTATGCAATGTGAACCCACTTCGATCTACATAAACCTTCACACACACACACACACCCCTCTCCTCCAAAAAGGCTCTGTAGTGAACCCATGACTATCACTTCAGGGTTGGACCTTGAGTGTGTGTGGTGAATAACCATCGCAGCACTGGGAATGTAATCTCTGCAGTATGATTTAAAGACAAGTTCTGGATTGAGAAGAATTAATCTGCTTTAAAATTTGGTTTCAGGATTATATGTTATCTTAAGATAATCAGTCCTACACTCTGAATGTGGGTCAAGGTTTGTCACTCTTCAGCTTTCTGGATGATGCACAGGAGTGGTGTCTTGGACAGAACTTCTCCCCCATCGCCAGAGTTTAGCACCACCGACTGTGCCGAAACAGATATCCCTGATCACCAAGATGTGTGAGCTTGATCGGCTGACATCGTGCAAGACTCTGTTACATGAGGCATGGTACCTGAAAAAAAAGAGAAAAATAGAACCTGATAGAATGAAGTGTAGCCAGAGGAAAATGTTTACCATTTGACAGTGTAACATTGTATGACTGGGGGACACTACATTCTTTAACAGAGATTTTTCGCAGACTTTTCTTATCGAGCTTACTGATTGGTTAGCTATAGCCAAACTATCGCCAAACTGCTCTTATGGCATTAGGAGGTAGCTCCGATAGCCCCGAGCCTTCAAAGTCTGACAAGAATCGTCGCTTAAAAGTTTGAGCGTTTGCGCTATTCACAAGGGCAGCAATTTTGATTTGATTTGGCGCTGACTAAAATTGTTTCAAAGTAGGGGGAAAGGTGGTACAAAGTCTGCCATGTGAACAAAACTTAAGTCACAACCTGACTCACCAAAGAGAAAATAAAAAATTGAGGATGGGAGAGAGAGAAATCTTGAAGTTGAACAGGTATTGATTTATAAGGCAAAGTGATATATGAATGGTTACTTACCTCAACTCAAAAAGCAAGGTCTTGTTTGTAGTTCAGAGTATGTTTGACCTGACCGAAGCTGTTCATTACTGCCACCCTGAAAAGATATCACAGAAATAGTTATTGCTTGATGAAGATGTATGCAATTGCAAAAAACTCTCAAAAAAACATTCAGGTTACAGAACTTCAATTGGTACAAAGAAAGTGAACAGCTGGTTTACTTTTTTGTTTACACAATATACAGTAAATTACACTTTTTTTAAAACAGGATACAAAACTTCAAAAGCTGTGGTCTATTCATAAAAAGGTGGAGGGTGGATGTTAAAAAAAATGGCCGCCAACGCTGCACAGAACTGTGTACCAAATTCTGTACAGCGAAGGCGGCCTGAATCCTGACCTACACTGCTTGCGCGCACCTCACTGTGTCATTCAACGTTCGACTTCGGCCGGGGTAACTTCCGGTCGGCTCTACAGCGCTCACGGATGAGCAAACCCCTTTCCAAAGCAACCGAAGACAAAATAAAGAGAAAAAAAAACTATCACGAAAAACCGCATTACATTTCACTTACTGCAAAACATTCTGGAGCAGCTTTACAAATTACCTTCATTGCCTATAAGAGTATGTTCCTCATGCCCTGCAAAAGCGTCAAACTTCCCCATCGCTAATCCCTCTTGTTTTGCACACATGTGTTACATCAATCGCAACACATGGTCTTTTGTCGCCATTTCCCTGACGGTGTCACGAGATGACCTTGACACGTCTACTTGCAACAAACGAACGAAGTTTTACCTAACTTTAGTGAATATAATAGAAAGGGTCAGTGCATCACCAAACAACGGTGACAGAATTTGCTGCATTCACTCGTTACCAAAACAAGAACAGACGTCTAAGGGGTCAATTCCAGGAATAGCCTAAAAAAGAATGTGTTAAAACTTGCTACCTATTGCCATATCCGGTACAACTGTTACGTTTCGGTAAAAAGACATCCAAGCACGCCTGCCAGTTTTGTGTACACTGGAAGAAAGTCGTTCACTGGTCTATAAATGGACTTCGAGCACATGAGCGTAAGTAAACATTCAATATTTGGTCATAAAAAATGTTTTGCGATACATACATTATGCTTTTAAAAATCAAAACCTTTCCTTCGAAATAATTTTTCTTTTGGGTGCTGTTCACGGTAAGGGGCACAACTCTCGACACTTTTGTTTCCAATGTAAACAAACGTCAAACCGATCGCATGAGAGAGAGAGAGAGAGAGAGAGAGAGAGAGAGAGAGAGAGAGAGAGAGAGAGAGAGAGAGAGAGAGAGAGAGAGAGAGAGTACACGAATACGAATGTTTCATTTTTTGTAAAATTGTGGTGAGAGAGAGATATATTCATAACTGTCCCTTTGTTATATAGGATGAAGATTTCAATGATCTGATGTATGAGGGAAACTCCTCCGAGGAGGAAGACGAGGAAGGTGGCGATGAACCAGATGAACCTGATGAGGAAGAGCAGTAAGTTTACATTGCTTGCACATTTTTAAAAATTGACCTTTTGGATGTATATAAATATAATTTGTATTGCTTAATTGTCATCACCCAAAGACCTGGAAATAATTCCCCTATGAAGACAAAATGTGGATACTGTCACATTTCTATGTTTATTTTGAAGAGATTAGTGAGGATCAAGGGCCCCAAGTATGGACCACATTTTGTTGTATATGAATAATTAACTTGTTTTTGCATGCAGATGTATCATTGTGTGCTTGGTATTTTGTTCTCTTTAGTTAACCATTGCGCCTACTTATAGAGTCAATAAGCTTGGAAAGACATTTCGCAACAATTAAATACAGAAACAGAACGAAGGTCCATACCAAGAGCCTGGGCTACAACTATTTGAGTAATTCATTTTGTTACAGGCTGAGGACACCCAATGAATATGCAAAAATGTTCCTGAATGCAGCTATTGCTGACAAGCGGTATATTGTTGACGAGACGGTCCTTGTCAACACTGTGAAAAGATTACCGTGTGACAACTGTGGAGCTCCAGCATTAGGCGTGACATTGACGAAGAAATCCACTGCAGGTGGTGGAGTAAGATTTGAATACTATTGTATGGTAAGTGGAATTTTCTTATCAATCTTAACAGTAACATGTGATTATAAAAACACCCATGCTCAATTGACCTGCTCTATATCATTGTCAAAATTATGTGTTTATCAGCCCCTTACTTAAATCCTATTGAATGTAACGCATGCTGCATCACTTCATGATTATTTATAAATAAATTTTATTTGCACAGAACCAGCACAAGAACACCTGGTCCTCTACCCGCTGGTATGGGGCCAAAAGTTTGACAGGTCAGCTGCTGGTGCTGTGCACACTGCTGGCGGGCCTAACTTACCACCAGATGGCACAGTTTGCTAAGTTCCTGCAACTTGCTTTTCCAGCGAGGTCAACATTTTTCAAGTTGCAGCGGCTATTTTACAAGCCCTTGAAAACGTATTATTCCAAATCAATGGAAGAAACACGTACACAAACTCGGGCAAAAGTTGTTGCTGTGGACACACGGTTTGACTCCCCAGGTTTGTAAATAAAATGTGTTTGACTAAATGTGTGTGTGTGTGTGTGTCACTGTGTGTGTCACAGATTTTAACACTTAGAAACATGTTCACAATGAAAACTAGATACTTTCCACATAAAGACTAAAAAAGATTGTAACAATATGGTCAGTCAAGTATTACTTCTGCTTACTTGTTCAATTTCATGTCTTTGTGAATGAACACTTGTAACTAAGCAATGAAAAGTGCATTAGAAATACTATTGCATGTGTCATATCTTGCAATACATGTGCACATTTGAACAATTCAATACTTGCAACCAATCATGGTACCTGTATAACTGAATTTGGCTGTATGTGCTGTTGCAGGATATTGTGCGTCCAAAGCTACCACAGTCTTCATGGAATATGACACAAAAGCAATTGTCCATGCAGAGTTTTGTGACCACCGCTCAACAAACAGGCAGTCAGCCACCATGGAGTACCACAACATCCAGAGGGGGTTGCCTGCCATGAAAGATCTTCAAGTTGAAGAAATTGTGTCGGATGCCAGCTCTGTCATCAAAGCTGCCTTAGGTACTGACAAAATTAATGGGATCAAATGTGACCAAAACCAGTGCCATAATTTTATGCCTAAAGAAAGAACTATTTTGAAACAAAGCCGTTTATGTTTTAAGATATTGAGAAACTGTAAAGTATGTGTCAAATCAAGAGAGGTCAAGGAAGACTGACAAACAAAAAGCTTGCATGTCTACTTTTTGAACAAAAACTAGATGATCATATATACATACATAGAACATACACATGCAGCTGTGAAATACAGAATCTGTTTTTACTTCCAGGTGAAGAGGACACCATTTTCCATTCAATGGACCTATGGCACAAGGGGAAAAACATTGCAGAAATGTATGTACAGGTTCTCTGACAAATTTAGTGTCAACCCAATTTTGTTTTCCTGATGCCGTACGTATGACCATGTACACAGAATACGATAATGTTTGACTTTTAGTGGACAAAATTCAGATTTTAAAAAGAAGCTTGCTTTGTTTATTGTGTAAGAGAACTGTTATCAATATCATATTTTAAATGATAGACGGAATAGTGATGTGGTTTTTTTCATTTGTTAACCAGGGTCCTGACTGGTGCCAAAAACAAGGATTGCAGAGCCCTGAAGAAATGGGCAAAGCCAACAGTGGCCCACTTTTGGTCCTGTGCAGTTGCCTGTAAAGGCGACCAAGAAAAAATGGACCGAAGGTGGGCTGGACTACTGTGGCATGTACAAGGCATCCATGAATGGACTGTTGGCAGATGCCACCACGCCCCTGATAAAGATGCCAGTCTGCCCTTACTCATAGAAGGCAGTCCGGATGGTGAAGCCTTTCGGTAAACTTAATTCACACGGACACAAGCATGCGTACATATGTGCATTCACACGCAAAAAAGTAAGTGAGGAAATGAAAATTACTCAAAATCAATCTAACTTTATTACAGGGCATTACAACAGCCCACACAAGATACAAACATGTATTTATATGTTTCTTCATACACAAACATAACTCACTTCCTGTCTTTCTACCTATCCAAAGCCCCCTCTCTCCCCTCCCTATGAACAGGAACAGGTACAAATACAATGTTTGTTTCATTGAACTGAAATAGATGTCATTACATTTCATACAACTGACAATGCTGAAACTATATTTCCATACGTGAAAGTCAGTGTGAACAATTTTTGGGGTGGCAGAATATAAATGGACAACTCTAACATATTTCTATATTTGTGTCAACAGGAAGATCATCATGAATCCAAACCTCCTGGCATCCTTGGAGTACTACAGCAGAGCCAGACACACCTCCTCAGTAGAGAACTTTTTCTCCCATACGCTACTGCACTACGCACCCAAAAGAATTCAGTTCTCCTATGATGGATATTGCATCAGGTATATACAATATTTTTGATTTGTTTCAAACCAAGCTGTCACCACCAAAGTTCAATGTAAACATGTGCAACTGATACCTTTTTATGTTACAAACACATTTATGAATGTGTTCGTGTGTTTTCAAATTCCTATTTTTGTTTTTATTAGTGACTAATCCTTTTTTCCAACTGAACAACTTTATGGCACAACATATTGACATGGTATTTATAAGCCCCTTCATTTTATGACTGGCAAAAACTTACTCTTCTTTCTCATTGTGGACATTGTCATTCCTGCCTACTTCCTTTGTTTGCAGGTTGATAAATGCTCTGACAATTGTTTCAGGAACATGATTGCGATCCTGGATCACAACCACAACCTGACACGTGCAGACCAACTGTCCTCAAATGGAAACCCATATATCAACTGCCAGCTGTCGCGACGAACCAAGGAATGGGTCGCATACAAGCGTATGGAGGCTAAGGAATACTCCTACATTCCTGGTAATTATATGTGTGCACATTGACACTGATATAAAAACACCGAGTTCTTATTTATATAGTTTTATAACGTTTCACAATCATCATTTTGTTTTCATTTTATTCCATGCATACATATTTGTAAAAATGAAATATGTTAATTGTTATGAAAAAAAAGTCAGCACATGTACTATTTACTTTTCGATGACAGATAATTCATGGAAATGTCAGTCAAAAAATGGAATAGATCTTTTTTGACGTTACAGATCTTCTCTGCGTTTGCCTGGACGGGGTATATGGGGTAGGAAATCACACAGCCAGGCTGACTGACACTGGACTCTACCTGCGCAACCTGGGAAAGGCCCAGAGAAAGAATCCTGGGGCATGGACTGTGTTCCAGCAACAGGAAAGCCGTGGGAAACACTCCAGTAAGTTCATCTACCTTATTCGTACATTGACAGTACATGTATCATGTACTGTTTTGACTGTAAATATTACATTGTTCAGACAGGAACATTAGATCATAAACAGAACAATGCAAATACATACTTATAAACACTGTCAAAAAAATGTCATAAGAATTGGTATGTGGTGTGCTTTTCTCGAGGAGTAAACATTTCATTTCCTAACATACAGTAGTTGGTAGTCTGAAATTCAGTAATATTGTAAAAAACCGGCACGGTTGGCCTAGTGGTAAGGCATCCGCCCCGTGATCGGGAGGTCGTGGGTTCGAACCCCGGCCGGGTCATACCTAAGACTTTAAAATTGGCAATCTAGTGGCTGCTCCGCCTGGCGTCTGGCATTATGGGGTTAGTGCTAGGACTGGTTGGTCCGGTGTCAGAATAATGTGACTGGGTGAGACATGAAGCCTGTGCTGCGACTTCTGTCTTGTGTGTGGCGCACGTTATATGTCAAAGCAGCACCGCCCTGATATGGCCCTTCATGGTCGGCTGGGCGTTAAGCAAACAAACCAAATATTGTAAAAAGAACGCTCGTGTAGTGCCACCATCCTGTTTGGTTGCCTTCCTAAGCTTCCACAACACAATCTCTCTCGTTGTGACACTGCCATAAAACAAATATACTAAACTGCAGCGGTTGCCTAGAATATCATAAAGAAGAGGAATATTCTATCAAATACATAGTACATATGAAATGCATGACTGCAAATGCACTTATCACCCGTTAAGAACATGTTCTAAGGTGGAAAAGTGTTTTTACATCAATCAACCACACTATTTTGGATGTAGCTGTGATGTCTCTTGAATAATGGATCTCCCAAATCAAGCAAAAAATAAGTATGTGTCATCAGTTTGGAATACATATTTGACTAAATGTCAGATAAAGCAATGTTCAGCAACTTATTCCAACAAGACAGAAAAACAAGTCTGCCAAGAGATTAAAAAAATCCATTTAACCATCTGTTGGTCTGAAACTAACAGATCAACACTAAAAAAAACCAGCCTACATTGAGACTTGAAGTGCTAGGTTAAAGCCATATGTACTCGATGACTATACACGCTAATTGCTTTACCAACAGCTGGAGACATGCTAAATTAAGTTCCCTGCAAAATATTGTGGTCTAGGACCCCTTCAATGTTGAGATATGTTAATTTTCATTTTGATCTGGATCGTCCTATTTATAGATTTGGCAACACATGTAACGTTGATGCAAGGGAGCTAACACCGCGGCTTTGTTGACATCCTCACTTTTTCAGAGGCTAGAACAAGCTGTAATGCATGTATTATGGTCCGCGCATGGTGACATATCGTCATTATATGGTCTTATGGTGCGTTTGACATCGATTATGGGCAAACTACACTTTGTAAACACGGGAGCGCGTACATATGCCTTTAAATCCAAAGATTGAGACAGGTCCAGCTCGTTTCAGTAAAGCATACTGCCTAATTGACCCATTTTCTTCAATTATCATTGTGATTGCATTGCCAGAATAAACATGGCCCATCAATGTTATTGGATTCATGAAATGTTCAAGAATCAGATAAAATATTGATTACGTAACGTTTCTTTGTTATTAGAATTTAAAATGTTTTCATGACATGTCTAAAGGTAGGTATAAGCAACTGTTTTTTCAAATTCGTCATGCATTGATTTTTTTTATTCGGCACTCTAAAACAATCTTTTTGAAGTTGACATTCATTCAAATAAAGAGGAATTATGGTGGCAGTGTATATATATATTTTTTTTTTTTAAACAGAGGTAGTGCACCAAAACAGAGGACACGCCTTTTTCTAGAAAAATACATACAGTTCATGAAAGAAAGTTTCACACAATGATTCGTGATCAGGAAAACCAAATTTCTTTCAATGTGTCTATATCTCGATTTATAATGTGGAAAATTGCTGAAAGTCATTGAAACAGACTATAGTTTTTGAAAAAGACTTTAGTGTATTTTTAGGTTTATGAACAATTCTTTATGATGCTAAATATGACTTTCCGGATTTAACGTATGAAAGAACCCATTGTTATTGAGCGAATTAAGACATTTTCCCAATTACAGTGGTTTTGTTGTTCGTAAAATAATTTGATGAACATTGTTGCAAACACAAATTCAAACATGTTTTGACGTTATGGTTTTACGTAAGCATTTGATAGAAAAATAGTTAGTGATTGAGGACGCTAAAAATAGCTCTGAAGTAGCGAGGTTGGTGTGTTTCATCTGCATTTTTGAGTCTTTCGCACACTCTGGTGCTAATGTAAGTGATCAGGACGGTTATTAGTAACGAACGAACCACCAAGAAATCGTATTTTCAGCAGGGTGCACTTTATTTTTCAAGTCTTGATGATCCTGAATATATTTTGCAGAAAAAATACTCAATAAGAAAAGGCTACAAATTCGTCAAAATTGCGCTGCACCTCGAGGCTGATGTGTGCTCTTAAATCGTAGGTCAGATTTTAACACCAAAAACTACGCAAAAAATACGTTCTGACTGCCTAACTGCACAAGGTGAAAGCGTGTAATTTTGTCTCCCTGTTTTGGGAACTTCCGATTTTCCACGAGAGTTACCTTCTCCTAGCTTGGTTATGTCTACTAAAGGTAAAGTGAGAAGAAAACACTACCATCAACCTTTTCAATGCTAGCTGTTACAAGTCTTGAAAACTTTTATTCATTGCATGACTGGTAGCCAGTGTATGACTGGTTGGGATCAGGGAAGGCCCACCTTATTCTGGCAACCACACAGGACGGTAGCACTACACGATGTTTGGCACCCAAGCTGCCCCATTGCCACAAGGTGTAGAACCTGTATGCAGCTGAACGGAATTTTCTATTGCTGAATTCAGGATTGCTGCGGTGATATGTATATCCATAATTCTGCACACCACATACCTCTACAACCGATGGCTTCATGCACAAGTCAAAAAATGTTGGTGTGCTAGTCACACATTCATCCTCCCTTCCACAACACAATCTCTCTCTCTGTGATTCCATGGTCACACAGTGGCCACACCTACACCACCCAGGAACGTCACTGTTATCAACACGCTCAGTGTTCACATGGGCATGAACATCACGGATGAAGCAAGAAACGTACAAGGGGTCCTTCTGTGCCATCCTCTGAAGCACTGCATCTTTCTCCACTGCAGTCAGTGTAGCGAGAGCTTCCTGCAAAGAGAGAAGAACATAATTATACAGCAGCCATGAAAAGGAGATGGGGATGTAGAGAGAGGGTAGTGCGGGCTAGATTACAAAGAATCAAGTGGTACTTTTTGTGCCGAATAGCCGTTTTCCACAAATAACCATGTTAGGATTTCTCGGCGCTCTAGCACAGCACTGCTGACCAGCAATCAATATAATTACTAACTCAGATGTGTATGCTTTTGTATGATATGCCATGTGCGATCAACATGTGGCCCTTTTCCTTTGAAAGTTTACTCATCGTAGTTCAGAATGTGATGAAGTAATCACTGCTGCCCCACAGATGGCTAACAATGTGTTCTGGATGAGGTCACATGATTTGTGGTGCAGGTGCGTCTTTGATAGTTCGACTGATACACATCAGATATAGTTATTCACCACGCTCATGTGTTTCTGCAGATGAGCACTCTTGTTGATTGCCCCGTGGTTTGGGGCAAAAATCTTCCAGCTCTCCAAAATCCAGCTAGACTTGTTTTATAACATCATCTATTTTCATACACATACTACTATTACTAGTCATTTCTTTGTTTTTTTAGTATTGTCACAGTGCAATCAAATATCATTAAAATTCATGATACTGTTGATAGGATTATATTATCAATATTGAAAATAATTAACCCAAATTGAACATTGATTTTAAGACATGTGTAATTCTTATTTTATTATCATCTTTTATTGTGCAGGTAGGCAGGAGCCAAACAGAGCCACAGAGTGACATGCATCAAGTTGTGTACACAATTACAGCTGTAATTGAACAAACAGCTGTCTATGAATGCTGAACTATTCTGTGTCTGTGGTGAAGTATTGTCAAAGACTGTGTTCTTCATGTGGTGTCAACTTACAGCCAATGACAAGATTTAAGATGTACACCAGAAGACAAAACAAATAACTGGAAACATTCACAAGTTTTTCAATGACACTTCCACACACACTTTGTGTTCAACTGTATCAGTAAGGATCTTACCTTCACAGCATCACCAGCGGCAGCCTCTTCGGCCCTGACAGCTGCAGAAGCCACCTCCAGCCTCAGGTTCCTCGGCGTTTCTCCAGAATTCCTCTGGCTCTCTGCTGCATACGGAATGTGGATGGTTGTACTTGCATTCAGAGCAGAGGTTGTAGCTACCTCATGAACAGCGTTCAAATCCTGTTCCTGATAATGAAATGAGTTGAAAATGGACTCAATGATCCTGAGCATGATAAGAGATAGTACTGGTATATATCTCAAAGAACACAAGCTATCAGTAGCAGTGATGTTTCATTAGAATTTTTTCAGAAAATGTTATGATTCTGTCATTTACATTCTAGAGTAGAGATGATTCTTACCCAGCCCATTAATTTTTATTTTTTTTAAATTTAGAATAAGGATATGAGCACACACACACACACACACACACACACACACACACACACACACACACACACACACACACACATGTATGAGAAGCCATACTACCACTAATTCAAACTAAATCAATGCCAATGCTTCCATTTCAAAACAGACTTACAGTTACAGTTACAACAAACCATGTGCTGGTAAAACTCTCAAAGAATGTCATGCTAATTTTATTTGACACTGTAAATGTATTAATAAAACAGTATCTGTTTACATTTCAGAATTTATTACATTTCTCAACTTGACTGTCATTTTATCAGAGAAGGAGCAAGACTTCACACTTTCCAAAACACAACAAATTGCTCACTGTCGTTACCAGTCCCTTGTTTTTGCACTTCTTACTGCCGCAGTCTGTGCATCGGGTTATGTTGTTCTTACAGGAACATCTGACACTTTGACAGGTGCTGTTCCTTGAACAGCCGCAGCACTGTAGGGTCTGTGCACGTGTTGCCTGTAATTTAATTCAAATTAAGGTTGTGTTAGCTACTGGGGCAGTGTAGGCTGATGATAAAACCATGACAGTAAGTTCCATCTTTGATCATCACTGAATGAATCTTACTTGATTGACCAAAAGATGCTACATACATCACACACAGCAGCATTTAATTGTAGTCAAATGCATTACTTTACAATGATTTCAATTTTGTAGTGAACAACATTAAAATGGTGCTGATGAAGTAATATGATTGAACAGAGGAGCACACGGGGTTTTCTTTATACCCTTTTTATACACAAATTTCACATGCTTCATGTCTACTAATTAAATTGTTAATGTGTTCTCATTCTCAATCTCCTTTACAACTCTGCTTCCAAATCTACAGAATCATGAGGTTAGTGTTTAAAATACATTTAATTTTGAGTTAATCAACTTAATGATTAACGTTTGAAGTTGTTTGAAGAGTACAAATCAACCAACTTAAATTATCTATATGAATTATATTGGACGAGAAAATGAATTTTCACATTCAATCAATGTCAGGATTAACTGCATGATAAATCATGTGTGAGGGTGTGAAAAACTGTACTGGTGTCCAATACATTGATTTTTTCTTTTGTGATGATGATTCTACTACAGGTATGTATAGATATTCTTGTGTGTGTATAGTTTACCCAGATTTCTTGCCCTAACATGAAACTAATTAGGTGCGAACTTATTAAAAGAGTGTTATTCAAAAGCACCAGACTTGTCTCCTTGTTTGATTTTTCTGGGAGATGTCACATCATCACCACCGTAACCATTTGTTTTAAACCACCCCAACCACATGCTACTGGCTTATTTGCATGTCACAGAGATCACGAAATCTACTCGATCGCAATAGGACAATCAAAGCTTGTGTACTAACACTGCCGAAGTAATCACTATTGCTGATTGTGGGCAATAACGGAAAGACAAGACAAGACACTGACATGAAAGTGAAACACTTTCGATCGAAAATTAGGTAGCGATTTAGTGAATTGCCGAAATAACAGGGAACAGACCTTTCGTAAGCAATAGATTATTAGTTCCCGAGGTACAGTAGGATTACTGCGAACACAGAAACAGACAAAAACACGAAAGAGCAACCTTCGCATCGACATAAATGTTTCAAAGTCGTTCGAGACTCGAATGTAAACAATGCGAGAGTAAGGTCCCTTTACGTTTGTGAAAATAAGCCGAGGTATTCGTGTGAATAAGCATCGATCGTGAAAATAACACACGTAAAAATACAGTCACAGAAAATAAGAGACAGATGCCAGGACACATACATCGAGTGTTATGAATAAAACAAAATATATTTATCATACTCACCAAAGTTAGCATTGCTTGTGCCATCGCAAAATCCAGAAGAAAGCAGCGTAAACTTTAGGCGTGTAAACAGCACGTGGTCTCTTTACCCAAAACATCTCAAAAACACAAATCGACTAAAACATCACTCGAATTGCAGATTGAAGATGTGACTTGCTCATAACATAAACAATGAAATATGTTAGTATTTGCTTTGCACATAGTTTATTTTTAACATAAGCTTAGATTTCATGAATTGTGGAAATAACACGATGGATGAAAAAAAGGTGTTGTTGGTTTTACTAGTTTTGTATTGAAAGTCACGTGGAGCAATTCGGCACAGACATGGCGGGTCCGCATGGTTGTTTTGATTTCGTGAGAACCGTGTATATGCGCTCAAATATTGTGTTGCAGATGAAAGGACGAGTTTTTATGGCGAAAATGGATTTTTAATCGTGGCTGAGGGTTAGCTGTTGTCTTAGAAGGTAACGGAGGTACGAAATCCGGCTAAGCTGATGGATAATGTTTTGCACGTAAGTGTGTGTGTGTGTTTTCTCACGGTCTCCCCCACTTCGCCTGCTTTGACTAATAGGAGATTGCTTAGCCGTGAGCGCTGTTCAGCCGACCGGAAGTTACCCCGGCTGAAGTCAAACGTTGAATGACATAGTGAGGTGCGCGCAAGCAGTGTAGGTCAGGATTCAGGCCGCCTTCGCTGTACAGAATTTGGTACACAGTTCTGTGCAGCGTTGGCGGCCATTTTTTTTAACATCCACCCTCCACCTTTTTATGAAAAACATACTAAAAAATAAATCCTCTGAATAATAAAACTGAGAAAAATGAGCCTATTACTATGAGTATGGCTGGCGGACACTACATTCTTTTACATTTGATGAATATTTTTTTTTAAATGAATAAAATCTTTGAGAGAATTTGACAGTTAAGGTTCATAGAGACTGGTCCATTATGTTTTCTCAAATTACTGGGCATAACTCTCACACACACACACAGACGGAAAAAAGTGTGAAAAGGGTAGGAGCGAGCTGACAGTCACTCAATAACTGCCCTGAAAAGAGTTGAAATAAATGGATGAATAATCACACTGACACAAAACTATACCCCTGCCTAGATTTTCAGATCACCTTAAAACATTTAAGTGCTGTTCACATGACAGATGAGCAAACAACTTTCCCCCGACTTAGTCGTTTGAAAATACCTCCTGGGTTGTCGGCAAAAAGTCAGCCATGTGAACGGCTCCAGCAATTAAGAAACAATTAAAGTAAGACCTAGCAGCGACTCCAAAAACTGCTGGACTTCAAAGTCTGACAAGAATCGTCGCTTAAAACAAGTTTGAGCGTTTTTGCTGTTCACAAGGGCAGCAATTTTGATTTGATTTGGCGCTGACTAAAATTGTTTCAAAGTATGGGGAAAGGTGGTACAAAGTCTGCCATGTGAACAAAACTTAAGTCACAACCTGACTCACCAAAGAGAAAATGAAAAATTGAGGTTGGGAGAGAGAGAAATCTTGAAGTTGAACAGTTACTGATTTATAGGGCAAAGTGATCTATGAATGGTTACCTACCTCGACTCAAAAAGCAAGGTCTTGTTTGTAGTTCAGAGTATGTTTGACCTGACCGAAGCTGTTCATTACTGCCACCCTGGAAAGATATCACAGAAATAGTTAATGCTTGATGAAAATGTATGCAATTGCAAAACAACTCTTACAACAAACACACACACACGTACCTAAAGTGTGGATGGTTACCTAAGAGGCGGCACTGGGTGTAGTGCCTTTCTAGTGCACTTGCACTACAACAGCACTGGGTGCAGTACTCGCTCCGGCATCGAAGAATTTTGCACTATAAAATGCACAAAATTTGACCTATTTCGTCGCCTATAGAGGACGGAAAGAATGTCATTTTGAACATTGTTATGACATTCTTTCCGTCAAAAAAGTCAATTTAACGGTGTTAAATGAAGCGACCATCCACACAATTAGGTTGGCATCCAGAGTTTAGGTTGCCATCCACGTGTGGATGGTTGCCTTATGGTGATTTAGGCAACCAAACCTGTGGAAACGGGGGTACACACACACACACACACACACACACACACACACACACACACACACACACACACACACACACACAGAGGGTAGGAGCGAGCTGACAGTCACTCAATACTGCACTGAAACTGAAAGGAGTTGAAATAAATGGATGAATAATCACACTGACACAAAACTATACCCCTGCCTAGATTTTCAGATCATCTGAAAACATTTAAGTGCTGTTCACATGGCAGACGAGCAAACAACTTTTCCCCGACTTAGTCGTCTGAAAATACCTCTTGGGTTGTCGGCAAAATGTCAGCCATGTGAACGGCTCCAGCAATTTAGAAACAATTAAGGTAAGACTTAGCAGCGACTCCAAACTGCTGGACTTGGCCGTGGAATAACAAAGATATTCCGCAGACTTTTCTTATCGCCGCTTTCTGATTGGTTAGCTATAGCCAAACTATCGCCAAACTGCTCTTACTGCATTAGGAGGTAGCTCCGATAGCCCCGATAGCTGCACTGGCCTTCAAAGTCTGACAAGAATCGTCGCTTAAAACAAGTTTGAGCGTTTGCGCTATTCACAAGGGCAGCAATTTTAATTTGATTTGGCGCTGACTAAAATTGTTTCAAAGTAGGGGGAAAGTTGGTACAAAGTCTGCCATGTGAACAAAACTTAAGTCA
The DNA here is from genome assembly GCF_037325665.1 of Littorina saxatilis. Lineage (NCBI taxonomy): Eukaryota > Metazoa > Mollusca > Gastropoda > Littorinimorpha > Littorinidae > Littorina > Littorina saxatilis. The sequence goes on along the minus strand of NC_090257.1, from coordinate 15,519,519 downwards.
CAACCTGACTCACCAAAGAGAAAATGAAAAATTGAGGATGGGAGAGAGAGAAATCTTGAAGTTGAACAGGTATTGATTTATAAGGCAAAGTGATATATGAATGGTTACCTCAACTCAAAAAGCAAGATCTTGTTTGTAGTTCAGAGTATGTTTGACCTGACCGAAGCTGTTCATTACTGCCACCCTGAAAAGATACCACAGAAATAGTTAGTGCTAGTTCATAGCCAGGGTAGGTGTACTCTGAGGCGACCAGTGGAAGATGCTTGTCTTGGCCGGACATCCTAAACCATGGCAATAGAACGCCTGCTGGATTCTGACATCAATGCAGAAACTAGGTAGATAGTGGCCAGCACCACGTTTTGTAGTTGTGGACAGATGATGGCCCTGATGATGTTGAAAGTCCTTGTTTAGTTATCACATTAAGTCCAATTAAGAAAATAAATCTGAACTATCACCTCAAAATGTATGTCAGAAATGGATTTCATTCAGCGCCCCTTAAAAAGGGACAGTGGGCTTAACGGACTTGAGGACAGTACCATGCATATAGATACACAACGCACAATAAGTCATGTACAATCAACCTTGGACTATCTCAATTTAAACACACACACACGCACACATACGCACAAACACACACACACACACACACACACACACACACACACTGTGACACAACACACATCATGTACATCCACCTCTTTAAACAGATCAGTTAGTCTATTAATCCAGACAGAGTTTGAACAATGTTTTTTGTTAAAGCGGTTTTAAAGGCGGTTGTTGACTCAATGTGGCGAATGTTATGGGGGAGGGAGTTCCGTTGTTTTGGGGCAGCATAGGAGAAGGACCCGTGTGTCCAAACGGTTTAGTTCTAACATGGGGAGTGCGAACACGTCGGGACTCGATCTGAGGAGGAGTAAACACAGTCAACAGATCGGAGAGATAAACAGGAGATGTCTGACAGAAGAAAAAAACCATGACAGAGAGTACAAAGTTTGTAGGTAATGCGGGCTTCAACAGGTAACCCGTGGAGAGAGCGAAGGAGTGATTTGGCATGATCTCTTTTGCGTGCTTTAAGAACTAGTCTTGTTGCTGCATTTTGTACTTTCTGAAGTCTGTTAATGATATACACCGGGCATTCTGACAGAAGAGAATTGCAGTAGTCTAGCTTGGACAAAACAAAGGCACACATACGAGTTTTAGTCGCATCGACTGTCAGGCAATTTTGAATGGAACTGATGCGTCGAATTTCAAGGAATGCAGACTTACATTTTGTCATATGCTTGTCCAGAGACGTGTCATCTGATACAACGAATCCGAGATAGCGTACAGAAGAGACAAAGGGAACGTCAGAGTCACAAACTCTAAATGCAGTAGAGAGGGGTGGAGCAGAAGAAGTACGGTTAGATTTAATGAGTGAAGACTGTTTTTTCATCATTCAGCTTCAGCTTGTTGTCTGTCATCCAGGTCTTGACTTGAGAGATAGAGTGTTGCATATTTTGGGTTGCAGTAAGTGCTTGGTCTGGGGGAAAGGAGTCCTGAAGCTAGGAATCATCAGCAAATGACTGACTAGAAATAGCAACAGAGTTAACTGAGAAAGTCAGTGGTTTTGAGCACAAAATGAAAAGAACAGGGCCTAACACTGAGCCTGAAAAAATAATTATATTCCACATGAAAGCCTTGGCAATGAAAATGATCGTGTACGCGGGAATAACGGAAGCTTTAAAGCCGAAAAGTATTGTTAAAACAAAGTAATTAGGTTTGGAAAAAGAAAAAAGGGGCATAATCCAGGCTATTCAAAGATGGTTCGGAGCTCGAGCTACTGCGTCCCCTCTTTTTCACACGCAAATTTAAAACAAGTCGCGTAAGGCGAAATTACTACATTTAGTCAAGCTGTGGAACTCACAGAATGAAACTGAACTCACTGCATTTTTTCACAATGACCGTAGTCCGCCGCTAGTGCAAAAGGCAGTGAAACTGACGAGCCTGTTTAGCGCGATAGTGGTTTCACTGTGCTGCACAGCACGCTTTTCTGTACCTCTCTTCGTTTGAACTTTCTGAGCGTGTTTTTAATGCAAACATATAATATCTATATGTTTTTGAAATCAGGAACCAACAAGGAATAAGATGTTTTTAAATCGATTTCGGAAATTTAATTTTGATCATAATTGTTATATTTTTAATTTTCAAAGCTTGTTTTTAATCCGAATATAACATATTTATATGTTTTTGGAATCAGAAAATGATGAATAATAAGATGAAAGTAATTTTGGATCATTTTATAAAAAAATAATTTTAATTACAATTTTCAGATTTGTAATGACCAAAGTCATCAATTATTTTTTAAGCCTCCAAGCTGAAATGCAATACCAAAGTCTGGCCTTCGTCGAAGATTGCTTGGCCAAAATTTCAATTAATTTGATTGAAAAATTAGGATGTGACAGTGCCGCCTCAACTTTTACAAAAAGCCGGATATGACGTCATCAAAGACATTTATAAAAAAAAAATGAAAAACGAGTCTGGGGATATCATCCTCAGGAACTCTCATGTAAAATTTCATAAAGATCGGTCCAGTAGTTTACTCTGAATCGCTCTACACACACACACACACACACACAGACAGACACAGACACACACACACACACACACACACACACACACACATACACACACACACACACACACACACACACATACACCACGACCCTCGTCTCGATTCCCCCTCTATGTTAAAACATTTAGTCAAAACTTGACTAAATGTAAAAAGAGCGAGAGAGAAACAGTGACAAAGACGGGGGGACAGAGGCGGGTATGGGTGAAGAAGAAGACGAAGAAGAAGAAAAAAACTTGACTAAATGTAAAAAGAACAAGAACAAGAATTAAGAAGAAGAAGAAGAAGAAGAAGAGGAAGCGATGATACAATATTAGTGCGAATCATATAGAGGAACAAATCCAGTTTAACTCACCTTTGCCGACAGTTACAGAGAACCAGGCGGGTTCTGTGCGATAGAAACAAATACATGTATGTACAATCAGTAGATTGCCCATTCTGATAATCGCTCCACGGCTATTGCCAGTTGTCTCTCTGACCGGACACTACAGTCCTACGCGAATCTATCAAAACAAGAATTACAGAGTTATCTCCCATATGTTTTTCGCGAGCACTGATCTAAATTTGAGATCAGTGTTCGCCAGACGAAAATGATTGCAGATTGGCCGACTTCGACAGTGATCTCCGTTCTGTTCTTCACAGTTATGATAAAGACATCGTTCTAAGGTCAAAACAAGTCGAAATTTTGGGACTGCTGCCGGAAGGAGACCGTAATATATGGTTTCATCACTGTCAACTGGTTACAGAAAAAATCGTCTGCTCCAGTGAGCGCCGAAACCAAACGGTTGATTATCACGTGACACTTTTACCATATTTAGAGTTGTTTGCACAGTAAATACAGCCGCGAAAAATAGCTCGCTTGAAACTGTCTAAAATAAAAATTCCTCTGTAATTTAAAAATTACAAAACACCATGAAAAATCATTATCGACGATCGCGAATCTGCTTATATTAATAATACATTACAAAAAGCTCTAAATATGTAAAAATAAAAAAAAATAAAAAAAATAAAAAAAAACCACACAAAAAAAAATCGGTTTCCTTACCAGACAAGGAAACTCAAGGCATCCTGTCAGGGAGAGGATGAGCCGAACTCATTTTGACCTGAGTTCAGGATGTAGATTGCCGTGCATTTTCTTGTTATACTGCTTCACCCTTCAGAGAGCTTAACATACTTTCTTCTCGTGTTAACAAGCGTGCGTTTAGGGATGGCTTAAAGTTACTGTGCATGGAGCCCCTGGGGTTTTTCAGTCATGCCTCAGGCATGTCCGGGGCAGGGCAGGGTTCTCAGGCACGTGAACTAATTACGTGTTAGTCTCGGCAAAATAGATCATTCTTTCTAAGACATTGTTTTTGATTACGTAACAACATTGTAAAACCTGTTATTTTGGTCCATTTTTGCATACCGCACACAGACTTTTGTCCCAGAACGTGATCAGGGGAAATGTTAATTACATTTTGGCGGGAGATGCGAACTGACAAACCGCACGAAGTTTCGTTGGGCTGGCAACACTAAAGGTATGTGTGGTCATCTGTGGGATAGTTGTGTAAATGTCTTGGCTGTGTATGTCCTTATAATTGACACAAAGACAAATCGTTGCACAGTGCTCTGAACGGAGCAGAATGTAAAACGTCCACACGCTGGCTGTCATTTAGAATGACCGGCAAATGAATGGTGCGATGCAGAGTTGCAAGGGTGAAGGGCACATTACACGAATGGGTGAACTGTTAAAGTGATAATGTCTAACAAGAAAACGGTCTCTCGTCGCCCCAAGAGCTATAAAGTTAAGGCTCGGGGTTGTGACCACACCGTGACCAGAAATACCTTAAAATAAACGTCTGAGCGCTATGTTATTCAAATTGAAAACGGCATTGTTTTGAGTTGGAATCCCAGACTGTAATTCTCATTGTGACGCCTTTGTGCGCCAGTCATGATTTTTGTTCTACCTTTCGCCCCTGAATATTGCATGCGCTATTCCTAGAGATACAGATTTGAAATTGAGCCGAGAGCTACATAGTTCGTTTTGGGCGTTGAATAGATGACAAAACACAAGAGGAAGGTCTTAGAGTTCGTGTTTGAGCGTTCTATTTTTCAAATCTGAATACTGTGTTTGGTAGTCATTTCTAACCGTGATATTCTCCAACGACCTGTGTGTTTGTCTAAATTATGCGAAGTGTTTTAGCCCTGTATGGCACGGAATATGCATGCGTTTGCTAGACTGTAGGTTTGATTTCCACAATCAAACAGTTCTTATCTGCTTTGACGAATGAGGACCAAATAAAGTATGACTGACGACAAAGGGAACCCGGCTCCTAACACAAGAGAGCTGGGCGAAGCAAACCGCTCGCTGATCAAAATTTATGTAATCATTTGGAATAGTTTCGGAGCAGTTTTGAACAAGTCATTGCAAGTGTTTCTAAATTACATTTCAGGGAATATCCCTTGAACTTTGTAAGGTCCAAATCGTCACAAAATTTTCCAAAATGGCGCCTTGGATGTACTATCTTTAACTCACGATGCAAAAGTGAAAAAAGCCACCACATGCGGTTTTGCACAGAACGTACATAATTATATAAAAAATATCAGCAGGGAATTTACAGCGATATGAATGAATCAATGAAACCAAAAACAGAAGTTGCGATGTGAATAAAAACGGGGAAAAAAGAAGTTTTGATATGATCGTGGAGAAAGCAAGGGGGCAATGGCATGAGCATTAACAGAGGGATTGAGAGTAGGGTGTGGGGCGGGGAGAGAGAGGGGGGGGGGAGAGAGATAGAATGAGAGAGAGAGAGAGAGTGAGAGAGAGAGAAAGAGAGAGAGAGGGAGAGAGAGAAAGAAAAAGAGAGAGAGAAAGAGAGGGAGAGTGAGAGAGAGAGAGAGAGAGAGAAAGAGAGAGAGAGAGAGATACACACACACACACACACAGACATACACGCGCGCGCACACACACACACACACACACACACACACACACGTACACACACACACACACACACACACACACAGATGCGTTCTAATTTGTGATGACCATAGCAGAAATGATTGCCGTTTTGTACACTCTTTTCGAGTGAAAATCATTATTGGAAATAAGCATACGTCTCATTAAAACGTTCAATTAACAAATAGGAACAATTTACACAAAAGAGGAAGCAAGAAGAGATGTATATTAGCTGGATGATAATTCCTAGGCTTTGTTACATTTACAAAGACAAGAATCTCACAAGGTTAATGTTGAATTGTTCAAATTATCTCCCTTAGAGCCTTACTTTGGGAAAATGACAGTCATGAATCTACGCAATCAAAAGCAAAAGTGATGACACCGAAATAAGAAACAACAGAGTGACAGGCAACCGTAAAAAGATTATGTTATGAGACATACTGCGACATCGAAACATATAAATAATGTTCCGTTATTCCATTGCTAACTGCACAGACATACAATTCAAAATCCAGAGCAAACAATGCATCACGTATGTCAATTCAATATGCTGAACTTTATCCTACACAGTAGGTACTTCATTTCAACATTGAATATTTTGGCCCTTTCTTTCTTTCTTTATTTGGTGTTTAACGTCGTTTTTCAACCACGAAGGTTATATCGCGACGGGGAAAGGGGGGAGATGGGATAGAGCCACTTGTCAATTGTTTCTTGTTCACAAAAGCACTAATCAAAAATTTGCTCCAGGGGCTTGCAACGTAGTACAATGTATTACCTTACTGGGAGAATGCAAGTTTCCAGTACAAAGGACTTAACATTTCTTACATACTGCTTGACTAAAATCTTTACAAAAATTGACTATATTATATACAAGAAACACTTAACAAGGGTAAAAAGAGAAACAGAATCCGTTAGTCGCCTCTTACGACATGCTGGGGAGCATCGAGTAAATTCTTCCCCCTAACCCGCGGGGGGTATTTTGGCCCACATTGTGGAATACTTGGTTTAGTGAACAGTACACCAAACCGCTTTTTAGTGCACCGAAAACAAAATTAACTGATTCATGATATGACATCCTGAAACTAGACAAATGGATGGCATCGTGGAAATCACCCCCCCCCCCCCACCCCCCCCCCCCCCCCCCCCCCAAATGATGGAGTACTTCGTTTCAGAACAATACAAAGGCCAAAAATGAGATGGCCATAGGGAAGTAGATCTATACATGTATTACACAAGAAATGTTCAGCTCAAAATGTTAGTACACGATATCTAATTGGTATGTACAATTTTTTTTAAATAAAAAAAAGAACTCTAAAAGCAGATGAAAACCTCCCATAAATCCCCGTTCAAGCATGAAAAGTAAGAAGAAATGACCCATAACCGTGAAAAGAACAGATCCCACGCGAAGTTCGTTCAAGTTGTATAACTCCTTCACACGTCGCTCTCTGAAGTGCACACTGGTGTTCCCTCCCCTGCCGTGAAAGGCGAACCTCGGCTTGACGCGGTCATGTTCCCTGCGTCTTCGTACGCAATGTACAGACCTGCAAAACAGGGGGAACAATCAGTGATTTGCTTCGTGGATACATGTATGGCTGGATGGATACATGTATGGCTGGATGGATACATGTATGGATGGATGGATACATGCATGGATGGATGGATACATGTATGGCTGGATGGATACATGTATGGCTGGATGGATACATGTTATGACAACTGACCCACACAGTGACAGCAAGTGAGAGACAAACGAGTGAGTTGAGCGAGTGAATTGAGTGGATGAGTGATCGAGTTATTGAACGAGTGAGTGAGTGAGTGACCAATTCCAGTCGTGTAAGGAATAATTCGACCTCCGACCTGCCCATCATTTTACATGGGGAAAGAGTATTGACTTGTTCACTCATTTCCACAACTGGCACCAACAGCCTGGCTGCTTCCTGTAGGCACACAGCTATTTGCTTGTTGGCAGTAGAACTTCCTACGTCACACCTGTGCTCATCTGCTACATTCATTCAGCAAGAATGTTCCACTGTGCACAGAATACAGACACGCCGTTGATTCTTGGTATGTGTCTGAGTGAAATGATGCTCATATTCCATATGAAAGCCTTCGACAGTGTACTTGATCGTGTGCGCAAGAGTAACTGAAGCTTTAAGGCTGAAGAGAATTGTTTGAAAAACTGAACAGCTGCCATGCTAGGACACCGTGAAAAAAATATGGAAAAAGTTTTGTTTTATTTTTAAGAGAGAGAGAGAGAGAGAGAGAGAGAGAGAGAGAGAGAGAGAGAGAGAGAGAGAAAGGAGAGAGAGAAAGGAGAGAGAGAGAGAGAAAGCGGATTTGTTCTTCGCTGGGGGTATGCAGTGCCTTGGCATTGCACTTCTACTTAATTTGTAAGAGAGAGAGAGAGAGAGAGAGAGAGAGAGAGAGAGAGAGAGAGAAGGAGAAGAAAAAGAAGATGCGAGATAAGAAGGAGAAGAAAAAGAAGATGCGAGAATAAATCATAAATGCGAATCATAGAGAAACAAATCCAGTTAACTCACCTTTGCCGACAGTAGCCTGAAGCTGAAAGGCGTCCCTTCGCCCTTGGTACGGGACCCTCACAAACACGCGGGGATCCGAGTCTTGCAACGGAGAACCAGGCGGGCTCTGTGCGATAGAAACGAATACACTACTCACAAAAAGTTGAGGATCACTATAAAAAAAACAGGTGCTCAATAAAATCAGTTCGCTACTGTTATTTATTTCTCAGTCAAACCAAAATTGTTATGAATTCTTGTTTAGCTGTAAGTGGGCGATGTTGTGTTAGTGGGAAAATTGCACGGGATTCTCTACTACTGAGCTTGGAAACAAAAGACAAAGCGGAAACTTGCGAAAAAGGACCTTGTTTTGGACCGTTCAGCCCGAACACATTGCACAAGCCACATGGAAAACCCATTATGCACGTGCAAGCACTGCTGTTTATGTGTGAGATGCTGTCACTTGCTTGGCTTTTTGAGATGACATACCACCAGTATTAGGCAATATCTGACAATGCCTCCACGACGAAAATTGAACGAGTTTGAGAGGGGACGAGCTGTTGCATGGTTCCAAGATGGTGTCCCTAAGCGAGAAGTGGCCAGGCGACTTCACGTGTCCATCTCGGTCATTGTCAGACTGATTCAACGTTTCTCAGCCACTGGGAGGGTCCAGAAAAGACGCAGACCTGGGCGACCAAAGAAGACAACTCCACGTGAAGATCGTCTCATTGAACGACTAGCCTTGCAAACAAGAACAGCCTCTTCCAGCATTATTCGAAGGCAGCTGAGGGTGGCTACTAACACCAACATCAGCCAGCAGACCATACGGAATCGCCTTCATGGGTTTAACCTCCGTTCTCGTCGCCGAGCTGTACGGCCACGCTTAACTCCAGCCCATAGGGCAGCACGCCGCGCCTTCTGCAGACGTCACGTGAGGTGGACACGTCAGCAACGGTCCCAGGTCCTGTTCAGTGATGAATCACGCTTCACCCTGAACCACAACGACGACCGACTGAGGGTCTGGAGGCGCCAAGGGGAACGCTACATTGACGCCACTGTCCAAGAAAATGTGGCCTTTGGTGGAGGTTCTGTAATGGTCTGGGGGGCCTTCAGCTTTCACCACAGAACACCCTTGTTTCATGTAAAGGGTAACCTGACTGGCCTCCGATACCGGGATGAGATCCTTCGACCGCTGGCTGTGCCTACACTGCAGCAGATGTGACCACAGGCTTTCTACCAGGATGACAGCGCTCGCCCCCACAGGGCAAGGGTGGTCAACGACTTCCTGCAGCAGTCTGGCGTCAACAGAATGGAGTGGCCAGCATGCAGTCCCGATCTCAACCCGATTGAGAACCTCTGGGATGAGTTGGATTACAAAGTGAGGAGCAACCACCCCCCTCCCAGGGATGTCCAGCACCTCTACCAGATGCTGCAGGATGAGTGGCAGGCGCTTCCACAAGGATCTTCACCACCCTGGTCAACTCTATGAGGACTCGCTGCGTCGAGTGCCAGAACAGCCAGGGCGGTTACACGCATTGCTGAACTTTTGGGAGCATCTGAATGCCATGTGTTGTGATTTCAACGACTTTGTGAAATTAATTTTCGATACGTACACACTTTGATAAAATGTACAGACCAAATGATTGCTCGAAATTGAAGGAAATGTTGTATTGCTATCACTAAAGCATTGAATTAAACGTTTGCCAAATACCAACGCATTGGCTTTCTTATTTGGAAAGTTATGAGTTTGTGTGCAAGTGATCCTTAACTTTTTGTGAGTAGCTTATATACAATCAGTAGATTGCCACACAAGGAATAAAACGTTACATTTTCTTTTTTCTTTGTTTTACTGCTGTTTAAATGCTCATGTGATAAGTTGATCTTAGCGGTGTACTTGTGTTAAATTATGCTGTATGATCGTGTGTTTGTGTCACAGTAGAATCCGTTTAATAAACATACGGTTAATAAGGAAGTTTCCTGTCACTAAACATAGTCAGTGGAACCCCCAAGGTCTTCTAATTCTATTGTTGCTATAATTGCACGCGGCCTCGTCTGGTCACGTTCACCGTGGCTGCGGATTCCCGCGAGCCCAATAATTATTAAGTGTGTGTGTGTGTGTGTGTGTGTGTGTGTGTGTGTGTGTGTGTGTGTGTGTCTGTGTGTGTGTGTGTTTGTGTGTGTGCGTGTGTATGTGTGTGTGTGTGAGCAGGGCCGGACTACCGGGGGGGTTATGGGGGTTGCGCAACCCCCCCCCTAGCCTAAACATGTACCTTATTTATTTAATTTTTTTTTTTATTATTGCTTATTTTATGCCGTTTCATGCAAGGAGCGACCATTTTCCTATCTCAGAATATGACCTACCCGTCAGCTTCAGGGGGCTTCGCCCCCTGACCCCCACAACGAGGAGGGGGGGGGGGGGGGGTTCTAGCGTTTCCGGACCCCCCCCCCCAGCCAAAAAATAAAAATATTGAATGAGGTATGCATTTCTTTATTTTACATTGAGTTTCAATTTTTGGGGTATTAATCAGTGACAAAATCTGCTGCCTGAAACTGGTAATGATCATCCTCAGAATGCACCAGATTGCACCATTTTGCATCCTTTTTTTCAAAATTTTCCGGGGGGGCATGCCCCCGGACCCCCCTAGCAAGCTAGGCGCTTCGCGCCGTCGGTTCGGCGCTTCGCGCCTTCACACCCATATCTTCACAATATACTTTTGAAAAAAACCAGTCATAAAATGAACTGATCCGCCCCTGCCGCCAGGGGGGACATCCCCCTGGGCCACCACTGGCAACCCCCCCCCTCCTCTTCGCCTAGTCCGGCCCTGGTGAGTGTGTGTATGTTTGTGTGTGTGTGTGTGTGTACGTGCGTGTATGTGTACGTGCGTGAGTGTGTGTGGGTGTGTGTGTCACAGTGTATCTGTGTTTGTTTGTGCGTGTGTGTGTTTGTGTGCGTGTGTGTTTGTTTGTGTGTGTGTGTGTGTGTGTGTGCGTGCGTGCGTGCGTTCGTTCGTTTGTGTGTGTGTGCGCGTGTGTGTGTATGGGGGGGGGGGGGGGGGTAAGAGTGTGTTTTCGAGGGTATGTCAGGGTGTTCCAGAATGTGACTGAAGGAGTAAACAGTGAAGAGAAGATGATGATGACGATGATGTTGAAGACTGATGAAGATGAAGATGATGATGTAAAAGGGGAACGATTACTGAAAAAAGCCATCATCATGTACAACAACAACAACAACAACAACAACAACAACAACAACAACAACAACAACAACAACAACAACAACAACAACAACAACAACTAGCGTTGAAATGAAAAGTAGAAGAAGAGGAGCGGTCAGTCATGCGCTGCTCGAGTCCATAGCAGCTGCTAGTCTGTGCTTGCAAAAAGTTGGCTGTTTGAATTGGATATTATATATATAAACACGGTAAATGAGACCGTGGTCGCACGACCTGACCTCGTCATTTCCTGTGTATGTTATGTTTCGCATGCACTGTTTAGACTATCAAACCGTGTATGCCCCAGACTGCACACTGGTAGCAACAAAACTGGTACCTTTCTCCCCTCCCCTCCCCCCCTTCTCCTCCCTCCACCCTCGCAAGAAGGGTAAGTGCGATGGGAATTCCCCTGGAAGGGAGAACTCATTATGCAGTTTGGGTATCTTCAGGTTGCAATGCCTTCACCTTGACTGTTCACAGACGTCTGCATATTAAAATTTTACAAGGCAGGATTTTTCTTCAATGACCGTGCATGTAAAACAATGTGTTTCGCGCAGAGCTAATATAGCTCCAACGGGAAACATTCCAATTGCAGTTTGCCGTCCTTAATGGTGCTGGCCCGGGTCTTCGTGTCTGAAAATAATGTCATGCGGATGCAGCAGTTATCATTGCTATTTAGGCATCGGAACTTGAACAGACATATCCGTGCGTCAGATTCACACACTGACAATCCTGCCATTGATTGCACACATTGACTTTTGTCAAGGTGAAATCGTCAGTTTTAAAGTATGTGATATGTCCTCCGTGAAAGGGCTGGGTGAACTTATCCTCTATTTTGCCCTCTGTGTTACTAAGAATCATAAATTCGGGATTAACACTGATTTCGCAGATAAGAAAAAAAGAAAACAAGCTTTTTACACACGGCGATGACCAGATATGCTTAATAAAGAAAACTTTTCCTGCTTCAGTGTTTGCGTTCTTAATCAATTCTTTTATCTGTGTTTTTGGGGTGGGGTGTTGGCAACCCTGTCCATACAGACCACCTTGGGTGGTCTCTTTAGACAGGTTCCACTGTATCTTGTAAACCAGCATCTAAACCAACATGTGAACCATCATGTAAACCAGCATCTAAACCATCATGTGAACCATCATTTAAACCAGCATCTAAACCATCATGTGAACCATCATTTAAACCAACATCTAAACCATCATGTGAACCATCATTTAAACCAGCATCTAAACCATCATGTGAACCATCATTTAAACCAGCATCTAAACCATCATGTGAACCATCATTTAAACCAGCATCTAAACCATCATGTGAACCATCATTTAAACCAGCATCTAAACCATCATGTGAACCATCATTTAAACCAGCATCTAAACCATCATGTGAACCATCATTTAAACCAGCATCTAAACCATCATGTGAACCATCATTTAAACCAGCATCTAAACCATCATGTGAACCATCATTTAAACCAGCATCTAAACCATCATGTGAACCATCATTTAAACCAGCATCTAAACCATCATGTGAACCATCATTTAAACCAGCATCTAAACCATCATGTGAACCATCATTTAAACCAACATATAAACCATCATTTAAACCGTCATGTAAATCAATACGTAAACCATCGTGTAAACCATCCTGTAAACCATAATGCAAACCAACATGTGAACCATCATGCACACCATAATGTTAAAGGCACAGTAAGCCTCCCCTAAACCATCACAGAGCTCCCCGAGCGTCTACATACAGTACAAGCATACTTCCATTTGAACGCTCACCGAACGGGAACATCCTGGCTGCTTTCTGTCGAGCGTGAGAAATTTTCAAAGAATTTATTTTCGTGGACTTAGCCTACTCCTCTGCAACAATGGAGCCTCGTTTTGGTGCTGGACGGCTGTTATGAATATTCAATACCGGAAATCACGCCCGGACAGTAAGCCTCCCGTAAACCATCACAGATACTGTCAGGCTTTTACACACAGTACAAACACCCTTCCATTTGAACGCTCACCAAACGGGAACATCCTAGGTGCCCTACGTAAAGAGCGAGCAATTTTTGAAGAATTAATTTTGCAGATTGTCTCGAACACTTTTTGGACCCATCCTGAACTCAGGTCAAAAATGAGTTACTTCCCTTCGGGTCTCATTCTATCGATGTAAACTGGCCATAGCCGTGGATCGATGCTTATCAGAATGTTTTTGGACCGTGGTGCGTTTTTGCGCTAGACCTAACTTTTAAAATCTAAATAATAAATTGACAGCTTGTTACACAAACATTCTTTAATCATAAAAGAATTCTTTTTTCATCAAGACAAGATCAGTAGCCTACAATTCGAAGTTGTGAAAGTTTGAAAAAAGAAAAGCCCGGAAGCAGGGTCACGCAAGGGTCGTAGCAGACGACGGTTTATCGCCGTTCCTCTCAACAGTCAAAAGCCATCGCTAGAGTTCTTGTGAACCACAGCCGTTTGTTTCGTGCATAAAAACGTGCTATTGTAGATAAGCTCACATCGAGTCGCATTCAGATGACTAACTGACGACTACATAGTGAAAAAGGGAAACTGGATCACACGGGTTCACGATGGCTCAGGGGTAAGATAAACCACGCAAAAATAAATTCTTTGAAAATTGTTCGCTCTTTACGTAGGGCACCTAGGATGTTCTCAATCGGTGAGTGTTTAAATAAAAGGGTGTTTGTACTGTGTGTTTGTACTGACCGTATCTGTGATGGTTTACGGGAGGCTTACTGTGCCTTTAACCTTCGTGTAAACTATCACGTAAACCATCGTGTAAACTATCATGTAAACCATCCTATTAACCATCCAGTTAACCACCATGTGAACCACCATGTAAACCATCCTGTAAACTATCATTTATACCATCATATAAACCATTGTTTAAACCTCCATGTAAACCATCATTTAAACCATCGTGTAAACTATCATGTAAACCATCCTGTAAACCACCACGTCTACCATCGTGTAAACCATTGTGTAAACCATCCTGTAAACCATCATATAAACCATCGTGTAAACCATCATTTTAACTGTCGTGCAAACCATCATGTAAACCATCATATAAACCATCGTGTAAACCATCATTTTAACTGTCGTGCAAACCATCATGTAAACCATCATGCAAATCATCGTGTCAACCATCTGGTAAACGATTAGATATTCGTCGAGGCTTATCGTATGTAAAAGCCTGGCTAGATCTGGGATGGTGAGCTTTTTGTCTTTTGAAATGCAAAGCTGTCTGCTGAAAGATTTTTTTAAAGCCCTAGCGTGCGTTTAATGAAGGCTTAAACAATCCACACGCTGGCTTTCATTTGAAACAAACGGCACATGATTGTGTTGCACAGTTGCAAAGACTGCCACTGCCCTCACAAGGGTGAAGGGCGCATTACACAAACAGCACAGTCCTTGGGAATTCAACACAGCGTCACACACACCCATTACAAACACAACAGTAGGTAGGTATAACCATAGACCTATATTAGAAATATAGGTCCCTGGTATAACCAACTGTTTTTTCAAATTCTTCATGCATTGATTTTTTTTTTTAATCTGCACTCTATAACAATCTTTGTGAAGTTGAAATTCATTCAAATAAAGAGAAATTACGGCCGCTGTGTATTTTTTTGTATTTTTTTAAAAACACAGGTAAGTGCACCACGAAAACAGTGTTCATTCAAAACATGGGACACGCCTAGCTATTCCCAGTAAAATACGTAGACCTCATGAAAGAAAATTGAAAAGAAAGTTTCACACAAGGATTTGTGATCAGCAAAACTGTTTTGTGCACTAAATTTCTTTCGTTTGTAAATCCACTTAATGAACATTGTTGTGAAAACAAACTCGAGCATCTTTTGACGGCATTTGATCGAAAAATAGATAGTGACTGAGATCGTTCAAAATGGCATAGAAAGTCAATGTATAGAGGCAGGGGATTTACAGCGAAAACCAAAAGTAGAAGTTGTGAGGATTGTGGTCGAAACAGAAAATAGAAGTTGTGATATGAATGAAAATGAAATTGTCCGTCTATTATCAGATCGGGGAGAAAGCAAGGGTGCAATTGAGAAAGCATCAAGAGAGAGACAGACAGACAGACAGACAGACAGACAGACAGACAGACAGAGACATTCAGACAATCAA
The DNA here is from genome assembly GCF_037325665.1 of Littorina saxatilis. Classification (NCBI taxonomy): domain Eukaryota; kingdom Metazoa; phylum Mollusca; class Gastropoda; order Littorinimorpha; family Littorinidae; genus Littorina; species Littorina saxatilis. The sequence goes on along the minus strand of NC_090257.1, from coordinate 15,504,078 downwards.
TCCAAAATCCAGAATGAAAACACTATATAACAATCTTTGTGAAGTTGAAATTCATTCAAATAAAGAGAAATTACGGCCGCTGTGTATTTTGTTTGTATCTTTTTAAAAACACAGGTAGTGCACCACGAAAACAGTGTTCACTCAAAACAGGGGACACGCCTGGCCAACTGTAAAATACGTACACCTCATGAAAGAAAATTGTAAAGAAAGTTTCACACAATGATTTGTGATCAGGAAAACTGTTTTGTGCACTAAATTTCTTTCGATGTGTCTAGTTTTCTCGATTTATAATGTTGAAAATTGCTGAAAGTCTTTGAAACAGACTATAGTTTTTGAAAAAGACTTTAGTTGATGATAAAATCGTTTATTTAACGTCAATCTTTAAAATCATTGGCGACATTTGTCTTAGATTAAAAACACACACAGACGAGCACACAAACTTTCCCTTTATGTACAGTGGTTCACCACCCTCCCACCCTCCGCACACGAGTCTCGCTCATCTATTTAAAAGTGGTAATAAGAGATACTTGGATATAAAAGGGTATTCTTAAAGGTTCTAATAAAGAATATAAAGTAGCTATGAGAAGTAATGGCGTTATAGTTGCAGTAATGTCTCTTCATATCCAGGGACCAAGTGGGTGCGTGTGCACAAGTCTAGCGATAAGTTTGGAACCTTGCCACCCAAGGTTTTTATTAAAACTTAAAAGATAGCTTAATTTTTCATTTGGGGTATTTGGCAGGATATTTCTGTTCGCCGGTTTATAAACTGAGTCAGGGGTTGAAAGTGACGTGAGTTCAGATCACACTCCAAAGTCAAATGAGCAATGCTGAGGTCGGATTGACAGGTGCATTTAAGCTCTAGAAATTGGTAGTTCCCAGCTTCTGCCCTTCTGCGGTTAATTCTTTTTTTTATTACACCTGGGCATGCATTATAGGTGTTCATCTGTTTTGATGGGGCTTCCCGAATGAGCCAGCCAGAGCCTACAGCCGTGTGCATGTATTTGTTCTTCCATTCTCTCCAGAGAAGAGAGTCTGTAAGGCTACTGATCTCAGAAGCAGACAATGGCAGGTCTACCTCGAGGCGCCTTTACCTTGGGCAGCTTCTTTGGCGGCTTTGTCTGCTCTCTCGTTGCCAGGCACGTTCACGTGTGCTGGACAGTACACCAGACCAGGTTTATCTCGCTTCCTTTTTACATTTAGTCAAGTTTTGACTAAATGTTTTAACATAGAGGGGGAATCGAAACGAGGGTCGTGGTGTATGTGTGTGCGTGTGTGCGTGCGTGTGTGCGTGCGTGTAGAGCGATTCAGACCAAACTACTGGACCGATCTTTATGAAAATTGACATGAGAGTTTCTGGGTATGATATCCCCGAACATTTTTTTCCTTTTTTTGATAAATGTCTTTGATGACGTCATATCCGGCTTTTTGTGAAAGTTGAGGCGGCACTGTCACGCTCTCATTTTTCAACCAAATTGGTTGAAATTTTGGTCAAGTAGTCTTCGACGAAGCCCGGACTTCGGTATTGCATTTCAGCTTGGTGGCTTAAAAATTAATTAATGACTTTGGTCATTAAAAATCTGAAAATTGTAAAAAAAATTATTTTTTCCTAAAACGATCCAAATTTACGTTCATCTTATTTTCCATCATTTGCTGATTCCAAAAACATATAAATATGTTATATTCGGATTAAAAACAAGCTCTGAAAATTAAATATATTAAAAACTATTATCAAAATTAAATTTTTCAAATCAATTTAAAAACACTTTCATCTTATTCCTTGTCGGTTCCTGATTCCAAAAACATATAGATATGATATGTTTGGATTAAAAACACGTTCAGAAAGTTAAAACAAAGAGAGGTACAGAAAAGCGTGCTATCCTTCTCAGCGCAAGTACTACCCCGCTCTTCCTGTCAATTTCACTGCCTTTGCCGTGCGCGGTGGACCGACGATGCTACGAGTATACGGTCTTGCTGCGTTGCATTGCGTTCAGTTTCATTCTGTGAGTTCGACAGCTACTTGACTAAATGTATTTTCGCCTTACGCGACTTGTTACATTTAGTCAAGTTTTGACTAAATGTTTTAACATAGAGGGGGAATCGAGACGAGGGTCGAGGTGTGTGTGTGTGTGTGTGTGTGTGTGTGTGTGTGTGTGTGTGTGTGTGTGTGTGTGTGTGTCTGTGTGTGTGTGTGTGTGTGTAGAGCGATTCAGAGTAAACTACTGGACCGATCTTTATTCCAGCGTCGCGGACGACGCTGGTATCTGTGGTTGGGAAGAACGTGCCTGTGGAGAATTAGTCTCCAAGCCAAAGCGCGCTGACTCTCCAAGCCAAAACAATTTCAAAGCTGAAAAAAATGTACAATTTACGCGAAACGATTAAACACAGCTTTCGGGTGTGTTTTTTTAATCTAAGATGTACATAAATATACCACTCCGACCATAAGGAAAAGAAAAAAAGACACACAAAAAAAAAGACCGAGAGGAGCCGAGTCAATCCGAGACCAACCGAGAGGACGTGTTTCGCGCCGTTTCGACGTCGTTTGTTCAGATGCGGCCGGTTGGATCAGTTGCGGTCATACAGGGGCGCCTTGCACAAGAAAAGATCTTCAACAATCCCGATCATCATCATGGTACAATAATGTTTTGTGCGCCCCCATGTATGTGTTCTGTGCTAATAATGCACGGTTGTGAAATGTCCGTACACATTTTGTGGCACTATGTAATTGTTAGTGCATCCTCCTGCGGATGCTTCGTGCTAAAAATGCACTTCCATTAAAATATTGTACGCTCATGTCAGTAATATATTTTCAATTGTTTCTCTGTCAATTTCAAGTGTTTGTTTCCAATTACTTCAGTATCTCCCTGTTGCAATTCCAGGTGATTCATTATGCATGTGCAAATTTGAGGTGTTTAATTCTGATTCCTGTATTTACAGTGTAAAATTAAAACTATTGTTTTCAAACATTCCTATGACACCTGGTAATGGTTCTGTGGTTTTGTTTTTAATTTGTATTTTGTTTTTCTGCAATAAATATTTGAAATGGATCTGAGGCCGACTTACTACTTTTAGCACTCTTTTTCACCACATTCCCACGTACAGATATTGCAATATCAACTCTTCCTTTCTACCTGTTTCAAACAAGCTCTATTTTTTAATTAAAAAGTTTTTACTAAATGTCTTAACATAGAGGGGGGAATCGAGACGAGGGTCTTGGTGTATGTGCGTGTGCGTGTGTGTGTGTGTGTGTGTGTGTGTGTGTGTGTGTGTGTGTGTGTGTGTGTGTGTGTGTGTGTGTGTGTGTGTGTCTGTGTGTGTCTGTGTGTGTCTGTCTGTGTGTGTGTGTGTAGAACGATTCAGACTAAACTACTGGACCGATCTTTATGAAATTTGACATGAGACTTCCTGGGAATGATATTCCAGGACGTTTTTTTTTTTTGTTTTATAAACGTCTTTTATGACGTTATATCCGGCTTTTTTGTACAAGTTGAGGCTGCACTGTCACACCCTCATTTTTCAATCAAATTGATTGAAATTTTGGCCAAGCAATCTTCGACGAAGGCCGGACTTCCGTATTGCATTTCAGTTTGGTGGCTTAAAAATTAATTAATGACTTTGGTCATTAAAAATCTGAAAATTGTTAAAAAAAAAAAATTCTTTATAAAACGATCCAAATTTACGTTCATCTTATTCTTTATTGTGTTCTGATTCTAAAAACATATAAATATGTTATGTCTCGACATGTATTTCTCTCTCTCTCGACTGTACACAGAAATAAGAACAGCCTCGCTTTCACCTAGATCCTGCCTAAAAACAATGTTCAGACCTCATGTTCAGACTCGGCGTAATAATACCGAAAGGACTTTTTAGCGGTCAAGTTCAGTCGTCCGCATACTCGAAAGTGAAAAAAAGATGAAACGTTTTGCTACAGTATCGGAGGATGAACTGTCGAAGAAGAAAAAGAATCTCGTGCCAACCACTACGCAGAAGACCATCCGAGTTGTCCAGAAGAAGTTCTGAAACACGTCACGTTCCAAATCAAAAGACGACATTCTATTCTCTTACGTCACTATTCTTGGTTTACGGTACCATTCGGCGGCTTTGCTACGAGTATGCCATAGTCTTGGTTGGCCGAGACCTTGAAGTGGAATGCGAGTGATTAGGTTTGTTGATTTTGCTCGGAGAAGTGGTCCGTGTTCAAGCAAGTTTCTTTCTTCTTTGAAAACAAAAACCCTAAGACCAGTGAATGTCGAGATATATATGTTAATTGGATCTGTGATCCAAACATGCCTTTTGGTCAATCTCGATGGCAGTTTATTCCACTCGCCCTACGGGCTTGTGGAATAAACTTCCATCTCGATTGACCAAAAGCCATGTTTGGATCACAGATCCAATTAACGTATAATATTTGGATTAAAAACAAGCTCTGAAAATTAAAAATATAAAAATTATGATCAAAATTAAATTTCCGAAATCGTTTTAAAAACTATTTCATCTTATTCCTTGTCGGTTCCTGATTCCAAAAACATATAGATATGATATGTTTGGATTAAAAACACGCTCAGAAAGTTAAAACGAAGAGAGGTACAGTAAAGCGTGCTATGAAGCACAGCGCAACCGTTACCGCGCCAAACAGGCTCGTCACTTTCACTGCCTTTTGCACTAGCGGCGGACTACGTTCAGTTTCATTCTGTGAGTTCCACAGCTTGACTAAATGTAGTAATTTCGCCTTACGCGACTTGTTTTTTCTTGTGGCTATTTGATCAATTCATAGCAAGCAGTGACTGAAATAAACAATTTATATATCCAGCACAACATGCAATTCATTGACTTTTGACCCTAACCTTTTAACACTTCCCAAAATAAATCTTTGGTGGACATTGCATCGACGCTGTTCATTTTGAATGAACATTTTTCTTGTGAAATTTGACATGAGAGTTCCTGGGAATTATATCCCCGGACTTTTTTTCTTTTTTTCGATAAATACCTTTGATGACGTCATATCCGGCTTTTTGTAAAAGTTGAGGCGGCACTGTCACACCCTCATTTTTCAATCAAATTGATTGAAATTTTTGTAAAGCAATCTTCGACGAAGGCCGGACTTCGGTATTGCATTTCAGCTTGGTGGCTTAAAGAATTAATTAATGACTTTGGTCATTAAAAATCTGAAAATTTAAAAAAAAACATTTTCATAAAACGATCCAAATTTACGTTCATCTTATTCTACATCATTTTCTGATTAAAAAAAACCCATATAAATATGCTATATTTGGATTAAAAACAAGCTCTGAAAATTAAAAATATATAAATTATGATCAAAATTAAATTTTCGAAATCAATTTAAAAACACTTTCATCTTATTCCTTGTCGGTTCCTGATTCCAAAAACATATAGATATGATATGTTTGGATTAAAAACACGCTCAGAAAGTTAAAACGAAGAGAGGTACAGAAAAGCGTGGTATCCTTCTCAGCGCAACTACTACCCCGCTCTTTTTGTCAATTTCACTGCCCGCTTTGCCACGAGCGGTGGACTGACGATGCTAGATGCTACGAGTATACGGTCTTGCTGAAAAATTGCATTGCGTTCAGTTTCATTCTGTGAGTTCGACAGCTTGACTAAATGTTGTATTTTTGCCTTACGCAACTTGGTTTTTGGCTCACGTAAGTGTAGCCTATGCGATGCTAACTTTTGTCTGTCTGTGCGTGCGTGCGTGCGTGCGTGCGTGCGTGCGTATGTATGTATGTCTGTGGTAGAAACTTTAACATTTGAAGACGTCATATTACATTGACGTCACATTATGACGTACGAGGGTTAGACGTCACGCGATGGAATTACTGAAAGTCTCGGTGATTGTTATTTTGAGCGGGCCGAGACTAGTTGGCAGTCGTGTCCATGTAAGTAGGCTGCATGCAGACAGACAGATCTAGATCTAGTGTCTCGCTTTCTTGCACAGTTTCACCTATGCTCTTTCTGTGTGTGTGTGTGTGTGTGTGTGTGTGTGTGTGTGTGTGTGTGTGTGTGTGTGTGTGTGTGTGTGTGTGTGTGTGTGTGTACTGTGTGTGTGTATGTGTGACGGAGTGATTGAGTTTGTGTTACTGTTTGTCGATTTCTTACGTGAGCCTTGAAGGCTTCGCCTCTTGTTTTTACTATCATATTACCCCAGTCCTGTCCTTAAGAGGCCAACAATCTATGCCTGTAGGACGTTAATATATCTTGTAAGTTAGAATAACTGGGCACTTTGCCCATGGTTGGGCAGCCAGTATTTTAAGAAGGTTGATGGTCTTATTTGCTTTACTTTAAATGAGCAGTCCATAGTCTATTTGAGGTGAAAAGTACGCCCAGATATTTCACCTGCTGACTAGGTGAGACAACAGATTTATCTAGTGAGAACTGTATCTTTTCTCGATCTTCCATTTTTCGGGTTGTAAAGACAACGAATACAGTTTTCTCGGCAGAGAGAGTGAAGCCATTCTCCCGCATATAGTTTGCAATGTTATCTATAGCTGTTTGCCACTCTTTAGAGAATTGTGTTCTGTTTTACAGGTTTTGTTTCGATACTCTTTGCATAGAGCGATATCATCCGCATAAAGTGTCAGTTCGGTTCCATGTGTTTTAACTGTCGATATGTCATGCAGCATAATGCTAAACAGCAGTGGTGCTATTACTGAGCCCTGTGGCACTCCCATGTCAACTTTGCGAGTGGATGATTTGGCACTTTTATAATCAGTTTGTAAGGATCTGTGTATTTTTAGGTTTATGGACAATTCTGTATGATGCTAGATATGGCTTTCCCGATCTAACGTATGGAAAAACCCATTGTTATTCAGCGAATTAAGAGATTTTCCGGATTACAGTGGTTTTATTGTTTGTAAATCCACTTAATGAACATTGTTGCGAAAACAAACTCGAGCATCTTTTGACGGCATTTGATCGAAAAATAGATAGTGACTGAGATCGTTCAAAATGGCATAGAAAGTCAATTTATAGAGGCTAGGCAGGGGATTTACAGCGAAAACCAAAAGTAGAAGTTGTGAGGATTGTGGTCGAAACAGAAAGTAGAAGTTGTGATATGAATGAAAATGAAATTGTCCGTCTATTATCAGATCGGGGGAAAGCAAGGGTGCAATTGAGAGAGCATCAAGAGAGAGAGAGAGAGAGAGAGAGAGAGAGAGACAGACAGACAGACAGACAGCCGGACAGACAGACAGACAGACAGAGAGAGACAGAGATAGACAGAGATAGAGACAAAGAGAGAGAGACACAGAGAGACACATATACACAGAGACAGAGACACAGAGAGAGACAACCAAACAGACAGACAGACAGACAGACAGAGACATTCAGACAATCAATCCAAAATCCAGAATGAAAACAAAAAAGGTTCGTTTTCGAAAGAAAATGTCTTGCTTCGTCAAAACTCAAACATTCCAATGCATTAACTAGCCCTTCTTGTTTGATGAGACAGATAGCAGAGAGACACAAGAAAAATGTTCATTCAAAATGAACAGCGTCGATGCAATGTCCACCAAAGATTTATTTTGGGAAGTGTTAAAGGTTAGGGTCAAAAGTTAATGAATTGCATGTTGTGCTGGATATATAAATTGTTTATTTCAGTCAATGCTTGATTCATTCATAAGTACATTTTTCAGCATGGTGCATCTACAGGAGGGTGCTCTAACAATGATGCATAGTGCCAACATTTAGCGCAAACTTTTCACAACAGTGCATTATTACCACAAAGCGCATACAGCGATTATATAGTAGCAAGTTGCACTAAACATTTGAACAAAATGCATTTTGTTCAAATGTTAACAGCACAGCACCAAGTTTTGCATAAGTGCACAACAGCACTGACCATTTCACAAAAGTGCATAACAGCTGTGACAATTTTACAAAAGTGCATTGACCATTTCAGGCAGATGGCTAACATGCAGATTTCGCTTTTGTCTGTCTTTCTTTGAAAAGTAGGCATGTTCAAGATCGATGAAGTCATGAGCAATTGGGTTAGATGACAGAAAAGATTCAAAAACGTCAGATTCAGTTAGATGACAGAAAAGATTCAAAAACGTCAGATTCAGTGTTTTGGGCACTGTTGAACAGGAACATTCTCTCCTGTTCAACAAATGTGGGTTCAATTCAAAAGCAACATTGTCACAGATAGGCTAGTGTTACATTTCTGTAAAGTTTCAAAAACATCTTCCATGTTTTGGTTACTGTTGAACAGAGGCATATTTTCCTGTTCAAAAAAGTCTGACACCAATTGTCGTAGTTGTGAGTTAAGGTTCGATCTATACTGTCCTTCAAACGAGTCGTAGAACCGTCATTGTCACAGATAGTGTTACATTTCTGTTTTACATTCAAACGAGTCGTAGAAGTAGTAGTACATTTGCGTTTGGTTGTTTTTTCTTTTAGATTCCTGTCACTCATACTAGCAGTATTGATTGAGGTACATAAATCTGTTGATGTACAGGGATGACTTGTTTGTAATGAATCCTTGTTTCCTCCACATTGAGTTTGCATTGCAGTTGGACAGAAATGAACAGGTGTTAATTGATAAACACATTGATAATGGCTTTTGAGAAAATCAATCAATTCTGCAAAGGAATTAACTTGATGACATCAAAACTGCAGCGCCATTTGAAGAATGGTTACCATTTCTGTTTCTTTGATGGGAATCAAACAAATAAAAACATTGACTATCCAAGTTACCATGAATGGCAATAGTTGACTCCTGAAAAGTAGCAAGGATATAATTTGAGACGATAAACGCCTGATGCAATCCCTCCTCAAGGTCAGTCAACTCAAAACCTTCATCATTCGCAACATCAGTAGGCAACACAGCGGGATTCGTATGTCCAGAAATCATGTCGAAAAAATATTACATTTCAAAAGCATGTCCAACCACAGTTGTTGGCAAGTGTTCGTGTCCGAAGTAGCCTTCAGTGTGTGTATATGTATTCATGTGACAGAGAACGTGACCTCATTGTTCAATCCTCTCTCTCTCTTCTTTCTCATTCGAACGCACACACGCAAGAACGTAGCCTACGCACGCATGCACGCGCACGCACACACACACACACACACACACACACACACACACACACACACACACCGCTGACGCACACGGCAAACCACGCACACACACACTGACTGTCGGCAAGCATCTCTTTTTGTTTTCTTTACCTTTGTTTATTGTGTTTTCGATATTTGTGTTTATTTTTTGCTTGACTTATCTGTTTTATTTTAATGTTTGCTATCCACATCGTGTGATAAATGTTTCTTCTCAGTCTCCGAGTCAGTTTAGTTTCTGCACGCCGCTTTGGTACTCCTTGTTTTTCTAACTGGTGTATTGTGCGCGACTGCCTTTGCGGATTTATTTTTATTCCTTTCATATGCAGTTGAAGTGTTGTGGGTGTTATTGTCTGTATATGCTATGTTGCGTCTGTGTATGCCGACAAGAATTTTGGGTGTAATGTGCCTGTGGTCTGCTCGCAGTCGAGCACAGAAAACATGGCGGCGCCCTGTGGCAAATTCGTGGAAAGTCTTCCCGACCGCAGATACCAGCGTCGTCCGCGACGCTGGAATAATAGGGAGACACACAGACATGCAGACACCTATGATTATCTGCTAAATTAAATCAGCAACTTCTTCTTCTTCTTCAGCGTTCCAGAATGTTCTGGTTACGTGTGAGCTCGTTTGCCCATTTGGGTTCCCCACACTATACTCATAGTCAGCTTCACTCCGCTTTTGTTGAGTAGGCATGCTGGGTATTTTCGTGTTTCCATAACCCACCGAACTCCGACATGGATTACAGGATCTTTTCCGTGCGCACTTGGTCTTGTGCTTGCGTGTACACACGAAAGGGGGGGGGGGGTTACATCAGCAACAAAAGTAATCCCACTACGCACAGAATGCAGCAACGCTATTGATGTTGAGTATATGTCCAAGATAAGGGATGCTCGAATTCCCCCTGCAAGCCTGAACAGATCTGTGATTATAAGAATATGAACATGATCGTGTACGCAGGAAAAACGACACCTTTAAGTTGATCTCTATTGTCGTTCTTGTAATATAATATCGGATTTTCTTTCAAACCTTGTTCGTTCCGTGTTGCGTCTGCTTTTTGTTGTCTTTTGTGTTCTTGTTTTTCCTGATGAAGCTTCCAAAAGCGAAAATTCGTACCGTCTTGTCTCGTTCTTGTATCGGTGAGTACAGTATTCCTTTGGGTTTTTTTTTTTAACTTTGTTCATCTTACCAGTCACTTCGTTGTTTAGATATAATATCAGACAAAAAGTCCGTATGTTTATGAAACAACCACACTTACCATCAGTGTCACCACGGCACCACTCGCACCGGGGTGCACTCCCATCGTCAAGCTGCTCTTCAGGTTGGTGAAGGCGTACACCATGTTCATGTCAGATTCGCGCATTTGTCTCTGGCAACGAAACAGGCCCGCTCCCTCCTCCCTGGGGTCAACATGACCCATCTTCAGGCAGAAGGTACCGGCAGGTTCCTGGCAGACGTACAAGAATTGGTTGTTGTACGGACTGTCCGCGGCACGGAGACTGAAGATGGGTTCCGAGTTTGGTCTCGGTCTTCCATGACACAGTTTCTCGGGTTCTAAAGTCTTGCTGACACTCTCGACGTTGTGTCCAGGGGCTTCTGCCTCGTTGACACTCACAAATACCGTCTCTCTCGGTAAAGTCCGTGTGTTGACTTGTTTCACTGCAGGAGAATTTGCATAGAACGTTGTTTCTCTTGATATGTTTTGCCCTGAAAGAGTACGTTTTGATGAAAGGGGCAGCCCGGTCTTAAACGTAGCTGGGACGTGCTCTTTCACCGGAATCCTGACAGTCAGACTGGATACCTTCGGCACCTTTTCTGGGTGCACATCAGGCACGTATTCCTCGCTCTCCTCGGCAGAGCCGGCCGAGGTACTGTCGCCACTGTTTCTGACAGCCACATACAATTTGTGGCGTGACCCATCTCGGACCTTGACCAGACGGCCGTCAGAGAGTCCCCTCCGGCGGAGTGCGACTGTGAGCTCTTCCACAGCGGCCATGGTTCTGTGGGACACCTTGGTTTGGCGGGGGACAGTCTCGGCTCAGAGAAGCTGGCGTCGCTGAGCACTGGTCTCAAGTCCGTGGAACTGTCGGCGTTGTGGATTGTCAGAGTTGTTGGACCTGCCTTCTTCTCTGGTTTTCTTATCCGTTTTGAAAGTAGTCCCCAAACTCAACACCGTTGGAACCGTTTATGTTCGTATCACTGATATGCTGCTACACAGACGGAACGAAAAGGGGACTGTGTTTGCTTCCAAGTTTGTTGTTTTTTGCTTCGTCGTCTTCGTATAATTGTTCTTCTTTTTCTTCTTCTTGTTCTTGTCTTTCCCTCCCCCCCTTGGCCTTCTTCGCGTTCCTCTTTATCGCTTTTACAACGATGCTCTTTCACAAAACTGAGGTTATTCCTTGCGTAGCGAGTAGACAGCTGCACTTATCGTAAAGCAACGCTTTTGCGAGGTGTAATAAGTAGCAGTTACGCTGGTTGTTGGTGGAGATTGTGACAAGAGCTTTTATACCACTGTCCCGCGCCGACACACATCCGTCCTGGGAAAACCCGTTAAAGCTGTGGTCTATTTATTTGTTTGTTCGTTCATGGGCTGAAACTCCCACGGCATGCTGGGTATTTTCGTGTTTCTATAACCCACCGAACTCTGACATGGATTACAGGATCTTTTTCGTGCGCACTTGGTCTTGTGCTTGCGGGGGTGTTCGGACACCGAGGAGAGTCTGCACACAAAGTTGACTCTGAGAAATAAATCTCTCGCCGAACGTGGGGACGAACTCACGCTGACAGCGGCCAACTGGATACAAATCCAGCGCGCTACCGACTGAGCTACATCCCCGCCCGGTCTATTTATGACTTGCCGGGTCTCGGTGTTTAAAAAGATAGGGCCGAGAAGCATGTACTGAATTCTGTACAGCGAAGGCGGCCTGAATCAGAACTTACACTGGCTGCATGACCTTGACAACTTCATTCAACGCTTGACTTTTGCGCTGATAACTTCTTGTTTGCTCTCCCAGGGCTGAGCATTTCATTTTCAAGAGGAATCGAGGGGAACAAATGAACGCCTCGCCACAGTTTCGAACCCACGACATCGATATTTCAGGGCCGATGTCCAAATCACTAGGCTACAGCGCCAATAGTGATAATGATTGAACAAAATAGGAATTAACCTTAAGTGTAAACCTTATGTTATTTTTGTAGCAGCAGATGTAAGATTGGGTTCAGGCCGCATTCGCTGTACACAATTGTGTACAGGCTCCTGAGTCCTATCTTTTTCAAACACCGAGCCCCTGATAGTCATAAATAGACCACAGCTTTCAGTGAAGTTGCCGACCACGGCTTGAGAAAGTCCTGGTACGTGTTTTGGTATGAAGGAACGTGCTAGTTTCATATCAGAGATAGTAAAGGAAATACACTTCAAACTGGGTCAGGCAGTACAACTTCTTTCCATTATTCAACATGCAGAGCATACGCGGAAGCTGTCACACACGCGACATTGCGTCAATGCGAATTCTAACTTGAATCGATGTGTGGTTATTTTTGTCACGCCAAAACTTTCCTGTGAGTGAATTGAAATTGATTTTTTTTTTACAAGAAACAGATTTAAGGATGTGCCTTTTCTTACTACAAAAAATATCAATCAATAAAACCAAAAAAACAGCAAACAAGCAAGGAAACAGACAAACAAAAAATTTCTTCTGAAAAATAGACTCGGACTATGTGTGTGTGTGTGTGTGTGTGTGTGTGTGTGTGTGTGTGTGTGTGTGTGTGTGCTAGTTTATCTCATTTAGCCCTCATAACAACTGTTGTTATAGTGTCAGCTCAATTGTGGCTCACACGCACACTCACACTCACACACACACACACACACACACACACTCACATACACACACACACACACACACACACACACACACACACACACACACACACGCGCGCGCGCGCGCGTGCGAAGGCACACAAATCATGTGATGAACATTTGTCGGTGATAAAAACATAAATACCAATACATTGCACTCTGTTTTATCACCGCATCGCAGATGATCAAGATTAACCTCCTCGTGCCCCCTAATTGGCCTAGAAGCGCGTCCCCCGGGTGGTGGATGGGGGAGCCTTCTCTACTAACTTCTGAGAGAAGGTCGCATCACTCTCGATGCCGTGAACCTAATTAGGATCTTTTTCTTGTTTCTTCTCTATTTCTGCCTCCCCAAAGTCCTTTTACTTTCCTTTTCTCACCCATAAAATTCTTCACTTATTTTCCAAAGTATTGTGAATCCCGAGTTTGTCATGTGTGACCAGGGGATGAATGGCTGACACCTTAGTATTCAGTCGTAAGCACATGCGTTTGGTTTCAGGTTGGGTCGACGCCAAATGACAGTTTTAGGCCCTTCCCTTGTCACGGGGGCTCTCACAAGGGTGACTGTGTATTTCCCACCTCATTGAGCTTACGTGTTATGTCTTTGTTAAGGCAAAAAAAAAATTGTCTGTTTCTGGTAACATGGCTAAAAAAAATAGGGTCGGTAGGTCGGGATTTTTTTTTTTTAATTTTTTTTTTAACCCCAAATGTAGACCAATAAAACTAACTTTAAAAATCGCACAAAGAGACTGGATTCACTATACATAGAGACAAGACACTCAACACATTTACAAATCGTCAGCGGTCTTTCGTTTTCACACGTTTTTGTTGTTCATTTTCTCACCCTGTCCTTTACCACCAAAAAAAAAATAAAAACTTTTGAGTTTGGAAAAAAAAGTTTAGGGTCGGCACCGAAATTTAGGGTCGGTCGGGTGACCAGAAACAGACAATTTTTTTTTGTTGGCCTAAACAAGAAAAGGAAAGATAGAGATTCTGACAGCGAGAATGAATCTAGAACTACTGCTGCTGCAGCAGGGGTGCAGGGTGCATGGCCCCGATACCTCGTAGTTCAGTTTGAAAATGGCACTCAAAGGATTTCGCCTTTTGTTCTGGAAAAGTGGTTCCAGGGGGTTTCCTCATCAGTTCAGTCAGTGAAACGTCAGAAGGATGGTAGTTTCTTGGTGGATTGCCCCACCAAGAGGGTATCGGGTCTTCTTTTGTCCCGACATAGTTCTGCTCTGACCGTTGGATCGAACTCCTTCATGATTTCCGTGACTAGCCACTCATACCTGAACACCTCTCGGGGTGTGGCACGCTCATACCACTTCCAAGGTATGAGCTGTGCGGAGTTGAAGGATGGGTTGGCGTCACAAGGCGTTGTCGATGTACACAGAGTATCCAGAACGGATAAAGAAGGAAAGAGAGTGGAAACAAACACTCTCTTTCTAAATTTCTGCACAGCCGTTGCTCCCAAAAGAATTGTTGTTCTTTATGAAATTATTCCGGTTTCCCTGTTCATCCCTTCCCCTCTGCGTTGTTATCGTTGCCAACGGTTTGGCCACGGTACCAAAAACTGCAAGGGGAAGGAAATGTGCAGAGATTGTACAAAGGAAAAACATGAGGGTGAATGCGAGGGACCCAAACAGTGTCACAACTGTGGGGGAAAACATTCCTCAGCTTCAAAAGAATGTCCCCAGTGGAAAACGGAGGAAGCCATTCAAAAAATAAGAACAACGGAGAGATGCTCTTTCGGTGAGGCGAAGGAGAAGGTCATGTCCCAGATGGCGCAGCCCTCGGCGTCCACATACGCCAGGGCTGTTAGTACTCCGTCTGCGACGCCGACTACACCTTCGCCTCTCGAGGGCTTTCTCGAAAAAGTGACTGCTGTCTTGGACCATCTCATTAAAAAGATCGATCGTCTTGAGAATGTCGTTGCTAATCTTAACCAGTGTGGAGTAGAGGTGGCTGTTGCTGCCGATAACGTTGAGAAGGCGGCTACGGTTGCTGAGACTAAAACGGACCAGACGTCAGTTTCGACTGGCGCCTCTGAGGAAGAAACGACTGTGACTTTGGCAGCCACTGACGTCACACAGGCGGCCGTGAACAAAGCCGCCAAAGCCCAAACCAAATGGAGGACCAAAAAATCCTCCACTCATTCGGCCGGGTCTTCGGGGGTTGGGCGGACGGGTTCGATCGGTAGATCGGATCTTTCCTCCCAGCCGTCAAGATCAAACTCTGAGGGTAGAGCCTCGAGATCTCCCAAGGCCAAGGGCAGGCCTAAGTTGCCTACCCGAGTGAGAAAGGGAGATACATCACTCTCTGCTTTGACCAACCCTTTCTCCCCCTTGTCTGACGATGGTGCAGAATCAGAAATGGATGAAACGAACCGGTTCTACCCTGCGTCGGACGGGGGTGGAGGATCGGGCATGGATTAAAGTTTTATTTGTTTTTAAAATACTAAGTCTTTTTAATGGCTTCAATAATGCAATGGAATATCAGAGGTTTTAATGCCAATCAAGAGGAACTTCATCTCCTTTTGAAAAGTAATCCTTTTGCAATCTCTTTACAAGAAACTCTTATAGGCCCTAACAAAAATATATCACTGCCTGGGTACAGCTGCTTATTGCGGTCATCAGGCCGCGGTAGTGCACTTTGTATCCGTTCTGATTTTCTTTTTAATCAGGTCCAATTGGACACTAACCTTGAGGCAATAGCGGCTCGCATTTCTTGTAATAGAGCTATAACTGTTTGTTCCTTGTATCTGTCGCCATCTACTACGGTCACCAAAAATGACCTAGAATACTTAATACATCAATTACCAACCCCGTTCCTTTTGGTAGGGGATTTTAACGGCCATTCCCGACGTTGGGGGAGCGAATATTCCAACATTCAAGAAAAGATTATCGAAGATGTCATCGATAACTTGGATTTGTGTCTTTTAAATTCCGGAGAGGGTACTTTTTTAACGCAATCTGGAGAAGAATCTCATTTGGACTTGGCTATCTGCCATCCATCTTTGTTTCTTGATTTGAAATGGTCTGTCCATTCGGATCTGTGTGGAAGTGACCATTTTCCCTGTTTTGTCAGTTTTGAAGGGGATCAGGGTGAGGAAGCCCTTCCACACTGGAAATTTTCCAAAGCTAACTGGGATTTATTTCGTCTTTCCACTTCAGGACAAATAACCCCAGAAGTTCTAAATTCTGAAGACCCGGCTTTAACCTTTTCCACCCTTTTAGTGCAATGCGCATACCCAAATCTTCCTCTAAACCCAAAGGTCCAAAAACACCTTGGTTTAACGAAGAGTGCCAAGCTGTCAATCAGGAGCGTAAACGAGCTCAACGGCATATGTATCTATACCCTACGTCAGCCAATAAGATCGCTCACCAAAAACTTCGAGCTCAAAGCCGTTTCATTTACAAAAAGAGAAAAAAAGCCTCTTGGCGCAATTTTTGTTCTAAACTTAATTTCAAAACTTCAAGCAAGAAGGTATGGCAGATTATCCGTAAGATTAAAGGTAAAAATCGTAAAGAGGTTGTCCAATGCCTCAAACAACATGGTCGAGTAATAACCAACAAGAAAAACGTGGCGAATATCTTAGCTTCAACAATAAATCATAACTCTTCTTCGGAACATTATTCTGAAGAGTTTCAAAAAGTCAAAGATAAATCTGAAGCTTCACCCGTTTCCTTTGATTCTGCCAATTTGGAAGATTACAATTCCCCTTTCTCGATGTACGAGTTAAAGGATGCCATTTTAAAATCCAATGACTCCGCTTCAGGGCCAGATGATATCCATTATCAACTTTTGGGTCATCTCCCTGAAAACGTCCTGACAGTTCTTTTATCTATTTTTAATCATATCTGGTCTACTGGAACTTTTCCTCCTGACTGGCAAAAGGCCATAATTATTCCCATTCCGAAGCCTGGAAAGGATCATTCGGATCCAAATAATTATCGGCCGATAGCCTTAACCAGCTGTCTTTGTAAGACGATGGAGAGACTGGTGCATGAGAGGTTGCTGTGGCACTTGGAAAGGATCAACGCTTTGGACATAGTCCAGTGCGGTTTCCGAAAACATAAAAGTACAACGGATCAGATGGGACTGGGTGGCCGAGTGGTAACGCACTTGCGCTCGGAATCGAGAGGTTGCGTGTTCGACCCTGGGTCAGGCCGCTTTTTTCTCCCCCCTTTCCTAACCTAGATGGTGGGTTCAAGTGCTAGTCTTTCGGATGAGACGAAAAACTGAGGTCCCTTCGTGTACACTATATTGGGGTGTGCACGTTAAAGATCCCACGATTGACAAAATGGTCTTTCCTGGCAAAATTGTATAGGCATAGATAAAACTGTCCATCAAATACCCGTGTGACTTGGAATAAAGGCCGCGAAAGGTGAATGCTCGCCTAACAGGCTTGAGGTTTGCTGGTCGATGTGAATGCGTTATATATTGTGTGTAAAAAATGTTTGTTTGTCTGTCTGTCTGTAAAAAAATTCCATTTCACACGGCAGAAATTAATATGTAAAGCGCGGAGAGCACAGTTAATTGTGGTTCGCGCTATATAAGCTCACCATAATAATAATAATAATCATTTGATTCGTTTTGAATCGTTTGTTCGTAACGCTCTGGTAAGCGGAGAGCACGCTGTGTCCGTCTTGTTCGATTTGGAAAAGGCGTATGACACAACATGGAAGCATGGTATTTTATCAGATCTTAAAACCTTAGGGTTTGATGGGAATCTTCCCATTTTTATTTCAAATTTTCTTACCGAAAGGGAGTTTAAGGTCCGAGTAGGTTCTACTTTCTCCGATTCTTTTGAACAGGAGATGGGAGTTCCTCAAGGGAGTATTTTATCACCGTTACTTTTTAACATTAAAATCAATAACATCGTCAAACACGTCCAGTCTGACATCGACAAATCGGGGCGGGGATATAGCTCAGTTGGTAGCGCGCTGGATTTGTATTCAGTTGGCCGCTGTCAGCCTGAGTTCGATCCCAGGTTCGGCGGAAATTTATTTCAGAGTCAACTTTGTGTGCAGACTCTCTTCGGTGTCCGAACCCTCCCCCCGTGTACACTACATTGGGTGTGCACGTTAAAGATCCCACGATTGACAAAAGGGTCTTTCCTGGCAAAATTGCTTAGGCACAGTTAATAATTGTCTACCTATACCCGTGTGACTTGGAATAATAGGCCGTGAAAGGTAAATATGCGCCGAAATGGCTGCAATCTACTGGCCGTATAAAATTTCATCTCACACGGCATCACTGCAGAGCGCCTAGAACTGTACCCACGGAATATGCGCGATATAAGCCTCATTGATTGATTGATTGAAATCTCTTTTTGTTGACGATTTTCACATTTCTGCCAAGGGAAGAACACTAGCTGGGGTTGAACGGCAGCTTCAGCTGTGTATTTCCAAAATTCAAAAATGGGTTCAAGAGAACGGGTTCAAATTTTCCCTGGCTAAAACAGAATGTATTCATTTCCACAGGAAAAAACATCCATATGATTAAAGTTTCTAAACAAGTCAAATTTCTTGGTCTGATTTTTGACAGCAACCTTTCTTTTTTACCCCACATCAAATATTTAAGAACCAAATGTCAAAAGGGTCTCAACGTTCTCAAAGTTATAAGTCACACGGATTGGGGGGCTGATAGAGCAACATTGTTACGTCTGTATCGGTCTCTTGTCCGTCCACAGTACAGTTGGACTACGGTTGTATTGTTTATGGTTCTGCAAAGAGAAATGTCCTCATGGCCTTAGATCCCATCCACCATCAGGGTCTGAGAGTTTGTTTGGGTGCTTTTCGCACAACACCAGTGGATAGTTTGTATGCCGAGTCGCGAGAACCTCCTCTGGAGATCCGCAGACTTCGGCTTTCCATGAACTATTACCTTAAGCTAAAGGCAAACCCCGAAAACCCTGCTCATGAATGTGTTATTAATCCTATTCTGAAGGACAAATTTTTAGCCAAACCTACTGAAATACCAACTTTCGGCATACGTATGCTTTCTGAATGTGAAAGGGCTGTTATAGATATTGATTCTGTCTGTGACGATCCTTTGACAACAAACACTCCACCCTGGCAGTTAGAAAACCCAACCGTCAATTTTTCCCTAACTTCTTTCAAGAAGAATGAAACATCGGACTCTGTCTTTAGGCAGCTGTTTCTTGAGCAGTGCTCAAAGTACACAGAGTATGAATTTATTTTTACTGACGGCTCTCTCAAAGACGATTCAGCTGCTGCGGAAGCAGTTCATAACAAGAAATTACATCAACCACTTCAACTCCGGCTCCCTAATGGAGTGTATTTACGGCATTCCATTTGTCAAATAATTATTTGGATATTTTTTCATGGTTTTTTCACCAGTTTTAGCTAAATAATCATTATTTAGAAGCTCATGTGCTAAATAAGTAATTGTTTATAAACAATGTAAAACAATTCTAAATAATTGTTTTGTTTACGTAAACCATTCATTCTTTACCTAAACAATTCATTGTTTACGTAAATAATTCATTGTTTACGTAAATAATGATTTATTTAGCAACATTGCTGATTGTTTACAAACAATGTAAAATACGTCTAAATAATATATTGTTTACGTAAACAATATATTATTTAGACTTATATTACATTGTTTATAAACAATCAGCAATGTTGCTAAATAAATCATTATTTACGTAAACAATGAATTATTTACGTAAACAATGAATTGTTTAGCCAACACATTTTCCATTATTTAGGGGTTTCTAGGAAAATAAACAAATTTACGAACATTTTCTGATAAATAATGTTTGGAGATACCTTGTATTGAATAATAGTATACACAAAGAACATAAATGAAGCGTAGAAGTCAATTCTTGATTCCCCTAAATAGGGAAAGCAGTTTTCATTATTTAGCGAATCTGCTAAATAATGCATTATATAGGTAAAGAATGATTTATTTAGCAACTGCTCACTTTATCCACCCAAAAAATACAATTTTGTGAAATAAGTGATTATTTGTGTAAACAATACATTATTTACGTAAACAATGAATTATTTACGTAAACAATGAATTATTTACGTAAACAATGAATTATTTACGTAAACAATGAATTGTTTAGGTAAACAATGAATGGTTTACGTAAACAATGAATGGTTTACGTAAAAAAAAACATTATTTAGATTTTTTTTTTACATTGTTTATAAACAATTACTTATTTAGCACATGATATGAGCTTCTAAATAATGATTATTTAGCTAAAACTGATGAAAAAACCATGAAAAAGTATCCAAATAATTATTTGACAAACGGAATGCCATATGTATTCGGCGGAACTTAGGGCCATCATCTTGGCATTAAAATTAATTTATCAATCCAGACATCAGTCTTTTCTGATTGTATCTGATTCGCTTTCAGCTCTTGAAGCGATATCCACCAGAAAGTTTACTCATCCTTTTTTAGTCGACATTCACGACCTTCACACTAAACTTATTTCTGAAGGCAAGATTATCAATTTTATGTGGGCGCCCAGTCATATGGGCATACACGGCAACAAGGTTGCTGACAAGGCAGCAAAGGATGCTCTAGATTTGGCGGTTCCTCGTCTCCCTGAGCAGTCTGTTCCTTTTACTGACTTACGTCGGAAGACCCTTTACAGCTTAAAACTCTGGCAAGACCGTTGGTCTACCTGCACGGAAAACAAATTGTATAAAACTCTTCCTGACCTGTTAAAGCCACTTCCTTTAGTGGCTTCAAATAGAAAAAAGAAAGTGTTTTGGCCAGGTTACATACTGGTCACACTTATCTAACTCATGTTCATCTGCTTAAAAGAGAAGAGGCACCATGGTGCTACGCATGTGATACTGGTTTTACTGTGAATCATTTTATCACCGAGTGTGCTGATCTGTATGATCAACGAGAAAAGTATTTTGGCACCTCGAGCTTGAAAAGTATTTTTACAGAGGTCAGCTCTACAGCCCTTTTTGGGTTTTTAAAGGAGTCTGGTCTTTATTTTAAGATTTGAATTTTAAAACTACCTAATTTATTTGACATATAGGGTTTTGCTTTGACTTTTTTTGTTGCCTTCGGGTGACGTTACGGATTTTATGTATTAGAACTGTTTTAATCTAAAAATGTGTAATGATTAACTTGTGGGGTCCTGATTTGGCCTATTATGGTCCGCTGGACCCGAAAAGCAACAGCTAACTAACTAACTAACTAAGATTAACCTATTCGCACACACACACACACACACACACACACACACACACACAAACACACACACACACACACACACACACACACACACACACACACACACACACACATATTCAAACATGGTGATGTTACTGATTAATCAGAGCTGAAGGGACCTGCCGGCACTACAGGCGCTGATTGGACAGCCGGACGGCGGAGAAAGTAGAAGTTGTGATATGAATGAAATTGTCCGTCTATTATCAGACCAGGGAGAAAGCAAGGGAGCAATGAAGAGAGCTTCGCGGAGAGAGAAGGGGGGAGAGAGCTAGAGAGAGAGAGACTGAGAGAGACAGAGACAGAGAGAGAAAGAGACAGAGACAGAGAGAGAAAGAGACAGAGACAGAGAGAGACATAGAGAGAGAGAGAAAGAGTAGGGAGAGTAGGGAGAGAGAGACGGGGAGGGGGTCAGAGAAAGCAGAGACACACAAAAAGACAATCTCAATCAATCCAAAATCCAGAATTAAAGCACAAGAAAGGTTCGATTCGGAAACGTGACATTTTTCACAAATTAAACGTTCCAATGCATTAACTAACCTTTCTTGTTTTGTGAGACAGACAGAGAGACAGACAGCGGGAAGGCAAACTAACAGGCAGGGAGGGAGACGGACAGAGAGACAGACAGAGGGAAGGCAAACTAACAGGCAGGGAGGGAGACGGACAGAGAGACAGACAGAGGGAAGGCAAACTAACAGGCAAGGAGGGAGACGGACAGAGAGACAGACAGAGGGAAGGCAAACTAACCGGCAGGAAGGGAGACGGACAGAGAGACAGACTGAGGGAAGGCAAACTAACAGGCAGGGAGGGAGACGGACAGAGAGACAGACAGAGAGACAGACAGACAGACAGAGGGAAGGCAAACTAACAGGCAGGGAGGGAGACGGACAGAGAGACAGACAGAGAGACAGACAGAGAGACAGACAGAGGGAAGGCAAGGGAGGGAGACAGACAGAGAGACAGACTGAGGGAAGGCAAACTAACAGGCAGGGACGGAGACGGACAGAGAGACAGACAGAGGGAAGGCAAACTAACAGGCAGGGAGGGAGACGGACAGAGAGACAGACAGAGGGAAGGCAAACTAACAGGCAGGGAGGGAGACGGACAGAGAGATAGACTGAGACATTCAGACAGACAATTATTCCAAAATCCAGAATTAAAACCCAAGAAAGGTTCGTTTTCGAAATGTGCAATTTTTGACAAAACAAGAAAATGTCTTGCTTTTGTAACAGAGTGCCGAAACACTACGATCACCTCGGGAGGCGAAGTGCAACCAAACAGGATTGAAAATGTTAGGGCCAGTTTCTTAGCCCTACAAAAACTGTTATGCAAACCCCGGCGAAGGTTTCCA
>NC_090257.1:15363453-15481376 GCF_037325665.1 Littorina saxatilis | reverse complement strand
ACGAAAGAATGAGAAGAAAAAACTGAAACGCACCCGCACAAACAACGTTAACCTGAGCGGCCCATCCGCGACGTTTCGGGTTGAAAATATGAGCAACCAGCTTGAGAATGATTGCCGTGCCCTCAGACTTGGCCTTGTGATAGGGCTGAGTGACCGCTTCGGGTGACACCTCTGGGTCAATGCCGACGAACATGACACTGTCAAGGTCATCAAAACTGTCGACTATGCGGTTGCCTGGAAACGCAGCCAACGCCCTTGACCTTACTCGTTGCCATGGATCCGTGGTGTTATGTCTCGGAAGACTTGCTTCGGACTCCTCGGCGCATGCATCTGACCCTAAGACAAAAAAGTAAACAACCATATCTAGCAACAACAACAAAAATACGATTTTGATGATAAAAAGGAACAAGTCGCGTTAGGCGAAAATACAACATTTAGTCAAGCTCAGTCGAACTCACAGAATGAAACTGAACGCAAAGCATTTTTTTCCGCAAGACCGTACACTCGTAGCATCGTCTGTCCACCGCTCGTGGCAAAGGCAGTGAAATTAACAATACAGAAAAGCGCGGTAGCGGTTGCGCTGAGGAGGATAGCCCGCTTTTCTATATATCTATTCTTTTTAACTCTCTGACCGTGTTTTTAATCCAAACATATCATATCTATATGTTTTTGGAATCAGGAACGGACAAGGAATAAGATGAAATTGTTTTTAAATCGATTTCGGAAATTTAATTTTAATCATAATTTTTATATTTTTAATTTTCAGAGCTTGTTTTTAATCCAAATATAACATAATTATATGTTTTTGGAATCAGAAAATGATGAAGAATACGATAAACATAATTTTGGATCGTTTTATACAAAAATAATTTTAATTACAATTTTCAGATTTTTAATGACCAAAGTCATTAATTAAATTTTAAGCCTCCAAGCTGAAATGCAATACCAAAGTCCGGCCTTTGTCGAAGATTGCTTTGCCAAAATTTCAATCAATTTTATTGAAAAATGAGGGTGTGACAGTGCCGCCTCAACTTTTACAAAATGCCGGATATGACGTCATCAAAGACATTTATCGAAAAAATGAAAAAAAACGTCTGAGGATATCATACCCAGGAACTCTCATGAAAACTTTCATACAGATCGGTCCAGTAGTTTACTCTGAATCGCTCTACACACACACACACACACACACACACACACACACACACACACACACACACACACACACACACACACACACACACATACACCACGACCCTCGTCTCGATTCCCCCCTCTATGTTAAAACATTTAGTCAAAACTTGACTAAATGTAAAAAGCAAGGACGACAATTAAATAGTGTGCAAATGTTCGTTTTTCTGGACATCAGATAAAAGCAAATTTGATTCTACAGATATGAGGGAAAAACGACACACACAAAATCCAGTAAAGGAGGTCAAATGTAAGTGGAGAGTTCTAAGCTAACTCTCCCTGGCAATTAATAGTTAATCGTGTAGATATGTATAAAGTACGGAAGAAATTACATTCTAGCTCAACATTTGAACTTACCAGACTCAGGACAGACTGGGTCATCGGTGGGCGTGCAAGTGATCCTGTGTTCTGGCCAATGACGTGCTTAGCAGTCACGAGAGCAGTATCGCATTGTTTTGCATCGTGAGCAACGTCGTAACGTGTTTTCGTCGCCCCGTGTGTTGCAGTAAACACATTCTTCCATTATGCGTTTGTGCATTGTACAGGCAGCAGAGTGGGCAAGTCGCACAGAGGCACGGCTATACACTGTCCTAGGGGAGCCGACCTCCATCACACAATAAAGAACAAATAGTGTAATACGTTTTAAATGTATGTCTGTCTGTCACACACACACACACACATACACTGACACACACACAAACACACATATTTCATATACAAAGAAAAACACTCGCTTACATAAGGGCACACATTGACACATACTCACTCACAAAAATTACTTGCCAGGTCATACGAGCTATGCTTGACTCGCTTTCAATCATAAAACTGCTTGGGTGTTGGTTTAAACAATGTTTATTCATATTTACATGTTCAGGAAATGTACATCGACATAGGGTGAAGACAACAACAAGCCTACGGCTTATGGTGGTGTCTTCAAACACATTTACAATAAGAACATGGCAGACAAGCCCTTACACAGTAAATAAAAACAATCCGTAAATTTTACTCAAAATATTTACCAAAGTTAGGAGAGAAAAGAAAAGACGAAAAGAAGGTGAGAAAACACCAAAGAAAATAAAGTAAACACACATACACATCTAACCAGAAGAATGCGTAAAGGATAATAATCGGTGATTAAAAAAATCAAGAACAAATATTTGGGGACAAGTATTCAGACCGGGAGAGGGGAGGCTTAAGGGGGGGGGGGGGTAGGTGGAATAGAGAGAGAGAGAGAGAGAGAGAGAGAGAGAGAGAGAGAGAGAGAGAGAGAGAGAGAGAGAGAGAGAGAGAGAGAGAGAGAGAGAGAGAGAGAGAGAGAGAGAGAAATCTGTGTTTGTCTAATTATTTCCAAACCGACCGGTTTCCTGTACGGATTTAAATATATTAATATTTTTAAACTGACTTTCGTTCACATCCCCTTCTAATAAAGTAACAATGTTAATAAAACGATTGTGAAGAGTATAAATGGTATCCTGGCGATCTTGCAAATAAGTTGGGCATTCAAAAAAATAGTGGTCAACTGTTTCTGCACCAGTGCCGCATTTACATTCACTATCGTTACTTAAATGACGGGATAACTAAATGATGTTTCAAATCAATAGTCGTTAATCTCAGCTTACAATGTAAAATTTCTAGGTCTCGAGTCTCTCCGTGAAAGTGTGCTGGGGGAACAACATCGTCCCTGGCAAGAAAACGTTTTAAATAACTCAGTGGACATATTCTGGTAGTGTGTTCCAAAAGTATGTTGCAGATGGAACAAAGGATGATCGATACAATTCCGTTTTAAATGGTGGCATCTTGCGATTTAGAGGTCGTCGTCTGTGGTATGGGTTTGACTCAAAGGCGGGAGTCTTAAATTGAAATAATGGGGTGTTTTGTTATTAATCATTTTATGAAACAAAATTAATTTGTGCCGCCTTCGGCGCCTTTCTTTCAACGAAGTAAATCCAGAATCAGCGTACAGTTTTGAGTGGCTAGTGCCTCGCACAGCGCCAATTATTGTTCTAATGGCGTCCAAATGTACATTTTCAAGTTCTTCTGCTATGGCATTAGTGCAATTATCCCATAGTGTATCAGCATAATCAAACAAAGGCATTATGAAGGTCTTATAAATAATTTCCAGACTTTTCCGACTAAGCCTATATTTGAACGATCTCAAACACGCTACTTTTTTCATTTTTTTTTCATTTTCATTTTCACTAGAGGTCTGCATGTCGCAATAATGGATTGAACATGTGCTTCCCATTTACAGTCGTTTTTTCCCAGATGTTTATGAGTAAATGAATCGTGCAGAATTGTGTTATCAAAATTTAAGTCATGAAAAACAGGATTTCTTTTCCTGGTGAAGTTCAATAACTCGGTCTTCACAGGGTTGAATTTGACTTTCCATTTAGCTGCCCAATCATGTATCTTAACCAGGTCAGAATTCAGAATTTCAGCACGAATATCATCACTTTGTAAACAAAGATACAGGCCTGTATCGTCAGCAAACAGTTTTATAATTGCTTCAATATCACAAACGATATTATTAATATAAATAACAAAGAGCAAAGGTCCAAGGACCGATCCTTGTGGGACACCAGCTTGGATTTTCAAATATGGGGACTGACTACCTTTTACCACAGCAGCCTGTTTTCTTGGGTGTTGTTGTTTGTTGAATCACAGCACAGTACGAACGACATTTTATTGTATTCAGTGTTGGGCTTGAATGAAGACTGTTAACACTTCCACCGTGTTCGTTTGGTGCGACAGATTTTGTGGGTGACATTTCTTTCTGTTGTTGTGATAGGTGTCCCTTCCTCCACAAGTAGTACAGAAAAGGGACATCGAATAAAATAAAAAAACAGCCTGAGACAAGAGTGATTTTGTGTTGCACAATATATTCATGTTGGGAGAGAGTTAAAACAGCTGTGAAATCTCGCAGTTTTCAGAAAACATAATGATGCAAAAACGAAAGCTGCGTGGCGGTCCTACGTTATATTGATCGCTCGACTGCATTCAAGTTTCCGAGAAAACAAAGCTACAGAAATTCTCGGAACAGCAAAAACGAAATTTGGATTCAGCCACAGGCGTTGAAAGAATTGTCATTTTTCCCGGCATTTCTTTTTCAAATGGTGTGTGTGTGTGTGTGTGTGTGTGTGTGTGTGTGTGTGTGTGTGTGTGTGTGTGTGTGTGTGTGTATACATGCGTGTGTACTGATGTGTTTTTATTAGGTCCGCGCAGAGTAGACCAGAGGATTACTGAAAGCAAGCGCCTTTAATTGCTCATACCACAGCCCATGCTCGTAAGTGCACTGATTTGTTTATGATTGCGGAGAACATGTGTGCACTACGCCTGTTGTTAGCATGACATGTGCTTTACACAAACACACGCACACACATGACGCCTATATGCGAATGTGGACATTTTCCTCTCCCTCACTTCCTGATTCAAAAGCTGGTTGTTGCTTATTTAACAACCAACATCAATCAGTCCGACTCCGAAAGCACACGCTACGCTAGTGACCGTGTTAACGTGTGCTCTGTGTACAAGGTGAATATTACGAGGGGGTTTTGCTGAAATTTGTTGAAGTTATAAATATTAAGAAGTGTCTGTGTGTAAATAAATATTCTATCAAAAGTGCATGTTCTATCTCTGTTTACCAATTCACTCACACCACACACACAGCACTCAAGCTAGGTACAAAGACGTAAACAGATTAACTCCCTTTGCCCTTGCACCTGTATTCAAATCATACATACAAAATACATATATGACAATTCACACACAACAAACAGTCCGTTGATTTCACTGGGGAATAATAATAATGTTGAGTGGTTGAGTGGAGGAAATTCTGTTCCTCAATGAAGTTGTCTCAATGTTTATCTCCGTGGATTCTTAGCGCACATGCTACTTAAAGTTCAGCGGGTACATAATCTTGGCCCATGTCACGCCAGTGAAGATACACGGTAATGGTGAGACATGGAGTGGGTTACCACCTGGCCCAAGAACTCCTGCGCTGAGTTTCAACCTTGCCGTTGCATCTGTCCTTCCAGTGCAGTGATGACAAGGAGGGGATGTTCTCTTCTTCTTCTCTTCCCGCATCGGAGTAACATCCTGGCTCCAACCGGGGTGCTGTATAAAAAGTTTATACCATCATAAGTCTCTTGAAGAACACTGAAGTTTTATCCTTTCTTCCCAATTTGAATCCATGAATCCTTTTCCATAATTTTCAACCACTCAGTTTCCATGTTGACTCCAACCACTCAATTTTAGTCAAACTTCCCTATAAACTATTAGTTCCACTCTTACTCAATAATACCACATTCATCCATCAACTAGCCTATGCTATTACAATATCATTTCAGCCCAATTACCAGATACTACATTACAAAGGAAAATACAAACATTCTTTTCCAAAATGGCTGACACATCTTCTGATCCAATTCACAACATTATTCTCAAAAATCATTTCATCACTCAAGACTACTGTACAAACACAAATCAATAAATACCTGTGTAATCACAGCAATAAATCAACCATGATTTGTCAATGCATGAGGCAAATACAATTGGCCTCAGTGCTGGTTGAGAAGCATTCTACAGATGTGTAGACTTGGACAGACACAACTTCCTCCAGTGACAATTGAGAATGTTCTGACTCACACAACAAACATGGATACCTAAAGTTCCTCCAATTTAGTAACCTCCTCTTCCATTGGTCAATTCCAAACGAGGTAACCAATGAAAGCAGAGCTTACAATAATCAGGCCATAGCAACCTCCTCGTCCATTGGTCAATTCCAAACGAGGTAACCAATGAAAGCAGAGCTTACAATAATCAGACCACACTATGCAGATTGAAAATATGACAAGCAAAGCTGCACACATTTAATGAAAATGCTAAACATTAATTAGAATAAAATATGTACAAATCCATTTGTCACAGTGAATACACACTTTTTTCAACTACGTAGTTTCGTGCATGCGGCGTCAGTACTGTATTGAATGCAGACTGAAACGGCTAGCTATTACTCGGTGTGCTTTTCTCGTATTTCTCAATGAATCCATGTTGTATTACATCATAAGCAGGGGTATTTTTCTGTGTGTGTGTGTGTGAGTGTGTGTGTGTGTGTCGGGCTGGGGTAAGTGGGTGTGTTTGAGACAGGACTTTTCTCCAGGACTATGATACAGAGAATGCTCTCATATAATGGGACTGGAGATTGTGTTTGCGTGCGTGCATGCGTGCGGGCGGGCGGGCGTGTGTGTGCGTGCGTCTATGTACATAAGTGGTGTGTTTGTGATTTTTTTTTATATAAAACGTCTAGCTATGCGCATCACATTACAAATATTGTGTATGTTCACATATGAATTTGTTCACCTTTATTTCATCAACTTCTCCTCTGATATATTGTGATGTCAAAAAACATGAAAATCTCAAGCGTCCAAACAATTTCTTTCTACAAGCTTAGAAAGTCTACCATACATGTACTACAGTCAGCTTCAGCTTGAAAACTCTCTAAAAGAGTTTAAACACTAATCCATGGTAAACTTGTATATCCAAAAGCTTAAAAAGTACACCATCATACCACAATCAGCTTCAGCTTTAATGAAACTTGAACACCCATCCATGGCAAACGCGTCTGCCCACAAGCTTAGAAAATCCCCAATGTATATATTTCATTTATGTTCAACTTGTGAACGCTCTGATAGTGTCAATATCCTCCACCATGACGAAGTGACCCTGAGCTCCGCCATGGTCGAACATGACGACCTGTGGGTGTCTGACACACAGGAAGTGACCTTCCTCGACCTCCTCGTCCCGGAAGTCAGGCCCTGACCTCACCATGTTTCCGAACACGACTTGTGTCCTGTTCCCTCTGCTATCCTGAAACACAAATGAAGGACGGGGATCAAGGAGTAAAAATGCAAAGACAACAAATCAGAAAACGAAGGAGAAGGAAAGGGGAACTTAAAAGGAAATTTAGCACTGCCTTGTCAACGAGGAAGAAACGTACTGTTTGTATTTACCTTGAATATATTATGCTCTGCACTCCTGCTCAAAGAACAAAGAACACATACAATTCATGCAAATGAACGATTGTAAGTTAAATCTTACATTTTAGTCGAAAATGAACAAAAGTCACTGAAACTGCTCTTTCTTTCATTAATTTCATGTTTTGTCCGTCCCCCTTTCTTCTTCATTCAACTACCCCTACCCCCGGCCCTGTTTTACCACTCCACCGTTACCCCCGACCCCCAAACTCCAATTGTAATAATTCTCTAAAAACCACCACAACCTCCGCTCTCGGTCTAACTTTTGTTTCTCAAGCAAATTAGTGATTTTTTGTTTGTTCGTTCATGGGCTGAAACTCCCGCGGCTTTTACGTGTATGACCGTTTTTACCCCGCCATTTAGGCAGCCATGCGCCGCTTTCGGAGGAAGCATGCTGGGTATTTTCGTGTTTCTATAACCCACCGAACTCTGACATGGATTACAGGATCTTTTTCGTGCGCACTTGGTCTTGTGCTTGCGTGTACACACGGGGGTGTTCGGACACCGAGGAGAGTCTGCACACAAAGTTGACTCTGAGAAATAAATCTCTCGCCGAACGTGGGGACGAACTCACGCTGACAGCGGCCAACTGGATACAAATCCAGCGCGCTACCGACTGAGCTACATCCCCGCCCAAATTAGTGATGATTAACTCACTTCCACCAGCCAGCCATGAAGAGGAATGACAGAGGGCAGCACGAAGCGTGATACAGCTTTCACTACTAGTATGGCGTCAGACACTCCCTGAAAATACGGCAGCGCTGGAGGCATGAAAGGCACGAAGGGCATAGGCATGAAGGGCATGAAAGGCATGAAGGGCATGAAAGGCACGCTGGCAACGTTCAAATCGAAGGTCATTTCGAGGCCCCTAAAGAGGTCCGTGACCCGGTTGCCAGGGAACGCAGCCACCGCCCTTGACCTTGCGTCTTCCCAGGGGTCCTGGTAGAGAGTTCCGAACAGGTTTGCCCAGCGGTTTGTGTCGCGCTGGGAGGTGGCTTGTTCCGTTTTCTGATGGGTTGCTGTAGCCCCTTGTGCTGTGAAACCAAGAAAACTTGTTGTTTTATTTATCAATGTAAACTGAGGTTAACACATATATAAGAACCTACAAGATCGTTAGTCCAGAATGTTTCTTTTTAAGTTATCTTTCAAATGCTCTGAGTATATGGTGTTTAAAACAAATAAAAGCTTATTGATTTTTGTCATAACATTAAAAAAAAGACTCGATTTTCATGTCGTCAATTCAGCCAATTTTCAATGCTTGTTTATTTTTAATTGAACACGCTTCTATTGGCGGACAGTTAAACTGTAACTAGCCTGGCAAAGCTATTGCCCCTTATCCGTTATTTCGTCTATTCGCGCATTAATCAAGAAATCAGTCTATACATAACATTCTACATATTTATTTTATCATTATATCCGTTTATTCATCCATCAATCCATCCATCCATCTATCCATTCACCCGTCCATTTCCCCAATCATATATTCATCGATTCACTCTAGCATCCACGATCCATTTAAAGTACCTGTAACTTCACCCAGCCCAACGCCATTATTTGTGACGTAGCTGACTAATTTGCATGTGGCTTTATGATCCTTCCAATCGCCGCGCTGGCAGTCTTGTGAGCAATACGTCACTTTCTGGCATTTGCTGCATTTCTTGAAGGCCTTCCCTTGCCTCTTGCATTTCTAAAAAAAAAGAAAGAAAAAGCTCATTGTTTTACGGGATTAAAGCTACTAAACAAGATTACAATGTTTAATACTACAAAGAGTATTTATTGAATCAAATCGTCCATCAATTAATCCATGTATGTATCGATATATTCATATTTATCTATCTATCACATATATATTTTAAATATGCATCAAATCGACTGTTTGATGACGCTTATAAGCTTATAACTGCATCGTCTTATTTGAACTTATCCCCCGGCAAGTGCCGAGCCACGATACGGATTTGGATTAGATCATGTGTGGAAAAATCAATTTACTTTAAATGTGAAAAGGTTAAAATATGTTATTTGTCAAAAATTGGAACTCCAATATATACAATTCTGGAAAGGTTAAATAAGAAGTTCACCAAAGTTAAATTTTTATCAAAGAATAGTAACACATTATAAAACGGAACCATATCTGTTATGCATAAAACAAAAAAAATATAAACAGTCGTTGTGTAAACTAAGAATAAGTGCCCACGACCTGAAAATTTAAACTGGTAGATACAGCAATACACCTAGGGAAAATAGATTATGTAAAACATGTTTGTTAGTTTGTTTAACGCCCAGCCGACCACGAAGGGGCATATCAGGGCGGTGCTGCTTTGACATATAACGTGCGCCACACACAGGACAGAAGTCGCAGCACAGGCTTCATGTCTCACCCAGTCACATTATTCTGACACCGGACCAACCAGTCCTAGCACTAACCCCATAATGCAAGACGCCAGGCGGAGCAGCCACTAGATTGCCAATTTTAAATCTTAGGTATGACCCGGCCGGGGTTCGAACCCACGACCTCCCGATCACGGGGCGGACGCCTTACCACCAGACCAACCGTGCCGGTATGTAAAACATGTGGAGTAATAGAAGATGAAATACATTTTCTAGATAACTGCATAGAAAACAACCAATTACGAAAATCTTTCATGATTGAAATTAATCGACCAAGTCAACTTTTGCAAGTAGACAATGTACAAACTAAATTGGAAGAATGTGTATATAATTGCTTCAAAAAAAAAGAAACAATGAAATCATTTGGTTATTTATCTTCCCGTGTCTTATAAACACTACGTTTCATGACAATAATGTTTATTCATATTATTCGTATTTACACACACACACACACACACACACACACACACACACACACACACACACACACACACACACACACACACACACACACACAGAGGTAAAGTCAATGTACGATAAGAAAACAGCTGTTTATTTGTGCCTGGTGAAAT
This sequence comes from Littorina saxatilis, assembly GCF_037325665.1. Classification (NCBI taxonomy): domain Eukaryota; kingdom Metazoa; phylum Mollusca; class Gastropoda; order Littorinimorpha; family Littorinidae; genus Littorina; species Littorina saxatilis. The sequence continues at coordinate 15,471,193 of NC_090257.1, read as the reverse complement.
ATAATTTTGGTGGCCAAGATCATTACATACCCGACAGGTCATCACCTCGCTGTGACTGTCACCATCCACTGTTGAGCTCTCTCCGGATGCTCCTTGTCCGAGGGAAGTTGCTTGATCTTTACCTGCACCAAGGCCTGCAATCATCAAACTGCATGTGGTTTTAACATAGACCGGCACCAAGGCCTGCAATCATCAAACTGCATGTAGTTTTAACATAGACCGGCACCAAGGGCTTCAATCATCAAACTGCATGTGGTTTTAACATAGACCAGCACCAAGGCCTTCAGTCATCAAACTGCATGGGATTTTAACATAGACTGGCACCAAGGCCTTCAGTCATCAAAATGCATGTGGTTTTAACATAGACCAGCACCAAGGCCTTCAATCATCAAACTGCATGTGGTTTTAACATAGTCCGGCACCTAGGCCTTCAGTCATCAAACTGCATGTGGTTTTAACATAGACCGGCACCAAGGCCTTCAATCATCAAACTGCATGTGGTTTTATCATAGACCGACACCTAGGCCTTCAATCATCAAACTGCATGTGGTTTTAACATAGACCGGCACCAAGGCCTTCAATCATCAAACTGCATGTCGTTTTAACATAGACCGGTGTAACACGAAATTTTTACTCCACGAAAAATTTACTCCGGAGTAAATATTTCGTACGAAATTCTTACTCCGAGTACACCTTTCGTACGAGAAAAGAACTCCCCAAGGCACGAAAAAAGTACTCCCTCCACAAAATTTTTACATAGACCGGCACCAAGGCCTTCAGTCATCAAGATGCATGTAGTTTTAACATAGACCGGCACCTAGGCCTTCAGTCATCAAGATGCATGTAGTTTTAACATAGACCGGCACCTAGGCCTTCAATCATCAAACTGCATGTGATTTTAACATATACCGGCACCTATAGGCCTTCAGTCATCAAGCTGCATGTGGTTTTAACATAGACCGGCACCAAGGCCTTCAGTCATCAAACTGCATGTGGTTTAATCATAGACCGACACCTAGGCCTTCAATCATCAAACTACATGTGATTTTATCATAGACCGGCACCAAGGCCTTGTTTGGTACCAGCACGAGTTGTGGTCACAGACAGACAGGTTAAAAAAAATGGTAAAGTAGTCCCCTAATCATGTTTTTGGTCGTAGGGGAGCGAGATGATAGAGGTCTAAACTTCTCCAGGGCCAGCTTTATGAGAGCGGTGCCCATCTTCTCTACCTCGCTGGGGGGTTAAGGTCAAAGGTCTGCCAAACCCAGCAAATGTGATAGGCAGCCTCGAGATCCCTAAGTACCTCTCCCACAGATGGTACTTTACGGCAAGATTTACAGTTTCAAGCTGTAAGGACAACTTCTTTTGAAAGTGTGATTTTGTAGAGGTTATTTGGGGAAACTGAAAGGTAGCCTTGTCAGGGGACAACTGTTCAAACCCATATCCTCATCATTTAGTTTCTCGATTGAGAATAATCATTTATAGATGACTATTATTCATTTGATTTCCCTTGTGGGGTGTACTTGCATGTACTGGTGGTTGATTACCCAAATGTCCTCACAGTGACTGAGGCTTATATGAGGTTCAGTGATTCGTGTATTTGTTTATTCAGCTCATTTCTTTCCATCCCCGGCTCTAAATAGGGTCAGGTACCAATTTCCAGCAGTCGGGGTACTCGTATTGAGTGTTTGATCCCCGACCGCCAGCGTGAGAGGCAAGGACTCTAACCACTATGCCACTCTGGCTCATGGGCAGAAAAGGAGAATGACAAAATTTGATGTGAATGAAATGTGTTAATAAAAAGTTAGTGAAGGTTAAAGTTGCTCATTATTTATTGAACAACCCAATAAATATATACGTAGCAAATAAATGAGTATAGACAAATTTCAGAGAGAAACAAAGAAAGAAAGAAAATAGAAACATAAAACCATTTAATAAACAAACAGTTAATAACAAAGCAAGACTAACATGTGTGTGTGTGTGTGTGTGTGTGTGTGTGTGTGTGTGTGTGTGTGTGTGTGTGTTGTGTTATTGCTTCTTTTTCTGTAAAGCTCGTATCGAGCAAGCTGTCTGCTTCACCTGTTCCGCCATTTGATGTGCTGGGGTCTTCTTCTTTGCATGTGACCTTGTGACGCAACCAGTCGCGTTTCTGGCAGTCACTTGAGCAATAACGTACTGCCTTGCATCTTGAGCAGCGACGGATTGATTTCTCATCGCCACTTTTGTCACAGTGCGAACAAACCTCCATGACTAGACCCTTTCGTTCTGTAATACTGTAAAGAACGAGGGGAGAATCAGGTTTAGTGTTTATTATCAATGGCTCGTTTCCCGCCACACACACACACAGAGAAGCTCACACACACACACACACACAGTGTCTTAAATCCTCGCCAGAGGTAAACACGGATCAGGTCGGGGGTTGGAATTATGACAGCACATTCACACCGCGAATACCTTGAAGTTGCGTGAAGAACGTGTTTGAACGTTCAAAATGTAAAACCTGCGTTCATGTAGTCTGCATGGACTGCAATGGTTAATTAACATTGCACCCGTGTGCACATGCACTTTTCCTTACAGGCACTCTCCTTCTCGTGTTAACAGCTCAACTCATCATCTCAGATCCGGCTAGGCTTAAACATGGTTAAGATTTCCACATACAAAAATTCAACACCCTCAATGCTTACAGTGGTGAGTTAGATCCTCTTTTTTTATAAATTAATTTCTTAGAAAGCCAACGGTTGCTCTTACAAAATTAGTTAACCAAAACATTTCCATTGTGCACATAGGCTATTCGTTGTTGGTATGTGGCTAAGTGGAGGGGTGGTCTTATCCCATGTAAAATTCTAGTCAGATCTGAAGTGAAGCGACCTGTGTACATGGGAAGCAGTGTGCCTTTAAAGGCATATTTTCTGGTTTGTATTTTATAACAGTGTGAAAACAACGTAAGAAATTATTTCGGAACAGTGAACGCGAGAGGGGTGCGTTCCTTTTGCACTGTGCAGGCGTTGCACACATCAATCGAATGACCATCAACAACTATTCCAAGAAGCAGAACACGAGATCACAATTATATTCGCAGGGAAAAGTCATTTGATGAATTTAAATGTTTACAATTAATATCAGAACGGTAATATTATCGCCATGTCTTCCATAACCGTTTTGTACAAGTGTGCCACCAACTTCCCTTTATGAGATTGTTGCATTAAAAAAGATCGCAAATCGTAATCCGGAGGCTGCTGCCAGAATATGATAGACTTGATTTTAAATCACAGAGAGAGAGAGAAAGACAAAGGGGTTGGAGACAGAGAGAGATTTGCGCATAGGCACAGAGAGACACAGAGAGTCAGAGAGAGGCACAGAGAGACACAGAGAGTCAGAGAGAGGCACACAGAGACACAGAGAGGCACAGAGAGACACAGAGAGTCAGAGAGAGGCACACAGAGACATAGAGAGTCAGAGAGAGGCACAGGGAGACACAGAGAGTCAGAGAAGGGAAAGAGATAGATTTTGTTTTAGTGTGTGTGCGTGTGTATGTGTGTGTGTGGATGTGTGTGTGTGCGTGCGTGCGTGTGTGCGTGCGTGCGAGCTGTCTGGGTGTCTGTTTGTCTGTGTCTATGTCTGTGTTTATGTGTGTGTTCTTGTTTGCCCATGAGCTATCAGTAATGAAATCAGGGCATGTATGCTGGCTTTAGGGTCTAGCTAGCAAAACAACAAAAAATCAATATGAGAACGACATGCAGAACATTGGACGTGGTACAATTGTCTTATATTTTATGAAGTCTTATATCGCGCGCGTATCTCCAGACTCGGACTCAAGGCGCAGGGATCTATTTATGCCGTGTGAGATGGAATTTTTTACACAATACATCACGCATTCACATCGACCAGCAGATCGCAGCCATTTCGGCGCATATCCTACTTTTCACGGCCTATTATTCCAAGTCCAGGGCCGGACTACCGGGGGGGGTTATGCGGGTTGCGCAACCCCCCCCCCCCCCCCCCACTAGCCTAAACATGTACCTCACTTATTTAAAACATTTTTTATTATTGTTTATTTTATGCCGTTTCATGCAAGGAGCGACCATTTTGCTATCTCAGAATATGACCTACCCATCAGCTTCAGGGGGCGAAGCCCCCTGACCCCCACTGGCAACCCCCCCCCCCCTCCTCTTAGCCTAGTCCGGCCCTGAAGTCACACGGATATTTTGGTGGACTTTTTTTATCTATGCCTATACAATTTTGCCAGGAAAGACCCTTTTGTCAATCGTGGGATCTTTAACGTGCATACCCCAATGTAGTGTACACGAAGGGACCTCGGTTTTTCGTCTCATCCGAAAGACTAGCACTTGAACCCACCACCTAGGTTAGGAAAGGTCTTACCCTACTATCAAATGCATGCACCATGGCATGGTCAAGGATGCTGTTACCTTGCAACAGTACTTGCGTAAAATGTTAAAAGTGTGCGCTGACATGCATGATAACATTCACACAGGTGGACGCAAGAAAATAATTACGTTAAATAGAATGTTACTCAAACTTACCCTGACGAGGGTCCCGCACAACTGTCTCTGCTTGTCTTTTTGACTTCCCAATAAAGAGGTGCTTGCAGTACGTCACTTTTCTTTCAGGTTCGAAGAAACGCACATTTTATCCGATCTCTGATCTGTCTCGGAATGGTTATTGTCATCATATTATTATCCAGTGCTGCCGGTAGAATAAACGTGTGCACAGTCCGATTAGGCAGTGAATATCATTACGTTATCTTTTTGTGTGCGATGTTGGAAACGTGCCAACGAGCACTGTTTTTTCCCCGTTTAAGTAGACTGATCTAAAATTAGCGCTGACACTGGATAAAACAAAACTAGAACCTATTCCTGAGAAAGTAGTGTGCTTTACAGTGCTGTCGACTTCGGTTCTACACATTTTGTGACGTTGAATAATAAGACAGGCAGATTTGACAACACAGTCAGAGACTATAGAGTATACACAGTCTGGTCCTTGTCCGTTCTGCTCACTATCTCACATCTTCCCAAGCATTGACATGGGATACCTCAACTTGGGAACATACCAAGAATCAGCATTCTGATTCCTGTGCAGAGTGGTTGTTTTAGGAACTAGTTTCTGAAATGAATCCTAGTGTCAGTTAAGAACTAGGTCTGAGTTGTCGAGCAGAATGTTGACACGAAAAGGACTGTGCCTTTCAACCCGAACATTGTATCATTTGCTGACTCTGCTTGTGTGCATGTTACCGTATCTACTTGTTGACTTAACTCAGCGCTGATTCTTCTTCGAAGATCTACGCATAATTTATATAGCTTTTGGCCACAATAGTTTATGAAATCAATTGAAAAATCAATTCCAAATCCCGTACGGCGATGCGTTACACCGCCAATCGTTTACTCAGCACAATATCACATCGGATTTCGAAACGAAATAAGAAGACCAACAGACTTTCATTGAAAACAGCCCTAAAAAAATGTTACTGTGGAACACACACACACACACACACACACACACACACAGAGTGTCTTAAATCCTCGCCAGAGGTAATAGACGGATCAGGTCGGGGGTTGGAATTATGACAGCACATTCACACCGGGAATACCTTGAAGTTGCGTGAAGAACGTGTTTGAACGTTCAAAATGTAAAACCTGCGTTCATGTAGTCTGCATGGACTGCAATGGTTAATTAACATTGCACCCGTGTGCACATGCACTTTTCCTTACAGGCACTCTCCTTCTCGTGTTAACAGCTCAACTCATCATCTCAGATCCGGCTAGGCTTAAACATGGTTAAGATTTCCACATACAAAAATTCAACACCCTCAATGCTTACAGTGGTGAGTTAGATCCTCTTTTTTTATAAATTAATTTCTTAGAAAGCCAACGGTTGCTCTTACAAAATTAGTTAACCAAAACATTTCCATTGTGCACATAGGCTATTCGTTGTTGGTATGTGGCTAAGTGGAGGGGTGGTCTTATCCCATGTAAAATTCTAGTCAGATCTGAAGTGAAGCGACCTGTGTACATGGGAAGCAGTGTGCCTTTAAAGGCATATTTTCTGGTTTGTATTTTATAACAGTGTGAAAACAACGTAAAAAATTATTTCGGAACAGTGAACGCGAGAGGGGTGCGTTCCTTTTGCACTGTGCAGGCGTTGCACACATCAATCGAATGACCATCAACAACTATTCCAAGAAGCAGAACACGAGATCACAATTATATTCGCAGGGAAAAGTCATTTGATGAATTTTAATGTTTACAATTAATATCAGAACGGTAATATTATCGCCAAGTCTTCCATAACCGTTTTTTACAAGTGTGCCACCAACTTCACTTTATGAGATTGTTGCATTAAAAAAGATCGCAAATCGTAATCCGGAGGCTGCTGCCAGAATATGATAGACTTGATTTTAAATCACAGAGAGAGAGAGAGAGACAAAGGGGTTGGAGACAGAGAGAGATTTGCGCATAGGCACAGAGAGACACAGAGAGTCAGAGAGAGGCACAGAGAGACACAGAGAGTCAGAGAGAGGCACACAGAGACATAGAGAGTCAGAGAGAGGCACAGGGAGACACAGAGAGTCAGAGAGAGGCACAGAGAGACACAGAGAGACACAGAGAGGCACAGAGAGACACAGAGAGTCAGAGAGAGGCACAGAGAGACACAGAGAGACACAGAGAGGCACAGAGAGACACAGAGAGACACAGAGAGGCACAGAGAGACACAGAGAGTCAGAGAGAGGCACAGAGAGTCAGAGAAGGGAAAGAGATAGATTTTGTTTTAGTGTGTGTGTGTGTGTATGTGTGTGTGTGTGTGTGTGTGGATGTGTGTGTGTGCGTGTGTGCGTGCGTGCGAGCTGTCTGGGTGTCTGTCTGTCTGTGTCTATGTCTGTGTTTATGTGTGTGTTCTTGTTTGCCCATGAGCTATCAGTAATGAAATCAGGGCATGTATGCTGGCTTTAGGGTCTAGCTAGCAAAAAAACAAAAAATCAATATGAGAACGACATGCAGAACATTGGACGTGGTACAATTGTCTTATATTATATATGAAGTCTTTTTTTCGCGCGCGTATCTCCAGACTCGGACTCAAGGCGCAGGGATCTAATTATGCCGCGTGAGATGGAATTTTTTACACAATACATCACGCATTCACATCGACCAGCAGATCGCAGCCATTTCGGAGCATATCCTACTTTTCACGGCCTATTATTCCAAGTCCAGGGCCGGACTACCGGGGGGGTTATGCGGGTTGCGCAACCCCCCCCACTAGCCTAAACATGTACCTCACTTATTTAAAACATTTTTTATTATTGTTTATTTTATGCCGTTTCATGCAAGGAGCGACCATTTTGCTATCTCAGAATATGACCTACCCATCAGCTTCAGGGGGCGAAGCCCCCTGACCCCCACTGGCAACCCCCCCCCCCTCCTCTTAGCCTAGTCCGGCCCTGAAGTCACACGGGTATTTTGGTGGACATTTTTTTTTATCTATGCCTATACAATTTTGCCAGGAAAGACCCTTTTGTCAATCGTGGGATCTTTAACGTGCATACCCCAATGTAGTGTACACGAAGGGACCTCGGTTTTTCGTCTCATCCGAAAGACTAGCACTTGAACCCACCACCTAGGTTAGGAAAGGTCTTACCCTACTATCAAATGCATGCACCATGGCATGGTCAAGGATGCTGTTACCTTGCAACAGTACTTGCGTAAAATGTTAAAAGTGTGCGCTGACATGCATGATAACATTCACACAGGTGGACGCAAGAAAATAATTACGTTAAATAGAATGTTACTCAAACTTACCCTGACGAGGGTCCCGCACAACTGTCTCTGCTTGTCTTTTTGACTTCCCAATAAAGAGGTGCTTGCAGTACGTCACTTTTCTTTCAGGTTCGAAGAAACGCACATTTTATCCGATCTCTGATCTGTCTCGGAATGGTTATTGTCATCATATTATCCAGTGCTGACGGTAGAATAAACGTGTGCACAGTCCGATTAGGCAGTGAATATCATTACGTTATCTTTTTGTGTGCGATGTTGGAAACGTGCCAACGAGCACTGTTTTTTCCCCGTTTAAGTAGACTGATCTAAAATTAGCGCTGACACTGGATAAAACAAAACTAGAACCTATTCCTGAGAAAGTAGTGTGCTTTACAGTGCTGTCGACTTCGGTTCTACACATTTTGTGACGTTGAATAATAAGACAGGCAGATTTGACAACACAGTCAGAGACTATAGAGTATACACAGTCTGGTCCTTGTCCGTTCTGCTCACTATCTCACATCTTCCCAAGCATTGACATGGGATACCTCCACTTGGGAACATACCAAGAATCAGCATTCTGATTCCTGTGCAGAGTGGTTGTTTTAGGAACTAGTTTCTGAAATGAATCCTAGTGTCAGTTAAGAACTAGGTCTGAGTTGTCGAGCAGAATGTTGACACGAAAAGGACTGTGCCTTTCAACCCGAACATTGTATCATTTGCTGACTCTGCTTGTGTGCATGTTACCGTTTCTACTTGTTGACTTAACTCAGCGCTGATTCTTCTTCGAAGATCTACGCATAATCTATATAGCTTTTGGCCACAATAGTTTATGAAATCAATTGAAAAATCAATTCCAAATCCCGTACGGCGATGCGTTACACCGGCAATCGTTTACTCAGCACAATATCACATCGGATTTCGAAACGAAATAAGAAGACCAACAGACTTTCATTGAAAACAGCCCTAAAAAAATGTTACTGTGGAACACACACACACACACACACACACACAGAGTGTCTTAAATCCTCGCCAGAGGTAAACACGGATCAGGTCGGGGGTTGGAATTATGACAGCACATTCACACCGGGAATACCTTGAAGTTGCGTGAAGAACGTGTTTGAACGTTCAAAATGTAAAACCTGCGTTCATGTAGTCTGCATGGACTGCAATGGTTAATTAACACTGCACCCGTGTGCACATGCACTTTTCCTTAGAGGCACTCTACTTCTCGTGTTAACACCTCAACTCATCATCTCAGATCCGGCTAGGCTTAAACATGGTTAAGATTTCCACATACAAAAATTCAACACCCTGAATGCTTACAGTGGTGAGTTAGATCCTCTTTTTTTATAAATTAATTTCTTAGAAAGCCAACGGTTGCTCTTACAAAATTAGTTAATCAAAACATTTCCATTGTGCACATAGAGAACCCAGGCTATTCGTTGTTGGTATGTGGCTAAGTGGAGGGGTGGTCTTATCCCATGTAAAATTCTAGTCAGATCTGAAGTGAAGCGACCTGTGTACATGGGAAGCAGTGTGCCTTTAAAGGCATATTTTCTGGTTTGTATTTTATAACAGTGTGAAAACAACGTAAGAAATTATTTTGGAACAGTGAACGCGAGAGGGGTGCGTTCCTTTTGCACTGTGCAGGCGTTGCACACATCAATCGAATGACCATCAACAACTATTCCAAGAAGCAGAACACGAGATCACAATTCTATTCGCAGGGAAAAGTCATTTGATGTCACAATGATGAATTTAAATGTTTACAATTAATATCAGAACGGTAATATTATCGCCATGTCTTCAATAACAGTTTTTTACAAGTGTGCCACCAACTTCACTTAATGAGATTGTTGCATTAAAATAGATCGCAAATCGTAATCCGGAGGCTGCTGCCAGAATATGATAGACTTGATTTTAAATCACAGAGAGAGAGAGAGAGAGAGATTACAAAAGATAAGCAAGGCAGAAAAACTATTCACATGACTATATACACGTTGTAGGCTATACATACATTCTTGCGTTATGAAACACTGATGCTTTATGGACAGATATGATCAATATGAAAATAATCAGAATGAAGTCTTCCATCACTGTGACTTTTCGTAATTTGACATTAAATGTAATGAGAGGTGTTTTTTGAAAGTATTGAGACTTGTTGGGACTCGAACTGATTCCGGGAAAGAATTCCACAAAACGCTGCCAGAATAAGCTAAACTTGATTTAAAGAGATCTATCCACGGAATGGGGACGTTGAATTTTCGGCTTGGTTTGGCTTTAAATTTTGTAATGAAAGCACTCGGTGCATGGCCGGAAAGGATTTTGTGAAGGAGCACGCCTTTATTTGATTTAAATCTTTCTTTTAAAGGCAAAATCTTAAGTTTTTTATAATCGTCGAAAACAAGACTGGATTGTTTTAATAGAACTGATTTTAGTGCTCGTCTGTGTAGACTGTACAGTGGTTTTAAAATGTTTGCACTGGCAGAGTCCCAGATGGTCGAACAATAATCCGTGATGGTTTGTATGTATGCATTATAAAATAATAACCTTGAGTGTGGATCAAGAAAGTGCTTTATTCTCTTCAACAAATATATTTTCCTCGACACGGTTTTACACAACGATCTAACATGATGGGTCCAAGATAAATTATTATCGATATTTACTCCCAAAACTTTGTGATCTCCTACTTCCGCTATTGCATCGTTGCCAATTAATAAGGAATGAGGATTATTCTTGATGTTTTGTCTTTTTTGCCTTGTTATAATTAACATGTATTTGGTCTTTTGGGGGTGAAGACTCATGTGGTTATATTTCGTCCAATTAATGAGATCATCTACACTGTTCTGCAATGATAAATAAACTTTGTCTAATTTTTTATCAGAAGTGTGTATGGTCGTATCATCAGCAAATAGTTCACAATCATCATTAACACTAAAAGGAAGATCGTTAATATACAGAGAGAAAAGAAGTGGCCCAAGGACAGAACCCTGGGGGACTCCATATAACACCGGTCTTTTACTTGACATAGTGGAATTCACGCAGACGGAGAGAGAGAGAGAGAGAGAGAGAGAGAGAGAGAGAGAGAGAGAGAGAGAGAGAGAGAGAGAGACAAAGGGGTTGGAGACAGAGAGATTTGCGCATAGGCACAGAGAGACACAGAGAGTCAGAGAGAGGCACAGAGAGACACAGAGAGTCAGAGAGAGGCACAGAGAGACACAGCGAGTCAGAGAGAGGCACAGAGAGACACAGAGAGTCAGAGAGAGGCACAAAGAGACACAGAGAGACACAGCGAGTCAGAGAGAGGCACAGAGAGACATAGAGAGACACAGAGAGGCACACAGAGACACAGCGAGTCAGAGAGAGGCACAGAGAGACACAGAGAGTCAGAGAGAGGCACAAAGAGACACAGAGAGTCAGAGAGAGGCACAGAGAGGCACAGAGAGACACAGAGAGGCACAGAGAGGCACAGAGAGACACAGAATTGAATTGAATTGAATTGAATTGAATTGAATTGAATTGAACTTTATTTAACAAGGATTAAGATTTAAGGCTACGCCTTTTCTTACAATCTGTCCTTGGGACGCACAGACACACAATGATAAAATTGAAAAATTAAAATATCTTTTTTTTAGATCAGTCTACTTAAACGGGGAAAAAACAGTGCTCGTTGGCACGTTTCCAACATCGCACACAAAAAGATAACGTAATGATATTCACTGGACAGAGAGTCAGAGAGAGGCACAGAGAGTCAGAGAAGGGAAAGAGATAGATTTTGTTTTAGTGTGCGTGTGTATGTGTGTGTGTGTGTGTGTGTGTGTGGGTGTGGGTGTGGATGTGTGTGTGTGCGTGTGTGCGTGCGTGCGTGTGTGCGTGCGTGCGAGCTGTCTGTCTGTCTGTGTCTATGTCTGTGTTTATGTGTGTGTTCTTGTTTGCCCATGAGCTATCAGTAATGAAATCAGGGCATGTATGCTGGCTTTAGGGTCTAGCTAGCAAAAAAACAAAAAATCAATATGAGAACCACATGCAGAACATTGGACGTGGTACAATTGTCTTATATCATATAAAGTCTTATATATCGCGCGCGTATCTCCAGACTCGGACTCAAGGCGCAGGGATCTATTTATGCCGTGTGAGATGGAAATTTTTACACAATACATCACGCATTCACATCGACCAGCAGATCGCAGCCATTTCGGCGCATATATATCCTACTTTTCACGGCCTATTATTCCAAGTCACACGGGTATTTTGGTGGACATTTTTTTATCTATGCCTATACAATTTTGCCAGGAAAGACCCTTTTGTCAATCGTGGGATCTTTAACGTGCACACCCCAATGTAGTGTACACGAAGGGACCTCGGTTTTTCGTCTCATCCGAAAGACTAGCACTTGAACCCACCACCTAGGTTAGGAAAGGTCTTACCCTACTATCAAATGCATGCACCATGGCATAGTCAAGGATGCCGTTACCTTGCAACAGTACTTGCGTAAAATGTTAAAAGTGTGCGCTGACATGCATGATAACATTCACACAGGTGGACGCAAGAAAATAATTACGTTAAATAGAATGTTACTCAAACTTACCCTGACGAGGATCCCGCACAACTGTCTCTGCTGGTTTTTTTGACTTCCCAATAAAGATGTGCTTGCAGTACGTCACTTTTCTTTCAGGTTCGAAGAAACGCACATTTTATCCGATCTCTGATCTGTCTCGGAATGGTTATTGTCATCATATTATCCAGTGCTGACGGTAGAATAAACGTGTGCACAGTCCGATTAGGCAGTGAATATCATTACGTTATCTTTTTGTGTGCGATGTTGCAAACGTGCCAACGAGCACTGTTTTTTCCCCGTTTAAGTAGACTGATCTAAAATTTGCGCTGACACTGGATAAAACAAAACTAGAACCTATTCCTGAGAAAGTAGTGTGCTTTACAGTGCTGTCGACTTCGGTTCTCCACATTTTGTGACGGTGAATAATAAGACAGGCAGATTTGACAACACAGTCAGAGACTAAAGAGTATACACAGTCTGGTCCTTGTCCGTTTTGCTGACTATCTCACATCTTCCCAAGCATTGACATGGGATACCTCCACTTGGGAACATACCAAGAATCAGCATTCTGATTCCTGTGCAGAGTGGTTGTTTTAGGAACTAGTTTCTGAAATGAATCCTAGTGTCAGTTAAGAACTAGGTCTGAGTTGTCGAGCAGAATGTTGACACGAAAAGGACTGTGCCTTTCAACCCGAACATTGTATCATTTGCTGACTCTGCTTGTGTGCATGTTACCGTTTCTACTTGTTGACTTAACTCAGCGCTGATTCTTCTTCGAAGATCTACGCATAATCGATATAGCTTTTGGCCACCATAGTTTATGAAATCGATTGAAAAATCAATTCCAAATCCCGTACGGCGACTGCGTTACACTGGCGTTCGTTTACTCAGCACAGTCACATCGGATTTCGAAACGAAATAAGAAGACCAACAGACTTTCATTGAAAACAGCCCTAAAAAAATGTTACTGTGGAACACACACACACACACACACACACACACACACACACACACACACACACACACACACACACACACACAACTGGCACAAAGATATGAGATGTACACATCGGTACACTTTATAATAAACTGAAAGCGGAGGATCTCTACAAGAGATCGGCTGTTCGCAAGATCGACCATCTGTAGGTATATACATACATACAGTTTCATCATCCCTCAACCACGTACCACCACCCCCACCCCCTTTTCCCCTACCCAACTTCGTCATACACCTATATTCCTACACCATACATGTCACCGCAACTCGGGAACGAATTTCACACTTTGTGTGTATGTCCGAAAAACAAATGTGTAAAGTCTCTTTTAAAATTAAAGTTATATAATCTATATGCATCACAACAACAAACAACAACAACAACATAACAATGAAAATGTACTCACCAAAACACGAACAATAAAACCATGAACTGGACCGGTTTCGACGTTTGTCTTCGTCAGCTACAATACTTAAAAATAGTTCCTGTTATTGTTATTCTCACCCGCAGTCACTTGTTCCTATTATTATGCATCTAGGTTTTGGAAGATGACCCTCATGCATATCACTGGGTCTCAGTTTACAACTACTCCCAATAAAAGGAACTGTGAGGGTGGCATCGTGTCAAAACATTGACACGTGATACTTGTACAATATACCTCATACCCCATACCCAGGCATTCAAGCCGTGCAATCATGACTGACTGTTCCAAAGATAAGGTCAGCGTTATGGTTGTATATTAAAAACAACCATAACGTTGTCTTCAAAAACTTTTAGTATATAAATACAGTTGTCTTCAAAGCCTCGTGTTGCAAAATTAAAATCACAGGCTTTGACAATTTTTGGAAGTTTAAACTCGAATCAGCAACAAACAAACAAACAAAGAATGTCGAGATACTTTTGCATATATATCACATATGGCGCGTTGAAATTTTCATTTTGTACATATCAGTGCAGGATCAGTTCACAAAAACAAAAACAAATAACTGCGAAGGGATTAATGTACAAGGATGTTCTCCGAAGTAAGGAGTGTTCATTGTTTTAGTTTGTTTGTTGTTGTTGGTTGGTGTGGGTTTGTTTTTTTACATTTAGTCAAGTTTTGACTAAATGTTTTAACGTTGAGGGGGGAATCGAGACGAGGGTGTGGTGTATGTGTGTGTGTGTGTGTGTGTAGAGCGATTTAGAGAAAACTACTTGACCGATCTTCATGAAATTTTACATGGGAGACGTTTTTTTCATTTTTTTGATAAATGTCTTTGATGACGTCATATCCGGCTTTTCGTGAAAGTTGAGGCGGCACTGTCACGCTCTCATTTTTAAACCAAATTGGTTGACATTTTGGTCAAGTAATCTTCGACGACGCCCGGACTTTGGTATTGCATTTCAGCTTGAAGGCTTAAAAATTAATTAATGAGTTTGCTCATTAAAGTTGTCATTAAAATCGATTTTTCGCAAACAGATTTAAAATTGATTGCATCGTATTCTTCATCACATTCTGAATCTAAAAATATATACATATGTCATGTTTACTCTTAAAATGTGATCACAATTAACGAAATTAGATTAATTAGTCTTACGATTAAAATTTAAGAAATCGATCCAAAAATGATTTCATCTTATTCTTTATCGTTTCCTGATTCCAAAAACATATATATACGATAGGTTGTATTCAAAACAAGCTCAGAAAGTTAACACGAATACAGAAAAACGCGCTTTCCTGCTTAGCACAATACGCTACCGCGCTATTCTAGCGTGTGCATATCACTGCGTTTTGCACGTGGGAGGTGAGCGATTTCCTTCTCGCGTGGATTGACGAAGCTGTTCTGTCTTGGTGAAAAAAATACAGTGCGTTCAGTTTCGAGTCATTCCGTGAGTTCGACAGCTTCACTAAATGTAGTAATTTCGCCTTACGCGACTTGTTGTTCTTTGTGGAGGGTCACGGTTCCATGATATGAACTTCACTGGCATTGTCGATCCTGAAGCCCACAGTGCCGTCCAGAAAGAAATGAATGAAGGCGTTCTGGTAGCACAGGAAGTTGCCTTCGCGCAGCTGTTCGTACCGGAAGTAGGGCATGGGATCCCCGTTGACATGAAAAAGTACGAAAGACTCCATGCCATCGGCATCCTGCAAGGCGTCGTAAAGATGACATTAAGCTTACCCGCAGTGACCGTATTGTACATATAAGCATAGATCTGTCCAGGCGTTTACCTGGGGTAACGGGAAACTTCACCCCTCCCCCCCCCCCCACACACACACACATACACACACTTGCTCTCTCTCTCTTTCTGACACCCCCCCCCCCTCCCCCCTCCGATCTCCCCGTCTTCTCTATCTCTCTACCTCCCCTTTTGCTCTACCCCCTCTCTGTCTCTTACACCACTACCAAACCCACCCCTCCTTCTTCTCCCCTCCCCCTCCCTCCCTCTAGCTCCCCCCTCCCCTCCCCCCCCCCCCCCCCCCCCCATCGCGCTCTCTCTCTCTCTCTCTCTCTCTCTCTCTCTCTCTCTCTCTCTCTCTCTCTCTCTCTCTCAAACACACACACACCCCTCCCTCCCTCTCTCAATGTCACAACTTTTCTCTTACCTCCAAACATCTCCCATGACGAAAGAAATGAGGGTACACCCCTTTGATCCGAATGACGGCCACAGATCTCTGTGCGTTGGGCATGAAACCCAGCATGTCATTTCGCAGCTCTTGGAATCTGTCCACAATCTCCTTCCCCGGGAAAAGTCTGCGCGCCCTTGACCTTGCCTCGTCCCAGGTCAGACGAGGGGTCACGTGGGCGTTGCCAAGCAACGAGGAGAGAAAGTCATGCTGACGCGGCTGTGCGGCGGCTCGCTCTCGTTCTCTGGTCGCTCTCTGACCTGCTTGTTCTTGCGTGAAAGAAGACAAACAAGATAGAGTCGTTGTAATTCACAAACGTAGGATCTCAATTTTGGCTGTTTTGAGAAGAAAAAAAAAAGTTTTATAAATTCCCCGCATCAAACAGCATGGGTTGACAATTATTTTAGAACGGTGCAGTAGCAGTCCAAATGTGTGTTAATGTCAGTTGTTAATGACATTCGATAAAACTGAGAAAGTATTTAAACATAAGAGCTTTTTATCCAAAGGAGGCATCCAGAATTAAAATATACGATTTTTCCCCTTTGTCACTTAACCTTCAGTGGCCATATTTCATATTTCTGAGAGAAAAATATGTGTAGCTAAAAATACAATAGAAGCAACCTCGTATCTTGTATGTTATGACAAGAGTGGCACGAAAACCTCGTAACTGAAGTGGGGTTGTGGGTTGTTGTTTTTTGGCGCTCTCGTGAAACATTTTCTTCTCAACAACTGTTTCTCACCGTTTAAATAGCAGCTGGAGATTCGAGCTTTTCTCACCACACTGGCCAAACATAAGGGAACTACCTATTTTTGTTAGATCCAAAACCACACAAATCAGTGGGATACCACGCCGGGGGAATGTGTACGCCCGGTTCCATGCCTATCGCCCGCGCCCCTGACAATCTGCGGCAAGAGAAGGTGAATGCTCGCACAAAATGTGCTAGAATGCGTGAACTTCTTTTTGTATATTGGCAATTTAAGAACATTGTCCATATAGTATACCCTCTCTGTTTGTGAAGTTTGAACTGCGGAGCTCTGTGGCAATTGTTTTGCTTTTAATTTTGACTTCAAGGACAGCAAGTGTGAAAACTAGGTGTATGGTGCCAACCCATAGCGGTGTACGCCTCATGTTCCTTTTTCCGATCTGTAGGTGTACGGTGCTGTTTAGTTTTAAAGATGAATAGCAATGGGGCACTATGGTCATCATTTGTTCGTTCTTGAAACTTTGGACTTTGGACATACTAAGGCAGGTGAGCGCAGCTAGTAATTAAGGACTTGGAGCACATTGAATAAGCGAATGGAGATTAAGTGTTTTCTTATCCACATAGACGTGTCTGTAGTGACATTGGATATATTTTTGGACGTGAGTCTTTCTTTCTTTATTTGGTGTTTAACGTCGTTTTCAACCACGAAGGTTATATCGCGACGAGGGAAAGGGGGAGATGGGATAGGGGAAAGGGGGGAGATGGGATAGAGCCACTTGTTAAGTGTTTCTTGTTCACAAAAGCACTAATCAAAACATTGCTCCAGGGGCTTGCAACGTAGTACAATATATGACCTTACTGGGAGAATGCAAGTTTCCAGTACAAAGGACTAAACATTTCTTACATACTGCTTGACTAAAATCTTTACAAACATTGACTATATTCTATACAAGAACCACTTAACAAGGGTTAAAGGAGAAACAGAATCCGTTAGTCGCCTGTAAGTTAGTCGGGAGTGTAAAATAATCGTATAGCCCTCCCTCCCATCCCCCAACCCTAGCCCCTACCTCCCATCCTACCCCTTAACTCCCCCATCTAGCCCCTACCTCCCATCTATCTCCCACCTCCCAGCAACCCCCCTAGCGCCTACCTTCCATTCTTCCCTCTATCTCCCCCCTAGCCCCTACTTCCTAACTTAATTACCCCCTATCTCCCCCGCCCATTTTACCCTTAATTATCTCGCCCCCCCCCCCCCCCCCCCTCCGCCCTAAAATCTACTTCCCATCACCCACATGGCCCCTTTCGCACATAACCCCAACCCCCCCCCCCCACACCCCTTGCCTCTAATCGTATCCCCTATACCCACCTACCCCCTCTAGTTTCTACCTTTATTCTCCCCCCTAGCACCTACCTTCCATCCTACCCCCCATCTACCCCTACCATCTACCCCCTAGCCCTTACTTCCCACATCTTACCCACTATCTCCCTCCCCCACCCCCTACTTCCCATCTTAACCCCTATCCCCCCCCCCCTAGCCCCTACTTCCCACATCTTACCCACTATCTCCCTCCACCACCCTCTACTTCCCATCTTACCCCCTATCCCCTACTTCCCATCTTAGCCACTATATCCTTCCCCAACCCCCTACTTCCCATCTTACATTCTATCTCCCCTCTCCCATCTACCCCCTAGCCCCTACTTCCAATCTTACCTACTATCTCCTTCCTCAACCCCCTACTTCCCATCTTACTCCCTACCCCCCCTCACTAGCATCGACCTCCCAAATTACATTCTATCCCCTACTTCCAATCTTACCCCCTACCCCCCCCCCCCTCTTGCCTCTAATCTTACCCCCTATCTTCCCGCTCCCCCCTACAGCCTCTACCTCGATTCTCCCCCCTAGCACCTACCTTCCATTCTCCCCCCTATCACCTACCTTCCATTCTCCCCCCTATCACCTACCTCCCATTCTACCCCCTAGCACCTACCTTCCATTCTACCCCCTATCACCTACCTCCCATTCTACCCCCTATCACCTACCTTCCATTCTCCCCCCTATCACCTACCTCCCATTCTACCCCCTATCACCTACCTTCCATTCTACCCCCAATCACCTACCTTCCATTCTACCCCCTAGCACCTACCTTCCATTCTACCCCCTACCACCTACCTTCCATTCTGCCCCCTATCATCTACCTTCCATTCTCCCCCCTAACACCTACCTCCCATTCTCCCCCCTATCACCTCCCTTCCATTCTACTCCCTATCACCTACCTTCCATTCTACCCCCTAGCACCTACCTTCCATTCTACCCCCTATCACCTACCTTCCATTCTACCCCCTATTACCTACCTCCCATTCTCCCCCCTATCACCTACCTTCCATTCTACCCCCTATCACCTACCTCCCATTCTCCCCCTATCACCTACCTTCCATTCTCCTCCCTAGCACCTACCTGCCATTCTACCCCCTATCACCTACCTCCCATTCTACCCCCTAGCACCTACCTCCCATTCTCCACCCCTAACACCTACCTTCCATTCTTCCCCCTAACACCTACCTTCCATTCTACCCCCTGTCACCTTCCTTCCATTCTACCCCCTATCACCTACCTTCCATTCTACACCCTTTCACCTACCTCCCATTCTCCCCCCTGTCACCTTCCTTCCATTCTACCCCCTAGCACCTACCTTCCATTCTACCCCCTATTACCTACCTTCCATTCTACCCCCTATCACCTACCTTCCATTCTACCCCCTAGCACCTACCTCCCATTCTCCCCGCTGTCACCTACCTTCCATTCTACCCCCTAGCACCTACCTCCCATTCTCCCCCCTGTCACCTTCCTTCCATTCTACCCCCTTGTCACAAGCGGCTTTAATATTAGCATACTTTTATGCTGTGGTGTCAAAGGTATTGTATTGGAGCGCCTGTGTTCCTCTATTTCGCCTGTCACAGGTAGACGCTGGTTAACTGCAGGTGTCTCGTGGAGCTCGTGCTCAGGTATTTCACGTGTATTTTACTTGTATTTTGTAAGGTGAACTCAGAGCTAAATTCGAGCTCGTAGATACTCCTTTTTATTCATTCGTTCTTTGCCTTTAGCCGAGGAAAGATAGCTTGCGTTCCAAGCGAATCCGTTCTTCGTTGAACGTAGGGTCTGTTTACGTCGAGCAGACGCCGGAAAACTGCTATCAATGGCAGGGGATATTGTTATGGCTACTTCAATGAGATGTCTGCCGCTCCACTTTCGACGACAGCACTGCTCGCCTGGCAAGGACTTGACGTCACCGATGGCTTCCGTCGCTTCGCACTACGGCCTCGTTAACTCCAGTTCATGGACGATTTCGGATATATATGCAAGCACGGTAACATTAGCCTTAGCCCGTCCTAACAGCTTAAAGTGCAGGAACCATAACGTCATTGTGACCTGAGCGAAAGTGAGAGGTGTGAAGGATGCTTTAAATAGGAAATAATTACTCTTTGTTGTCATTGGCTTTATTACTGTTTGGTCTTGTTGTTGTCTTTGTCGTTTGTTAATGAGTGGTATGTGTATTTATGTTATGTATAATTGATTTGTTGTAAGAAACGTCCTTAATCTACTGTTCGTGTCAACTTGTGTTTGGTAGTCGAAAGAGTAAGATTGTTTTGAGTCGTGGATGACAGACTGCGTGCGTGTTTTGTGCATGTGTGCGTGACACCCCTATCACCTACCTTCCATTCTACCCCTATCACCTACCTCCCATTCTCCACCCCTACCACCTACCTTCAATTCTACCCCCTATCGCCTACCTTCCATTCTACCCCCTATCACCTACCTTCCATTCTACCCTCTATCACCTACCTTCCATTCTCCCCCCTGTCACCTACCTTCCATTCTACCCCCTAGCACCTACCTCCCATTCTCCCCCCTGTCACATACCTTCCATTCTACCCTCTATCACCTACCTTCCATTCTCCCCCCTATCACCTACCTCCCATTCTCCCCCCTATCACCTACCTTCCATTCTACCCCCTATCACCTACCTTCCATTCTCCCCTCTATCACCTACCTTCCATTCTCCCCCCTATCACCTACCTCCCATTCTCCCCCCTATCACCTACCTTCCATTCTACCCCCTATCACCTACCTTCCATTCTCCCCCCTATCACCTACCTTCCATTCTACCCCCTATCACCTACCTTCCATTCTCCCCTCTATCACCTACCTTCCATTCTCCCCCCTATCACCTACCTTCCATTCTACCCCCTATCACCTACCTCCCATTCTCCACCCCTACCACCTACCTTCAATTCTACCCCCTATCACTTAACCTTCCATTCTACCCCCTATCACCTACCTTCCATTCTACTCCCTATCACCTACCTTCCATTCTACCCCCTATCACCTACCTCCCATTCTCCACCCCTACCACCTAGCTTCCATTCTACCCCCTATCACCTACCTTCCATTCTACCCCCTATCACCTACCTCCCATTCTACCCCCTATCTTCCCCATCTTATACCCTATCTCCCCCTTCCCCCTACTACCCATCTAACCCACTATCTCCCTTACTTCCCATCTCACCACCACCCACCCCACCCCCCACACCACCCTAGCCGCTACCTCCCATCTCACCCCCTATCTTCCGTTCCCCATCATCCCCGTAGCCCCAATTTCCCATCTCACCCACTATCTCCCTACCCTATCCCCTACTTCCCATCTTACCCCCTATCTCCGCCCCTCCACCCTAGCATCTACCTCCCTATCTCTCCCCTAGCTCCTACTTTCCAACTTAC
Source organism: Littorina saxatilis (assembly GCF_037325665.1). Taxonomy (NCBI): domain Eukaryota; kingdom Metazoa; phylum Mollusca; class Gastropoda; order Littorinimorpha; family Littorinidae; genus Littorina; species Littorina saxatilis. The sequence continues at coordinate 15,449,785 of NC_090257.1, read as the reverse complement.
CCCTATCCCCACCCTCAGGCTCTATCTACCATCCCCTTATCCCCTATCACCGTCCCTCCACCCTAGCATCTACCTCCCATCTCTCCCCTAGCCCCTATCTCCCCACCCCTCCCAGCTAACCCCCTATCTCCCCATCCCCTCCCATCTAACCCCCTATCTCCCCATCCCCTCCCATCTAACCCCCTATCTCCCCACAACCTCCCAGCCAACCCCTATCTCCCCATCCCCTCCCATCTAACCCCCAATCTCCCCCATCCGCCCATTGCTTCCCCTCCGTCTTTATCGACGGGTGCAAGGGGATGGGACGATTTGACAGAACCTCCTCTCGTATCTCACAGCGAGATGGGATCACAGTGAACCTTCACATCTCTTTACTTCCCTCCATCTCTATGAGATGGGTGCAGTGGGAAGAAAGAAAGGAAGGGGTTACAGGTGCCCGTCTCTACTACCTCAAACTAGACATTCATGATACCCCACCTAAAATCCTTTCTTAAATTTGCCAGGTGACTTTAGGGCATTTTGTTTGAAACAGAACGGAAAGTGTGTCTGCAAACAGAACTCTTGAACAGCACACTCGTTACGCAGAATGCACTATTGACTTTTGTTGTTTTACTTTTGTATTTTCAAATTTGCTAATAATCGATGGAATTCCCCAGTCAAGTTTTATAATGTTACGTCGCCCCAACGTTGTGGGGGCCCAGCGCATTAAAGCAAAAATAATAGTCGTGGTCAACTGGTGAACTCTACTCAGTTTTGGTGGGGTGGGGGATGAGATTAAGACGTGTTTGGGAATGTGTCGATATGATATATTCGGATGGGCGGGGATGTAGCTCAGTCGGTAGCGCGCTGGATTTGTATCCAGTTGGCCGCTGTCAGCGTGAGTTCGTCCCCACGTTCGGCGAGAGATTTATTTCTCAGAGTCAACTTTGTGTGCAGACTCTCCTCGGTGTCCGAACACCCCCGTGTGTACACGCAAGCACAAGACCAAGTGCGCACGAAAAAGATCCTGTAATCCATGTCAGAGTTCGGTGGGTTATAGAAACACGAAAATACCCAGCATGCTTCCTCCCAAAGCGGCGTATGGCTGCCTAAATGGCGGGGTAAAAACGGTCATACACGTAAAAGCCGTGGGAGTTTCAGCCCATGAACGAACAAACAAACAAACATATATTCGGATTTCTAACAAGCATACAGATGTGCACGATCTAAACATGCTAGATCCGTTTCTTTGCACGAAGTTAGCACAGAACGCAGAAACTGAAGGACACAGAAGCGTTCACCCACTGGGAATGGAAGCATTCACAAAAGTTGAGGGTACTGTTATAAAAGGTGTTATTGTGTCGCAGTGCGTCATTGTACAGCAAAACCCAAATAACACGACATAGGTAAGATATGATGCAATATTATGAATGTAAACTTGTTTTGGCTAGTGCTGTGTACAATTGCAGGGAAAGGTAAATGGCCGAAATGGAATCCATAATGCTGCACTTCCCACCACAAAACGTACTCTACTTTCACACAAAGATATAAATACACATATTAGGTAACTAGCTGTTAATCGATTGCAATTTAGCCAACCAAATGTGTGCAGTAACATACATTTTTGTTCAAGAAATTATTGCGAGACCAAGCGGAGAAGGCGATAGGCATTAAACCAGGCGTACACATTCCTCCGGCGTGGATTATGACGTGGTTTGTGAATTACAGCGACGAAAGGCTAAATAAAACAAGTAAGGGTTCGTTTTTTAAGAAACGTCCGACCTGTAAAGCTTAGCGATGTTAGAGAAAAGCAGTGGAGGATTACTGAGAAGGCTGCAACCAGAATAAGCAGCTTCATATCTGACCCATCACAATTGTGTGTGATTGAGCTAGCGCCGAATGAAACATTGAAACCTTGGCAGACTGCCCACAGTCTTAAGTCAGACAGGCATTCTCCGAGTTAGCTGAACTGTACATTGTCAAGCTGGACATTTTCAAAATAAGCTTGACTTTGCACAATGTCCTTCTGGACATTTTCATAATTAGCTGCATGGACTGTGTACATTGTGAAGCTGGACTACGTGTTGTGTTCCGTGTGCCGTTTTCATAATTAGCTGCATGGACTGTGTACATTGTGAAGCTGGACTACGTGTTGCGTTCCGTGTGCCGTTTTCACAATAGACGGTGTTCGGAAATGACTCTCTGTGCGGGCTTGTTTTTGCAGTAGAAGTGTTGCACCCCTGACATTTCAATAGCTTGACTGCTCACCTTTCTCCTCCGTCTGTCGGTAGCCTTCTGTAGTGATGACCTCCACCGTCTGACACGTGACCTTGTGAGCCGTCCAATCACCGCGCTGACAGTCACGTGAACAGTACGTCACTTCTTCGCATTTGCCGCATCTTTTCATCTCGCGAGCATGTCGCCCGCATTTCTGTACACAGTTGCAAAATAAGTGTACGACAGTGCGGTAAATTCTCACATAACACATGGAGTCAAAGACAGAATGAGGACTGAATCCTTGCTTTACGGTTACCACTCAACAAAGCGGAAAGGGAGAGAACTAAAGTCTTACTTTACAAGTCAACCCAAAGCAGAAAGGGAGAGAACTGAAGTCTTACTTTACAAGTCAACAAAGCGGAAATGGAGGGAACTGAAGTCTTACTTTACAAGTCAACAAAGCAAAAGGGGAGAGGACTGAAGTCTTACTTTAAAAGTCAACAAAGCAAAAAGGGGAGAGGACTGAAGTCTTACTTTACAAGTCAACAAAGGGCTACTAGCATCATGGTCACTGCCTTCTGCGAGAGCTTCTTCCGTGGCCTTCCTGTCGTCCGCTGCCGTTGGATCGGATGCTCCCTCTTCGCTCCTGTCTTCATGTTGAGATCCTGTATTCATGTTGGAAAGTAGAATGATTTGTATGTGTGCAAAACATGGTCTAGTACTGATGTCCGTCCAGGCTTTTACATGAGATAAGAGCACCCATCACTTGGACACATACCAAATATCTACACACATTACTGTGCAGAATAGGAATTTACTGTTCCACTTAAGAAATGAACAAAAACAGATTGCCACTCGGCACGGCAAGCAGTCAGACTGTTGATGCATGTGTCAAAGTGGAAGGATGCTCTTACTGTACTTATCATTTTGGGAAGTTCTGAGATAGTATAAGATCGTTATCAACAAATTTTTGTAAGGAGTGTATGCTTTCTCTTGGTCGGTCCTTAACATGTTTTGAAGGGTAAATGATCGTTTTGACGAGAATCTATTGAAGTTGAAAGCGACATGTGGAGGTGCACTCACTGTGTCTGACTTTTCTGCAATCCGCTTTGTGCTGCGACCAGTGACGTTTCTGGCAGTCACGTGAGCAGTAACGTATCGCATTGCAGGCTGAGCAGCGACGTATCGTGTCGACGTCACCTTTTTGACCGCACTCCGCGCACTTCTCCATTTGCTGTTCATGGAACGAGAGTGAGAATAATGAACACCACGTGGATCATCGCCTTCTCGAGTACAACATCTTTTAATCTTAAAGAAGTGTTTTCACGAGTAGTCTGTATCTGAAGAGTGTTTTCACGAGGAGTGTGTTTTTAACGAAGTATTTTCGCGATACGTGTGTCTTTAAAGAAGTGATTTCAAGAGAAGTGTGTCTCTAAAGAAGTGTCTTTGCGAGAAAAAGTGCGCCTTTAAAAACAGTGGTTCAGCCAGGAGAAGGAATGTGTCTTTAAATATTTAGCAAAAGTACCAATACTGTGTGTGTGTGTGTGTGTGTGTGTGTGTGTGTGTGTGTGTGTGAAAGCAGATTCAAGTCATGATGATGAAAAGTGAGCATAATAGTGTGATTACCGGTAGATAGATGCTATCTGAGTAAACGCCCCAGAGTGGTGTGCTTGGCAAATTGTTTCGAGTTGCATTCCTACCCGTGTGAACAGCCATGTAACTGAACCACCACGTATCTAATCACGCTTTCCGTTTAATCCGCTTGGATATATACCTCCCGCTCGGCTGGATTCCGTTGAGGATAGAAATGTTTTGCTGAATTAATTTTGTAGATTGAGTCTGACATTGGTGTACTTGACAAAATTCATTCAATATTAAATTCCCACTCTGCAAAATAAAAAGTCAGGCTGTTGATTATTGGCATTGTGTTATGTTGAAAGATGTTGAGCTTATCCTTTGTAAGAACTTGTCACGAACAATATGGACTGTTCACACCAGAACGAAATTCAATGTACCCTTAATGTTCGTATTCGTATGCGTGCACTTTCGATTCTATGTCAGGGTGATAGTCCTCAATCTGCTGTCAGTAAAAATAAACAAGTCGCGTGATGCGATATAAAAACATTTTAGTCAAGATCAACACCACAAACCAGTCATCGCCGAGACTACATTCAAATAGTCTCGGCTAACCATACCGAAGACCGAGACGGGACACGTTCGCCTCCGCGAAGCACGCTCCCGTAGTACTTACTGAACCTATTTTCTTTCATTTTGAGCACATTTTTAGAGTAAACATGACATATCTATAATATTGTTTAATTCGGGAGAAGATGAGGAATACAATAATGTTTTAATCTGTTTCTGAAAAATCGATTTTAATGACACTTTTAATGAGCAAACTAATTAACTATTTTGTAATCTTTCAAGCTGAAATGCAATCCCATAGTCCGGACTTCGTCGAAGATTGCTTTACCAAAATGTCAATCAATTTGGTTGAAAAATGAGGGTGTGACAGTGCCGCCTCAACTTTCACAAAAAGCAGGATATGACGTCATCAAAGACATCTATCCAAACAATTGAGAAAAAACATCTGGAGATATCATACCCAGGAACTCACTCTCATGTGAAGTTGTATGAAGATTGGTCCGATAGTTTTCTCGGATTCACTTTATACACACACCAGGGGCGGACGAGCGGGGGGTTTCTGGGGTTTCCGGACCCCCCCCCCCCCCCCCAGCCAAAAAATAAAAATATTTTTGGGGGCTGGGTCACATTAAAAATCCGCTTGTGCAAAAGACGAGTGAACTTTGGACTTGAGCCCATGAACGAAGAAATAAAAGAAGAACACAATCTCAGAAAACAACGACAGAGGATTCTCATTCACAGTTTTCGAACGGAAGAAAAACGACTGAATTGTAGAGACGCAGGTAGGAATGTACACACTGTTAAACATATCGATCTACAGACGCCTGTGTCCTGCCTGCATCTGGTGACTGTTGTTGAACGTGTAAAACGTTTCTCTTAAACACACACACACACACACACACGCACGCTCGCAACGCGCGAACACACACCCACACCCACACATACATATACACACACGCGCGCGCGCGACCAACATACATAAAAACAAGTCGCGTAAGGCGAAAATACAATATTTAGTCAAGCTGTCGAACTCACAGAATGAAACTGAACGCACTGCAATTTTTCAGCAAGACCGTATACTCGTAGCATCGTCAGTCCACCGCTCGTGGCAAAGGCAGTGAAATTGACAAGAAGAGCGGGGTAGTAGTTGCGCTGAGAAGGATACCACGCTTTTCTGTACCTCTCTTCGTTTTAACTTTCTGAGCGTGTTTTTAATCCAAACATATCATATCTATATGTTTTTGGAATCAGGAACCGACAAGGAATAAGATGAAAGTGTTTTTAAATTGATTTCGAAAATTTAATTTTGATCATAATTTTTATATTTTTAATTTTCAGAGCTTGTTTTTAATCCAAATATAACATATTTATATGTTTTTGGAATCAGGAAATGATGAAGAATAAGATGAACGTAAATTTGGATCGTTTTATAATTTTTTTTATTTTTTTTTACAATTTTCAGATTTTTAATGACCAAAGTCTTTAATTAATTTTTAAGCCACCAAGCTGAAATGCAATACCAAACCCCGGCCTTCGTCGAAGATTGCTTGGCCAAAATTTCAATCAATTTGATTGAAAAATGAGGGTGTGACACCACGACCCTCGTCTCGATTCCCCCTCTATGTTAAAACATTTAGTCAAAACTTGACTAAATGTAAAAACGAATAAACGAGGAAAGGTGTAGGTTGAGCCTGACCTTACTAGAGCTATTTCAAAGAGACAGATAGAAAAACGAACAGACAGAAAGACACAGACAGAAAGATAGAGACTGAGAGATCAAATCAAATCAAATCAAATTTTATTTTACGAGGGTTGTGGCATAAGCAATATAAACGAGCTTCTTTTCAACCAGCCCTCGCCCAGAGAGGGACTATTCTAATCTTGAATACATACATACGTAAAACAATTACAAAAGATAAGCAAGGCAGAAAAACTATTCACATGACTATATACACGTTGTAGGCTATACATACATTCTTGCGTTATGAAACACTGATGCTTTATGGACAGATATGATCAATATGAAAATAATCAGAACGAAGTCTTCCATCACTGTGACTTTTCGTAATTTGACATTAAATGTAATGAGAGGTGTTTTTTGAAAGTATTGAGACTTGTTGGGACTCGAACTGATTCCGGGAGAGAATTCCACAAAACGCTGCCAGAATAAGCTAAACTTGATTTAAAGAGATCTATCCGCGGAATGGGGACGTTGAATTTTCGGCTTGGTTTGGCTTTAAATTTTGTAATGAAAGCACTCGGTGCATGGCCGGAAAGGATTTTGTGAAGGAGCACGCCTTTATTTGATTTAAATCTTTCTTTTAAAGGCAAAATCTTAAGTTTTTTATAATCGTCGAAAACAAGACTGGATTGTTTTAATAGAACTGATTTTAGTGCTCGTCTGTGTAGACTGTACAGTGGTTTTAAAATGTTTGCACTGGCAGAGTCCCAGATGGTCGAACAATAATCCGTGATGGTTTGTATGTATGCATTATAAAATAATAACCTTGAGTGTGGATCAAGAAAGTGCTTTATTCTGTTCAACAAATATATTTTCCTCGACACGGTTTTACACAACGATCTAACATGATGGGTCCAAGATAAATTATTATCGATATTTACTCCCAAAACTTTGTGATCTCCTACTTCATAAAGATCTCTTCATAAAGAGAGAGAGAGAGAGAGAGAGAGAGAGAGAGAGAGAGAGAGAGAGAGAGAGAGAGAGAGAGAGAGAGATCAAATCAAATCAAATCAAATCAAATTTTATTTTTCGAGGGTTGTGGCATAAGCAATACAACGAGCTTTTTTTCAACCAGCCCTCGCCCAGAGAGGGGACTAATCTAATCACATAAGAGAGAGAGAGAGAGAGAGAGAGAGAGAGAGAGAGAGAGAGAGAGAGAGAGAGAGAGAGAGAGAGAGAGAGAGAGAGAGAGAGAGAGAGAGAGACGCATACAGACAGCCAGAACAACAGATATCTCAGTCAGCTCACCTTCTGACGAAATTTCCACACGTAAAACACGATACACAACAAGTTAAACATGAAATGTCAATCATTCACGTTCTTAATTCGCCACACCGAGGCATAATCGATTCAAACACATTCTCAGCAATACTAAACCGGGAAGTTGCTCAATACGTTTTTGTAACACTTAGCCTACTACAAACCTGTGAATCTCAGTGATGGTCACTGATGAACTCCAGGTAAAACAACACGACTATCTCGCCGCCTTACAGGCTAATCTGCATTACAAAGACATCTGATCAGGAAAAAAAAACTGTTGATCAGATACTCTTCAAACACTCCTCATCAGATAGTCACGTCTTCATCAAAAACATAGATTCTTCATTTCAAACACGATGGGTAAAACCTAACACGTAGCGGTTGCACCCTAGTTTCACTAGCCAACGCAAGAATTAAAACTGGCGCTGCTTTCGTTTCAACTTACCACACACCACTGCGTTATAACGACTCGATCCGAACGCAAAAAGAAAACACACCTTCTGTTGAAACGCACCCCAGTGCCCTATGACGTGGCAGTAGATAAAAGTAATAGGCAGTTTCGGTTGAATCTTTTAACTTTCTTTTTCAAGAAAGGATGAGTAACGAAGCCGATATGGCACAGTGTGAAGCTATGGAGTAAAACCAGCTGATAGAAATGCAGACACTGCACCGAACGGAACTGTTATTGACATGTCTGCCAAATAGTGCGCGTGCACCGAAGCTCTTCCTGGCTGGCAACAGGCGCGCGAATTTTGTTTTTTCTTACTTGTTACTGTGGTGGTGGCGGTGTGTGTGTGTGTGTGTGTGTGTGTGTGTGTGTGTGTGTGTGTGTGTGTGTGTGTGTGTGTTTTGTTGTTGTTTAGGATTGTGTTAGTGCATGCATTATGTACTGAGCTGCCTGTGCTGGTGACAAAACGAATGACGAAATGTTTGCCGCTTTGTTTTGACATTTTAAGATGCTTTGTGGCTTGTTGGCAGACCAGTTTTTCTGTTCGTCCAAGGTAATCCGTGATCTGAGTGGTCCAATAGGTGCATTGCTATCATTCGGGGATCCTTCAAATGCTGAGCTATTTTGCGAAGTATTGTAAGCTTATCTCTACTATTCTAAACAGGTCCCAAAAGAGCTTAGGTTGGCCGCAGCCATCATAGCAGAATCTGTCTTCAAAGGGGGGTCACCCTCTGCAAAAATATACGACATAGAAATAGTGAGTTACTTGTTAAAAGACACCTTATTGTGCTCATTATGCATTTTTGGTGCACAAAATCTTCAGCAAATATAACGGCATTTGTTTTAAGTTTTGGCTCATCAACAAATTTTGCAAATGACGTAATATTTGCGGCAACATGTAATTAAAATAAGAACATCTCTTAACCAGTCAGTGATTTGTACAAATGTAAAACATTATACAAATCGGGGGGGGGGGGGGGGCGGGGGGGGGGGGGGGGGCCGCGCCCCGTGATTTGTAAAATGTTTAACAAATCACGTAAATGCGCCCGATAGTTTCTTGTCATCTCAAAAGTCAAGGGATCTATTAGATTTTTGTTCTTCCCATTACTAGATTGTCCCATCGCTGGGAAATTCGGGTCGCTTCCTCCCAGTGGAAAGCTAGCAGCAACAGAGTCGCGCTACCCCTAAGTCAAGGGATCTATTAGATTTTTTTCAGATTTTTTTTCATTTCTTTAATGTCCCATTGCGTGGAAATTCGGGTCGCTTCCTCCCAGTGGAAAGCTAGCAGCAACAGAGTCGCGCTACCCCTAAGTCAAGGGATCTATTAGATTTTTTAAATTTTTATTTCATTACTTTATTGTCCCATCGCTGGGAAATTCAGGTTGCGTCCTCCCAGTGGAAAGCTAGCAGCAACAGAGTTGCGCTACCCCAAAGTCAAGGGATCTATTAGATTTTTATATTTTTATTTCATTACTTTATTGTCCCATCGCTGGGAAATTCAGGTTGCGTCCTCCCAGTGGAAAGCTAGCACCAACACAGTCGCGCTACCCAGGTGCATGCGTGTTTAGGTGTATTCAGCCACCTGCACTTATGGCAGAATGACCGACGTCTTTTACGTGCCACAGTGGTAACACAGGGGTGGAACATGGATTCGAACCTGCGACCCTACGATCACAAGTCCAGTGCTCTACCAACTGGAGCTACCCCTGGGTATACTTTTGGCGTATGGGCGATACCCCCCCCCCCCCCCCCAACTCGCAGGCTGGATTTGTTTTCTTTGTTATGCTAACAATCGTAATATTTTACCTATCCGGCCCAAACCACCCACCACCACCCAGCATAGAGGCTCTAAACAACAAATATTAATAATAATAAAAGGCATGTATTACTTTCTGAAATGAGATATTTTTTTATATTTTTACATTTAAACAAATCGCGGTTTTAGGTTCGATGTAATTTGTAAAATGTTTTTAAATTTGTACATCTCACATCTAATATAAATGGTCCTTTCTTTTTCGGTTTTATTGAAGTCCTTACGAAACACTGATCAAGGAAGTATGTGCTGTCAAACACTTAAATATAAATTGTATGTTGGTTTTTTGAAAGTCTGAGCGAAGTGTTTTCACAGAATCGAAGACAAAACCAGTCATCCACAGGACCTGCTTCTATGACAGAATTGCACATGAAAGCTGCCGTTTTTTAAAAGGTTAAATTATCCAAACCTAGCCGCTAGCGCATACAATCTTGAATTTACCAAAAACGTCAGAATTAAATAGGATTCTTTTTGATAAAAAATGTTTCGTTCAGATCACACAGTAAGGCGACCATATCGTCTTTTGTTTCATCTTTATCGACACACACACAGATATGGAGTCACCCACCCACCCACCCACACACACAATTATATGGAGACACACACATGCAGTTAAATGGAGTCACACACACACACACACCATATCCAAAGCAAACAAAATACGGTCACTTCTGAAAACATCTATCGTTCTGTCAACAGCACAGACAGCTCAGGACATGTACGCAAAAAAGCACACAAAGAAAGTTAATGCTCGTAAATGGGACTCACTTTCTGCAAAGGGGATGGTATTACCGCATGTACATAGTACACATGCTCAACAAACAACCAAAAGAATGGTCATTGTTAATAGGTAGAGGACTCACATTTCTTACAAAGGAGGCGATTTACCACATTACTACGATATTCTTCTGTGAAAATAATTATATTAAAAACATGTTATTTTTCTGCTCAAATGATTTTTCAGTCATTCCGAGAATCAAACTGGAGACATTTTATGAAATTAAACTAGTAATCCACAAAAAAAAGTATTTTCCCCTCCATTTCTGCAGCCATTAAATATTCAGCACAAACAGTATAAGCATAAAATACATTCGCCAAGGAGCTCAGCCGAAATCGCATTTCATGCATCTTCTACAGGTTTGCAGATACGGCGGCCTGCAAAATTCATTGTACTCAGTACTACTTGTGGAAAAATGCACACCTTCAAATGCTCCTCTCTTATAATATTACACAGTACACACACACCCAATTCAATGGTGAAGCATGAGCAGGATTTCCAACGGTTACCTTCTCTCCCGTGTCAATGGTGATGTACACACCACTACAGATCTGTCCGGACGTCCACAATGGTATAGCAGCAGCCTTTCACTGGGACTCATACCCAAAACAACAATCTGACTGCTTTCTGGGGAGAGTTTGGGGTTATTGTATTTCCCTGTTTCTGCAGATTGACAAAGGTGCCAGTACTAATTAATGAACTGATTTGAGCGGGGGAGTTGAGCTGTGAGTAGAAAGCTGTGACTGTCGATGTTTGCCACGTGTCCAAGCAGAAGGATGCTCTCACTCCTTGCAAAAGCCTGTAGAGATTTGTGGTTGTGTGTACTGCAATATCATTTACATAAGAAGGAATGTTTTTTTAAACTCTTGCCAAAGACAAGCATGCACATCCTGGGGGAAAATGACCAAACTCATTGCTCTGCTGAAGTTTGCATCAATTTATTTTCAGTTAGTTTCAACATAGTCTTCCGTCAATAGATGCATGCACAGAATCATCGACATAGCTTGCTTCGGCTGACCAAACTACTGGGATTGGAGACGAGTCTTCAAGGTACACATCTGTCATCTGATTTTCTGAGGTAAGGTTGATGTTTTAAAGGGACAGAAAAATCAACAATACCAATACAATAAAAAAAAAAGTCAAATATATCAGATTAGCAACAGGTAAATCATGTTGGTGAGAAGGCTGCTTTTATACCACAGAAAATAAAAAACGCTCGCGCTGGACCCGAGTACTCTTCAGATTGGCTCGCTCCCCCAGTATGAAAGTTTTTGTCTTGTGCACGTTTAAGACCAAGTGATTGATCTGTGTGAATTACAGGCATTCCCTTTGCTATACAAATACATTGCATGCGAGCCGAGGATGTGCGTGGTGACTGGCCTTTCTCTTTTATTTGTAATTTGATCACAGTGAAAATGCACACACACACACATTCACACACACACACACACACTCTCTCTCTCCCTCACTCCCTCTCTCTCTTCCTCTCTATCTCTCTCTCTTACACACACACACACACACACACGAGTACAGACTCATGCACGCGCACGCGCACACACACACACACACACACACACACACACACACACACACACACACACAGTAACACTAACACATGTGCACAAAATGAACACACACACACCGCGCGAGAGAAAAAGACGTCAAAGACTTTTGACCGTGACGTAATCTTTTTATGACGCTATATTTCTCGTCAATGTGTGACGTTCGAGACTGCCTGGCTGGCTGTGGCTCCGCGAATTCCCCCCGCCGCCAAGTCGTTTTTTTGTGGTTTACTTCGCATTTAGGTCCCAGGTAACATTATGAAGTTTTAATACGATCAATCGGACCTATTATCAAGTTAGTGTATCAACTTTTGAACGAACTGCGCCCAGTAGTTTCCCAGCAATAAGCTGTTAAGTCGAGACACACACACACACACAGACAATTAAAGTCTGCTGGACCCTTGTACTAGCGTACTCGGGGATAAGTTCCTTTTCTTCTCGTCATAGCTAAATGCAATGTCACAATATGATCACTCTTTTTCAATGACATACATATAATAAATATATTACATGCATTACATTCTTTCATAATTCATGCATTTGCTTAAGAATGTCAGTATTTCAGATCTGCTTCATATTCCTGTCAAACTGCCCCCAGTGAGAAAGCTGCCCCACAGGGTAACCTCACAGGACTATCTATCATACCTTTCTTTCTTTCTTTATTTGGTGTTTAACGTCGTTTTCAACCACGAAGGTTATATCGCGACGGGGAAAGGGGGGAGATGGGATAGAGCCACTTGTCAATTGTTTCTTGTTCACAAAAGCACCAATCAAAAATTCGCTCCAGGGGCTTGCAACGTAGTACCGGGAGAATGCAAGTTTCCAGTACAAAGGACTCAACATTTCCTACACACTGCCTGACCAAAATCTTTACAAAAACTGACCATACTCCACACAAGAAACACTTAACAAGGGTAAAAAGAGAAACAGAATCCGTTAGTCGCCTCTTACGACATGCTGGGGAGCATCGGGGAAATTCTTCCCCCTAACCCGCGGGGGGTATCTATGATACCTTATTCTTATCCTTTACAAGGAGACTATATATTATTTGTTGACTTTTTCCATTTTAGAACTAGCTTTTATTCTGCAAAGATTAACTATCGCTATAGTGGTTTTGTATCATGCTTTAGTTTTCAAAATGTTCTTTGGCACTTATCCCTGCTTGGGCCAAATACAACACAAAACATGTTATAGTCCAATCAAATCAAGGGAAATCTGACACTTGCAAGTTCAAGTGGTTTTGTCCTGTAACCTCTTGTCAGACATAAAAAATAACAGCATTAATGATATCTAAAGCAGTCCATGCATATTTCATAATTCATCAACAAGCAAAAAACACGATCGCTTCTCCAAACAAACTGCATACACACTCAATAAACATTAAATATAAAATCTTTCAACTGATCAATTCAATTTGAGGAACATAAACTGCTTTTATGGCACATCCATCTAAAGAATGCCTGTACTTTTGGAGAACATTGTAAACTTTCTTTTCAGTAAATTCAGCAATAATCTGCTGAAAATGATTTTTTTATTTTTTTATTTAAAAGGAGCCCAAAATAGGTATGTGTCCTGTATCAAATTGTTTCTTCCTCTTCGGGGATAACTTGTAATTTGGAACAGACATTTAGAACTTCGCCTTTTTTAAGTATTTTTTTATTTTTTTATTTAACCTGAAGACTCTCTTACTCTCACTTTCTTACACATTCCATACTGTCTAAAGGGATATTGTTCATGAAAGACAAACAGTGATCTGAATCAATTTCCTTTGTCATGTAACTAATCAAAGTTGCTGAAACAAATTAGACTTAAACTTGTCCGACAGGAACACTCCCATCCCCATCACCTCAACAACAAGTTGCGTGAATCGATATAAACTCATTTAGTCAATATGTCGGCCTGAAACCAAAACACCAACACTGTTAACCTGTCATCACCAACACTACGACAAGTAAGGCTTTGACGCTCCCAAACCCACAGACCGAGATGGATTGCGCTCGTCTCGGCATAGCATGCAAACTTGGTAATTTGCACACACCGAATTTCTTTTATTCTGAGCACATCTTTAGAGTTAACATGACATATCTATATATATTTTGGGATTCAGAAGATGAACACACTGCAATCATTTTTAAATCTGTTAGTGAAAATCCGATTTCAATGACAACTTTCATGAGCAAACTAATTTATTAATGTTTAACCTTACCTTCCAAGCTGAAATGATAAAACACATGGGTGCATTATAATGCACTCTCTGGGGTACAATGACAACGCACAGAAACATCATTTCCGCCTCAGAATGCCAAGCAAAATTCTACATGAGTGAAAAAGGCATTATATTCTAATATAGCTATTCTGATGAACACGTGGGGGAATTCGGGGTCTGTGATTGGATGGTCTCTTCCGATCATCAAAGCATAATGCGGCGGAAGTCGGCCATTTTACTCAATATCCAAAAGCATATTGTCGATAACAAAGACGCATGGTTCCGGTTTCTTCCACGTGTATAAAGTACACGCATACCTCGCCAGGTTTGTTTCTGTGACTAGTCGACAGACGATGCCATTTGCTTTGTGTGTGTTTTTGTTGTTGCTTACTGTACATGACATACATTACGTGTAAAATCCAGTTCTTTAACAGGCAACAAACCTTGCAAATTTCCAGAAGCTGCAATCTGAAGCGACCTATCTCTGATTCTAGCAGACGATCTCTCCAATGTTTAACACAAAATCAGCAAACTCTCCTGTCACATAGAACGTCCATTGTATAGTGCAATGTTGAAATGAAGTTACCGGTCTGAAACATTTAGTCGTTTCTTCTGAGACAATCCTTGTTCTCTTATCATCTACAGATTTACCGCAGTCTTCACCACGCGAATTCCCAACAGAAGTCAGACTTTTGAACATACAATATACGTAGGCAAGCATGATACGTCATGACGTCATATGATTCCTAGCATATTGACGTAATGCTAAACATCCGGTTATCTCGAGTTTTCTCCGTAATACATGTCCGTGGGTTTTTCAATGTTCGGTTATTTCCGTGGCTTCATGCGGAAAGGGAACCGTCGTCTGCAATCAGCGACATGGACCATTCTGGTACTTGTTACTGACAAAAACATGGTTTTAACACAGAATTTAATGTCAGAATAGCTATATAAACGCTATTGTGTTTTCATCGTAGCAATAGGGTCCAATATTTAGACTCGAACAAGTATAATGCGACTCGTCTTCGACTCGTCGGCATTATACTTGTCTCGTCTAAATATCGGGCCCTATTGCTACGCTGAAAACACAATAGCTGGTAATGTCGAGACTGTTGTATCATTATATCCAGCTTATACATACCTAGCATACAAATAATGTTCCACTGCTTATGTACAAATATCAGTATCCATGTCATCTTCAACAAAAGAACATAATATGGCATTCTCATACTTGCTAAGTTATTAAAAATAAAAATGTCTTTACAAGTTCACAAACATGTCATTAATTCATGTTAGTACACAAATGAGACAGAACAAGATATCTAAATTATGTCATCATAACTTCTTGGTAAGACTTGACTTTTCAAAGACTGCAACTCTACCGCAAAGAGGACTTTCAAGTTAAAGTCAGGTTTTCATGATTCATAAAAAGACCAAAACATATGTGTGAACGAAGAATACGAAACAAATAACAGCAATAGCTAACCAATAATAGCCGTTATTTGTATAGTTTTCTTCATTCACACGTGAGTACAGTATTTTTTGGTCTTTTTATTACATTTACTCAAGTTTTGACTAAATGTTTTAACGTAGAGGGGGGAATCGAGACGATGGTGTGGTGTATGTGTGTGTGTGTGTGTGTGCGTGTGTGTGTGTAGAGCGATTGAGAGTAAACTACTGGACCGATCTTTATGAAATTTGACATGAGAGTTCCTGGGTATGACATCCCCGGACATTTTTTTCATTTTTTCGATAAATGTCTTTGATGACGTCATATCCGGCTTTTTGTAAAAGTTGAGGCGGCACTGTCACACCCTCATTTTTCAATCAAATTGATTGAAATTTTGGCCAAGCAATCTTCGACGAAGGCCGGGGTTTGGTATTGCATTTCAGCTTGGTGGCTTAAAAATTAATTAATGACTTTGGTCATTAAAAATCTGAAAATTGTAATTAAAATTATTTTTTATAAAACGATCCAAATTTACGTTCATCTTATTTTTCATCATTTCCTGATTCCAAAAACATATAAATATGTTATATTCGGATTAAAAACAAGGTCTGAAAATTAAACATATAAAAATTATTATCAAAATCAAATTTCCGAAATCGATCTAAAAACACTTTCATCTTATTCCTTGTCGGTTCCTGATTCCAAAAACATATAGATATGATATGTTTGGATTAAAAACACGCTCAGAAAGTTAAAACGAAGAGAGGTACAGAAAAGCGTGCTATCTTTCTCAGCGCAACTACTACCCCGCTCTTCTTGTCAATTTCACTGCCTTTGTCACGAGCGGTGGAGTGACGATGCTACGAGTATACGGTCTTGCTGAAAAATTGCATTGCGTTCAGTTTCATTCTGTGAGTTCGACAGCTTGACTAAATGTTGTATTTTCGCCTTACGCGACTTGTTACATTTTATTTAGTCAAGTTTTGACTAAATGTTTTAACATAGAGGGGGAATCGAGACGAGGGTCGTGGTGTATGTGTGTCTGTGTGTGTGTGTGTAGAGCGATTCAGAGTAAACTACTGGACACACCCTCATTTTTCAATCAAATTGATTGAAATTTTGGCCTAACAATCTTCGACGAAGGCCGGACTTTGGTATTGCATTTGAGCTAGAAGGCTTAAAAATTAATTGGTCATTAAAAATCAGAAAATTGTATCTAAAATTATTTTGTTATAAAACGTTCCAAAACCAATGTCATCTTATTCCTCATCATTTTCTGATTCCAAAAACATATAAATATGTTATATTCGGATTAAAAACAAGCTCTGACAATTAAAAATATGAAAATTATGCTTAGAATTAATTTTCGAAATCGATCTAAAAACAATTTTATCTTATTCCTTGTCGGTTCCTGATTCCAAAAACATATATGTTATGTGTGTATTAAAAACAAGCTCAGAAAGTTAAAAGGAATAGAGATACAGAAAAGCGTACTATCCGGCTCAGCGCAACCACTACCTGGATTGTCAATTTCAGTACAGTGCCTTTGCCACGAGCAGTGGACTGACGATGCTACGAGTATACGGTCATGCTGAAAAAAATGCAGTGCGTTCAGTTTTATTCTGTGAGTTCCACAGCTTGACTAAATGTATTTTCGCCTTACGCGACTTGTTTATGGCTCTCATGCGCAGTCACCTTTGTTCTTCTGCTTTCATGATTCACTTAATGCTGTTCTGTCTACAGCTCTACTTCACAAATACAGGTACAATTGCAAGGCTGGTCGGACACTGTTCAAAGGAAAAGACGTATGCAGACAAATAATGCAAACCAGGGTTCCGGGGACCCCCAATAATAATTTTAGGGGGTCCTAGGACCCTCTCATATTGAACTTTACAGGGGGACTTTTGGAAGTTCTGTGAGACCTTTCACAAAGGCGTTATTTGTCAAATCGGTTTAATATACTCTGTAAATATTTAGCAGAATATTTCACGGCATCAAAATCTAGGCAAATGTACGTTCTTCTCTGAACAGTATGGAAAATAGCCGACGATTACAGGTTTAAAATCAGTACAGATAACATAATATAAATTTAGTGCGTCCCAGAACCCGCTCTTTTCATGTTTAGTATGTTGCAAGACCCCCTTCAAGACCTTCTAGTAAGTTTCTGCGGCTTCTAGTGCATATAGGACACGGGGATGCACAGTTTGGGGAACCCTGCAAGGTCATTTTGATATAATGATAAGCTCAGAGTCAGACTATAGATATTTTTTCTTCCACCCAATTGTGGTTTGAAGTACATCTATAATATACTTGTTATAACATTCATTCTGTTTAAGTACAATTATGAAGAACCCTGTATGCAAACTAAGCATTTATTTTTCGTTAGGCTTATGTCCATTCTTCTTGGTTGGCGACTATGTGCATGATTCAGACAAGGGATTCGGAAAAAGAAAGAAAATAGGTGGAGGTGAAAACATCAGTGTCCCAGACATATGGTTAAGTCTAGTTATGGTCAAAAGCAACCTCTTCTGATGACTAAATATATATATGTACAAAACGATAGCGTACAGTTTATTAAATATTAGTTACCAAGACTGGTTGAAACACAAAACGGTGAAATGGATGTCTCATGGGTCACAAGAAACTTTGGTAATGCACATACACATAGCATACATCATTACATTCAGTATGTACTCAGCATATATATATATACATGTACAAACACATTCACACACCATGACACATGCATGAGTATATGTAGGCACACACACAAGTGGACACTGACTGTTCACAATTTCATACCTAGTTTTAACAACACATACAAACTGCAAAATTCAAAAATGTTTTGCCATAATACAGACATGGCTTCTCGTTTTCACTTCAGCTGGTGTAGATCCCACCATAGCACTGGAATTAAATCTCTTCGAAATCAAAAATAAATCCATAACACAGCCAAGACACTCATTGTGTTGGATAAAATGATACTGCAGCAAAACCCAGTCACACTCACACTGTCAGTGTTAGTAGTTACCACATCTCCAATACTGCCTTCTGCTATCAGCTGTATTCTTGCTGTGTGTGTAATGCTCTTTGGCGTTTTCTAAACTGCTGATGTCTCTGAAACCTTTCGGCGTCAAAACTCTGATCTTGTGCCCTTGCCTTTCTTGACTTTTTCAGCTTCTCTCTATAGTGGGGGTCTCTTTCACCCACAGTGTTAAAACTGTCCCCTTTACTAAACTTGTCTCCATGATCAGAAAAGCCTTGTTCACCCAACCTAGCCTCCAGTTTAGGATATGGGGCTTTCGCAGGAAGACCGCTGTGTTGAAAAATGTGTCCTGCCACTTGCTGGGCCAGAGCGTCCCTGGTGTCTGTTTCGTCCAACTCAATGTGCTCTGGGCTGTCCGACATCGCATCCCCTTCAACGGACCCGGGGGGACCTTCATGGCCCCCTTGCCCCCCTTCCACTTCAATGGCTTGCACAGACGTCAGGTGCATCAGGTCCTCCGGGACAGGTAACTCCTCATCCAGGTAGGCCTGCTTGACACGCTGCAGGAACAAGTCTTTGGCGAACTGGTACAGCTCAATGTCCACCTGATTCAGTGCGGCGATTCTTCGCAACTCTTCAGCAGACACGTTGTAACCGCTGCTGTGCGTGAGGTTGTGCTGAACGAAGTCATTGATAAAGTTGATGTTGAGTGTGTGCTCAAAAAGGAACTGCGTGTAGGTCTGGAACTCCACCAGACCGAAGAAGGCCAGGTCCACCAGGTTCTGCTTAGCCGATTCCAAGATGCGGCGATCACGTTCCACATCAGTGAGCCCCGAGGTGTTGTAGCAATTGACCTTGGACAGGTTGGCCATCATGCGCGACTGGCGGTTGAAGGCCAGGTTGTGGGGGCACTTGATGAACTGCTCCAAGGTCACGCCCTGTCAGGACACACACCACACACACCTCAGTACAGTGGAACCTCTGTGTTAAGACCCTCCTTCATAAGACTCCCTCTACTATAACACCTCATTTCCTCAGACGTTCTCTTCATGGAGTCACTAAATTTACCTCTCAGATTTAAAACAGGGATACCCGTCTATACCACAGTTTGTTTGTTTGTTTGCTTTACGCCCAGCCGACCACGAAGGGCCATATCAGGGCGGTGCTGCTTTGACATTTAACGTGCGCCACAGAAGTCGCAGCACAGGCTTCATGTCTCACCCAGTCACATTATTCTGACACCGGACCAACCAGTCCTAGCACTAACCCCATAATGCCAGACGCCAGGCGGAGCAGCCACTAGATTTCCAATTTTAAAGTCTTAGGTATGACCCGGCCGGGGTTCGAACCCACGACCTCCCGCTCACTGGGCGGACGCCTTACCACTAGGCCACCGTGTTGCGGTCTATACCACAGTACATTGTCCTGTATTGCCTGAAACTGTAGAACATCACCACCCTCTTTAAAGATAATCTATTTAAACTGGAGGTGCATTATAGTATACAGACAAAAACAAAGTCTGGGAAAGCAGGGGCTTCAAGACCAGTCAGTAAAAAATGCTTTGTTTAGAGTGGGTGTGTTTCCATGTATAACCCAGTAGCTGGAAATTACGTCTCTTTTTATGCAATTACTTTTACTTCCTTTCTGCCCAAAATGCACAGTGATAATTTCTGTAACAATTTCAATAAGTCTAGGAAAGCAGGAGCCTGTGACCACTCATATATCAGAGACAATGGCATCCAAATTATCACTGTAACAGTTAGCTTACCCTCCAGTCCTCATCAGCATAGCAGAAGGGGACCTCCTCTAGAGTGGCTTCTCTGCCGTTGCACTTTAACGTTGCCTTTTTCCAGGTGGCCCCACGTCGCACGTGCATCCACTCACTGAGGAAGCGAGACACAGGGTCGCGCAGCAGGGTGATATAGTGGTACCTGTTCAACAGGATGGCATACATATATGTATATATATATGAGTTGTTCTTTGCTACTGGTCACAAGTGGGGGTCAGCTCAGACGGACGCATTTTTTCAATACAGTCTAGGGGAGAAACTGGTCACAAAGCACCCAGTACATGCCAGAGAGATAGGAGAATCGGCACAATCAAAGAAAATAACAAAATCATTCAATAGATATGGAAATATTACGATTTACTGTGAAAATGCTAGCAAAAATGGCGTCCAAAAATGGGAACGCACACTTGGTGCGTCTTTGAAGACTTACCTCCCGTTCTGTGTTGTTGATAATAGTTGTGTTTGTGCTGTTTTTGTTGAAATAGTATCTAATAAAACTGATGCAGTTCTTGAAATGTTGCAAATTATTGTTGTCTTTGTGAAATGCGAGAGTGTTCTGAGGCGTAATCTGCATACGGCTGATGTCCCACATAGGGTACCCCACTTCGATCAGCGTATCACTCCAAATGAGCTTCATAGCAGAAAAGCAGATACACTACCAAAACACTGCATAACAGATCTACAAGTCTGAGCCAGAATCATTGAAATTTACTTTCTGTATAAAATATTGCAATCAAATTTGTTCACGCCGTCCCACAAATAACGCAGGTTACCCTCGCCTTCGATTCAAAGTAACTCCAATCTGACTGAATTACCATCGAAACGCAGATGACGAACTGATTCACCACACATTTGTGGTATTTTACACACAAATTTCAACTGTGTTGTTTCGCGATAAACAGCCATAAAACAAACAAATGTGGCGCCGTCACGTCGCCTCGGAAGGAATAACGCAGGTGACCAAGACTTGTTTCCGATACCTGTCTGATTAAAATCATCGTTTTTTTCACAAATGACGGCTCTTTGGCAGATCTGGTGAGTTGGAAACTGTCTATGAATGTTTCATTTAATGTCAAATGCGTACATTCTTGTCGATATTGTTACCTTTGGGCTCATAAATTAAGTCAATCGTCGTGTTGTCCGAAAATGACTTTTGTCAGCA
This sequence comes from Littorina saxatilis, assembly GCF_037325665.1. Taxonomy (NCBI): domain Eukaryota; kingdom Metazoa; phylum Mollusca; class Gastropoda; order Littorinimorpha; family Littorinidae; genus Littorina; species Littorina saxatilis. Next base: position 15,428,249 of record NC_090257.1, on the reverse strand, counting down.
TAGAACTTACTGTGCTTTGATCATTGACTGAGAAGAATCTTCCGATGACACTAGTTCATTTCACTACGCGACTGCAGATCTGCAAGGAAACTTATGGCAGGGGAAATAAGCTTAACTGAAGACGAATAAGCGGAGTAACTGTTCTTCAACGGATTGCTCTCACTGATCTAAATATTTAGATCTTGTCGTCTGCTAGTCTGCTAGTAAGTAGTCTTCGGTCGTGTGAAAGTCACATCTATTTCGACTGTGTGCATCGATCCGTGTAGTGAAATGTTGATCTTTGATGATTTGGCAACATAACTTCGCTAAATGTGCTTCGACTCCCCGTTAACCGCATTTGAAAACGTCTTTTAACAAGACCATGTTTCGACAGCCCAGACGGGGAGGATCCTCGATAGCTCACAGGGTATATAATGTTTTCCGCCGTTTTTTGAAGAATCCTTTCAAATTTGCTATTCCAAAAGTACCTTATGACACGACTCGAGTGGCAAAGAACATTCTCTGCAATTCCTGTCTCAGTCCGTGCAGCCGTTTCGGGTCCTATCGTCATCATACAAACATACACACAGACACACAAGAACCAGCTTTAAAAGTTAGATGATGTAGGAACCATGTGAACCAGTGATTTTTTCTTATGTACAACAGATACTACAGTATTTCTGCTTTATGAAAAGCAATATTTCAAAAACAAAACTAGAGATTTGATTTTTGACCACTTTTCCCCCTTTCTGTCACCAGTACTGAAGAACAACTCATATACAATTACATTGATTAAAGCCGGCTAACCAAGTATTCAAGTTTGAGTTCAAGTTTTGTTTCTCACATACCACAGAATGCACATCAACTCAAACTAACTGGGGGAAAAAACATTAAAAAAAACTAATGCATGATGCTAATGAAAGGGCAGGGGTGGTCAGAATAGACGGTGATCACAGACAGTACTAGGGTACCACCACCATACCAATTGTGTTCTCAATTTAAATAAAGAAGAATAAGTCATTAAGTGTAACTAAAGTCGTAAACTCAAAATAACTAAGAAATTAACATTCAATAACACTTTAACAGGTAAAAGTTTGAGTAATGTAACATTGCAATAGACTAATACTAAGGCCTAAAAAAAAATAGGTGTGGTTACGGTAACCCGACATACCCTATTTTTAGGGGCCGACCCTATAACTTTTTATTACATTAATTTCTGTTAAAAAAAACCCACAAAAACCAAGAAAACGAGTGCAGAAAACGCAATGAAAGTGAAAGCGCCCGAGTCGCACACTTATTTCCCTGTCAAGTAGGTTTAATTTGTACACATTAGAACAAAAAGTTTTTAAAACAAAAGTGATTGCCTACCTTCCTACCCTATTTTTTTTGGCTATGTTACCGTAACCACACCTATTTTTATTTTTTTGCCTAATAGTGCATAAGTCTTAACACTTTCGCGACGGGAGGTGACTATATTAGTAATAGCGCTGCAACGCCCACGGACGGGAAGTGACTATTTTAGTATTAGACATACAAGGTACACGACTCGTGATTGCTTCCCGGTTTTTGAAGCTTGCAGTAAATTGAGTTGTTTCCCTTGACACACTTGGTGTGCTCTTCGCCATGTGCAAATTAGAGAAGATTTGAGTGGTTTTTTCAAACAAAAAAAATGAATCGAAGGCGAGCCTTGTCACGGGAGGAGATTCTCCGGATGTTGGATCTTGAGGACCCTGTAGATCATGATTCCGACGTGTTGTTTTCGCCTCAAGAAAGCGATAATAGCAGTGATATTGAGGAAGAAACAGTCCCGTTGTTGCTGCTAGTATGAGTCGGCAAACTACACGTGTTAGGGTGGTACTGCATGAATCTTCGAATGTGTAGTTGCAAGGGGGGCGTGGCAGCACTGATAACAATGGATGGCTGGAGCCTAATCCTTTTGGAAATGTTCATAGGTGTACAGTTGGGACTTTGTTGTGAAAATGTGACTTATATTCAATATGGATTACCTAGACATCATTTGGTGAGTGTCACAGTTTTGTTTCATTTGAGTCAGGATGCTGTGAGTGAATGCGGGATTTGCTTGTTTTTTTCTTTGTACTGTCTCCTTATTTCTGTGTAGAATTTTAACAATATTTCAGCTAATTCATAGGTTTTACACCTTGTTTGGTTATAAAATTATTTATAATACTTTCTGTTAGAAAATAACTTTTAAAAAAGCAGTGGAAAAGAAAACACACACAAAAAAACGTTAAAAAACACAAATTATCCCCCTTTCACCCCCCCTTTGCTAAAACAAATCACGTGACAAACTTATAAATAGCACGACTGAACTGGGCATCCATGTTTTAATTAGTACACAAAATTTGGTGGTGATTGGACTTAATTCAAGCTTGCTAGACAGATTTCTTTACAGTTACTGTTTTTTGGGAAGTTTCTTGGTGGCAAGCTTGGGCAGGCAGGACGTTAACGCCGTGGCAATGCTAGTCACAATAGTGTTAAGAAGTAGTGTACATTTTGTGTGGTCACAGCAGATATTGATTGGCACCGGAACCCCCAACCTTTGGCATGTAGGCTTGCATTGATATGCGAGAGAGAGAGAGAGAAATAAAAATGGTGCTCTCCTCCTCATTTGATTTCTTGAATTGCGCAGATAAATGTAATTCAAAGTAAACGTTGCAATTGTGATTGAAATGTAATGGCAGTAAACATCACGGGACTATGAGTATCATTTCCATAGAATGTTTCCATCATCCTTGGCTATCGATGATGATTTTTTTTTCTCATTGACATCATGCAATCTCTGTAAGTCAGAAATTTCAGATAGTGATTGCAATCCCTAACCGACTACCTCCTTTTGCATCATTAATCCAGGATAATACCTGCTTGACCAAGTCACCATCAGACACTGAGGCCGCACAATGACACACCAGCACGCCAACACAGTCCCACGGCCACACATCAGATACACTCTCGCGCACGCAAATAAATAACTTCATAATCTTTTATCAGTGATTAAAGAACTTAAGATTATCTTTTTTCTTTTAACAAGAAGAGCAAACGCTCGACCGAGTCACTTTCGCAGTTCTGAATATTATATGAGGCATCAGATGGACAGGAAGAAATTGCTATTCACAACACAATGAGTCACGTTCACATAAAATTTGAGCCCGGTCACTTTTATAGTTTCCGAGAAAAGCCCAACGTTAAGTTGTGTGTTGCCGAACAGAAAAGGCTAGTTATCTCCCTTGTTTTTCTGATAACGTTCGTAAAAGGCTACAGATGTAAATACTTTGATGTAAAGAATAATCCTACAAAGTTTCAATCACATCCGATGAACTTTGTCAAAGATATAAAATGTCTAATTTTTCCTTTGACGCTGACCTGTGACCTTGAAAAAGGTCAAAGGTCAACGAAACCATCGTTAAAGTGTAGAGGTCATTGGAGGTCACGACTAAACAAAATATGAGCCCGATCGCTTTGATAGTTTCCGAGAAAAGTTTGTCAAAGATATAAAATGTCTAATTTTTCCTTTGACGCTGACCTGTGACCTTGAAAAAGGTCAAAGGTCAACGAAACCATCGTTAAAGTGTAGAGGTCATTGGAGGTCACGACTAAACAAAATATGAGCCCGATCGCTTTGATAGTTTCCGAGAAAAGTCCAACGTTAAGGTGGTGTCTACGGCCGGCCGGCCGGCCGGCCGGACAGACTAACACTGACCGATTACATAGAGTCACTTTTTCTCAAGTGACTCAAAAACTATGTTCAGTTCATAAATGGAAACAGCAATAATAATAATAATAATAATAATAAGAACATTTATATAGCGCTAAATCAAAAACTTTCGTTAAAAAGGCTTGCTCTAAGCGCTTGACATCTAAACTAAAACGTCATTCACACTCTTTACAATGATGTACAAGAACTTCATGTCACACTCTTTCATTCAGTATAGCACCATTCACACAGTTGTTATTCTGTACAAGACAATAAGTTAGTCTAACATTTACAATGTTCATAAGATGAAAACAAGAGAAAACCAGACTGATTAAAACAACTGCTTAGTGCTAACAAAGCATGAATCTTAATGATAACGTAATACATGTTTAACTGTTAAGACCATAAAAAATTTTTAAAAAACCTATATGCTAAAATAACTTCGAACTTTTAAGAACTTCTTATAAGATACACAGCACATCTAGATAAACACCAGAATGATAAAACAAAAGGCAACTCGTTAAAACTATTAAATGCATCAATGTCTAAAACACGAAAGACTCAAATTATATAAGATACACAAGTCTCTAGAATTGTTTATTAAAACTGAAACCGACCTGCTCAAAGTAAACCATACCCACCCCCTCCCTACCCACCCCCAACCCTCCTCCTACACTAAATACTAATTATTTCTACTCTTAACTTCCCAACTACACGTTATCCATAAACTATGCACAGGAACATGTGTGTCAGCATTATGTGGCACCGACATGACTTGTGCATATCTAGCTTACAGCTAAGGGTTAAAGTTGAAAGACTACTGCAGTGAAAAATTATATTTATAATAATTTAAAACAAAAGACAAAAATAACAAGCTGAATAGAGATGGAACCGTTACAGAACAGGATGGCAAAATGTTGCGACTTTAGGAGTTGTGTTTCTGGAAGAGGTGAGTTTTGAGTGCTCGCTTGAATGACTGTACTGACTGAGAGTGGCGAATGTGAGAGGGGAGAGAGTTCCATTGAGTAGATGCGCAAAATGCAAAAGTGCGTTGTCCATATGCTTTTGATATGCGCACATCATCTGTTCTGTGTTCTCATGCATTAGATTTATTAGAGTTCGCTCCTTCGTAAATCCTCACACAAGCTTGAAAATAAAGCCCTAAACGTTACAGATGTAAATTATGATTTCAAACAAACGTATTAACAAAACACGATCCAAAAAAGAATTTCCTTAATTTCTGATGAGGTTTCCTGGGGTTTAGTATTAACCAATCGGGTTGCAACAGAAAAATACTACAACTACTACGAAATAGACCCTATCGGTATTCCAAGCTCTCGTAATCTCTCGCAAACTTCAGAGCATAGCAAAGCATGCGGTACAGCGATCTCGTGAGAGCTGCACAAGCCAAGGTTCGAAGTTCTCGCGATGTTTAAAGCACAGGGTTCCACATCACGTAAAATTGGAGGTATTATACCCTCTCTCACAGGGGCAGGGATGTAGCTCAGTCGGTAGCGCGCTGGATTTGTATCCAGTTGGCCGCTGTCAGCGTGAGTTCGTCCCCACGTTCGGCGAGAGATTTATTTCTCAAAGTCAACTTTGTGTGCAGACTCTCCTCGGTGTCCGAACACCCCCGTGTGTACACGCAAGCATATGACCAAGTGCGCACGAAAAAGATCCTGTAATCCATGTCAGAGTTCGGTGGGTTATAGAAACACGAAAATACCCAGCATGCTTCCTCCGAAAACGGCGTATGGCTGCCTAAATGGCGGGGTAAAAAACGGTCATACACGTAAAATTCCACTCGTGCAAACAACACGAGTGTACGTGGGAGTTTCAGCCCACGAACGAAGAAGAAGAAGAAGAATACCCTCTGACCCCCAAATCACGTACGAGACGCTCTTTGAAAGGGTGTCGGTAAGTAACAATTATTTTACCAAGAGGTATAATAACGTATGACTTGAACGGCAAAAGGGTATGACTTTGATCGTTTTACAATCTCGACACGTGTTTACTGTCTCCAGGAAGTTGGCGCTGTCAGCGTGACTAGAGTTACTTCCCCTCCGCTATTTTCGGTTCTGTTGGTTCCGCGAAGACCGCGAGCGTGCAAGTTTGCAGACGATCAGTTTTGTCACTGACTTTGTGTTTGAAAATGCCACGACCAAGAAAGCCTGCTGCAGTTGATCCAAAACAACGAACTTTGACGTTTGCGATACCTGATCCTGCTGAAAGTGCTCAAACCAGTTCAAATGATCTGACTTTTCAGGAGAAGTGGAAAATTGAGTTTCCATGGCTGAGGGGACCCAGACACCGGGGCCATGCTGTGCAAAGATTGCCGAGCCACCAAGGCTTCAAACATTTTTGGAAGGGACGGTTCAAGCAATGTTCAACGATCTGCTCTTGTTAGAAATAACGAGAGTGACCAACATCGCATATCAACAGGGACATTCACAAACAGTGATGGCAAAAGACAAACAATACACGAAGCCTAAGCCAGTCAGACTGCCGGAAACAAAAAGCCATGCAGACAACGGAAACGTGTCAGGAAGACGTGTGTTGATGAAGACCGTACAGTTCATGATTAATGAAGAAATAAACTTGCGAACTCTCTCTCTCTCTCTCTCTCTCTCTCTCTCTCTCTCTCTCTCTCTCTCTCTCTCTCTGAGCTCTCTCTCTCTCTGAGCTCTCTCTCTCTCTCTCTGAGATCTCTGTCTCTCTCTGTCTCTCTCTCTCTGTCTGTCTGTCTCTCTGTCTGTCTGTCTCTCTCTCTCTCTCTCTCTCTCTCTCTCGATCTCTCTCTCTCTCTACGCTATGCGACACCTGGTTGTCTGCAACAAACCGATCTGAAATCAGTGGTGCTGTGTTTCTCGACTTTAAAAAAGCGTTTGATCTTGTTGATCATTCAATTTTACTGAAGAAATTACAGTTGTATCTCAGAAACAGTTCAGTGTGTAACTTTTTTGCTTCCTATTTACAGGACAGATCTCAATATACTGCCCTAAACTGTAAAATATCTACTGAGGAGACTGTGAAATGCGGGGTGCCTCAAGGGTCAGTGCTTGGGCCGATCTTGTTCTGTCTGTATATCAATGATCTGCCACTGCACATTTCTGACAGTAATGTAAGAAGTGATTTTTTTGCTGACGATTCTTCTCTTCACTCAAGTGGAAAGTCTGTTACAGTAATAGAGTCCTCCCTTCAAACAGCTTTAAACGATGTAAATAACTGGTGTAGTGCTAATGCTATGCTTGTCCATCCAATAAAAACTAAAAGTATGGTAATTGCAACCAGACAAAAACATCAGATTTCTCCACTCAAACTAAATCTTACTATTGGTACGCAATCAATTGAACAAGTTCAACAGCATCGCGTTTTAGGGGTAATTCTTGATTGTGAATTCAAGTGGCAGGCACAAATACAGCATATTTGCAAGAAAGTAGCCAAGAACGTTTTCCTCCTATCCAAGTTAAAGCAATATACCGACAGAAGGACTCTGGAAATGTTCCACCATGCTCATGTAATGCCTCACATTAATTATGTTTCGACGCTCTGGGATGGCAGCAGTGATGTCCACTTGAAAAAGTTAGACTCTCTCTATCGTCGCTCGGCAAAACTCATCGTAAAGGATAATGCCTCAACAGATATGAAATTAAAAATGCTTAACTTTCTTCCACTGGAAAAGCATCTCAAGTTAAACAAAGCCATTTTCATGCATAAATTGTATCACGGTAAAGTGCCGATTTACATTACATCATTATTTAATAAAGCTACCCACAGATATGGGTCGGTCAACCTGATCCCACCAATTCCACGAATTGACCTGTATAAGACCAGTCTTGCTTTTTCGGGTACTTCAGTTTGGAATTCACTTCCATCATCCCTTAAGCACCTAAAGTCATTAAAAAGTTTTAAAAAATGTGTAAAAAACCACTTAATGTCTGAGTAGTTTAACGCCTTTTGACTTACCAAACTTAGTATTACGTCAAAAATATGCTGTGCATTGTATATTCTGAACATATTTTTGTTACTCTATTGCTACATGTTCGATTGCCACCAGCTTGTATTTATAATTACCTGCATAGTATGCATTTGATTTTATGAATAACCACATATGTATGCTCTTCATGCCTCATCTTTATCATCATCATCATCATTATCATCATCATTATCGTCATCATCATCATCATCGTCATCTTTATTATCACGTTTTCCGACCTCCTTTTGTTGGTTAACTTTTTAACTTTTTAATTTTATTTTTTATTTTTATTTTTATTTTTTTTAATTATTTTTTTTTTAAATTATATAATTGTGTGTCTATGCGTCCCAAGGACAGATTGTAAGAAAAGGCGTAGCCTTAAATCTAAATCCTTGTAAAATAAAGTTCAATTCAATTCAATTCTCTCTCTCTCTCTCACTCCGGCCTCGCTCTCTCTCTCTCTGAGATCTCTCTCTCTCTGAGATCTCTCTCTCTCTGAGATCTCTCTCTCTCTGAGATCTCTCTCTCTCTGAGATCTCTCTCTCTGTCTCTGTCTCTCTTTCTCTCTCGATCTCTCTCTCTGTCTCTCTGTCTCTCTCTCTCTCTCTCTCTCTCTCTCTCTCTCTCTCTCTCTCTCTCTCTCTCTCTCTCTCTCTCTCTCTCTCTCTCTCTCTCTCTCTCTCTCTCTCTCTCTCTCTCTCTCTCTCTCTCTCTCTCTCTCATCATGTCAGATTTTAAATCGCATGAATTACAACAATGAAAAGGCTTTAGTCAACAGAACCGGGTGAAGTCAAAGCTAAGGAACCGACTCACAGTGGAGAGAGGCTTATATCGCGCGTATTCCGTGGGTACAGTTCTAAGCACAGGGATTTTTTTTTTTTAATGCAATTTATATCGCGCACATATTCACGGCGCAGGGATTTATTTATGCCGTGTGAGATGGATTTTTTTACACAATACATCACGCATTCACATCGGCCAGCAGATCGCAGCCATTTCGGCGCATATATCCTACTTTTCGCGGCCTATTATTCCAAGTCACACGGGTATTTTGGTGGACATTTTTATCTATGCCTATACAATTTTGCCAGGAAAGACCCTTTTGTCAATCGTGGGATCTTTAACATGCACACCCCAATGTAGTGTACACGAAGGGACCTCGGTTTTTCGTCTCATCCGAAAGACTAGCACTTGAACCCACCAGCTAGGTTAGGAAAGGGGGAAGAAAATTGCTAACGCCCTGACCCAGGGTCGAACTCGCAACCTCTCGCTTCCGAGCGCAAGTGCGTTTCCACTCGGCCACCCAGTCCTGGGTGACATCACTGAAAGGGCATTGCAAGTGCACAGAGCCACGAGGAAAAGGAAATCTGTTGACAGTGGCTGTGACTTGCAAAGCAAAACACCAAGACTTCACCCAAAGACTGAGTAATATTAGAGCCCTTTCAATGATGCCAAGCTTTAGTGTGTTGGAACTTAGATTGAACTGTTGTTGTGGAGAGACACAGTCACAAGTGTGTTGCAGATGTGAATTTCAACAAGCACTTGATAGGTGTGTTGTTAATTTGTAACCAACAACTGAACAGGCAAATAATTTCAAACTTATTGACACTCATAATAATGTTCTTGTTGTTGTGGAACTGAACTGACTTTTCATAGCATTACCCTGAATTTGTGGGGGAAAAAACTGTCCGTCACAGAGAAATTAGGTCGAAAGTGGGGTCCGACACAGAAAGTGGGGACCGACACAATGAATTATGGGAACCGTCACGCCTACGTCACAAAAGTGTGGGGGGACCGAACACAGCCAATTTCACTGACTACTTTTGTTGTTTTTATTATTACGGCTGTTTGGATGGCCCTACAATCTTGAAACTTGGGCTGTCTGCTACAGACATGTTGAACTTTTTGCTGGACCAACGACAGTTCCAAGCAGGCATTTTTTGGTAGGATATTTCTTGCCGATGCTACGAATTATGCAGTTTTGCAGTAAAGTGGAAGGCATTCTACCTAATAACGGCTAAAATATCAAAAACCTTCAATCCAACAGCACCTAGGCATGTAGTGTAAACACTCACAGATCTAACAAGACCATTCTCAGAGAGCAACATTGCGTAATACTACCATAAATGGATGTTTTGGGTGACAGTACCTCGATCTTGTCCGCGAATTTTGGCGTGTGGGAACCGAGTGGGAACCGAACACAAAGGGTCAGGGCACCGAACACAAAGCGTAGGGGAACTGTCACAGTGTCACCGGTGTGGCAAAGCAATACACCGAGTCGCCGACAACATGCCATACCCTTTGATCAATCAGGAAAGGGTATGAAAACCCTTTACTTTTTTGGTGAAAGGGTATGAATACCCTTGACCTCAGAGCCTGTGTGGAACCCTGAAGCATAACAAAGAGCGTGTCTCGCGAGAGCTGCTCATATACCGAAAAGGTCTATAGCATGGTGTCATACTCATAGTATGGCCGAGTGACTATGCTGTGAAAAAGGCGTACCCGTAGTCTCTAGCTCAAGACTTCACCCAAAGACTGAGTAATATTAGAGCCATACAGTTGGTGTTGGTGTTTGGTGGTCTTGGTGTTTTGCTTTGCAAGTCACAGCCACTGTTATGACAGTAAACTCGCTTATTCGCATCAAAATGACGTTATGCCGTAAATATAGAATGTCCCAGTAGGATTACGCCATGAAAAAGACGTAACCGTAGCAACTGCCAAATAAGTACAAACTTTTGCTAAACTTTGTATTGAACTACACTAACATTATATTAATTAATTTATATTCCATGGCTAAAGTTAGTGGTTTAGTTTTCTTTGGCGAAGAACTTTTCTAAACAAAGTTAAGTAACTTCCCTCAACAGAAACAGAGTAACAGTTACTAACACTACACATTGTCATTCTCACCTACGCTTCTTGACCCCACGAGTTGTCTGGAACCAGTTGTCAACACAAGTTTTCAGCTCTGTCCAGTCAGCATGCAGACCGCACTTCCAGCCTGTAGAGTAGCGACTGAATAGCCATACATGCTTGTTCTTTGTCAAACAGTCGCAGTGTTTCTTCACCATCTTGTAGCAGTTGCACGGGGGGTCGACCTCCATGTTCTCAACCAGGTGTTTGCCGAATGTACTGCCACCGGTCTTCTGGATGTGAAGGAACACTATCACGTCTTCATCCAAGTCCAAGTCGTAGTCTTTGTCCAGTTCGTTTCCCGAGAACTTGTTCTGCAGGAACCTGCCTGCAAAGTAGGCGTCATAGTTGGACCTCAAGCTTGGCGAGGAATTGCCTTTCAGGGCACAATTGGAACCGCAATAGAAGTATCCAAAGTAGACAATTCCTACAGCAGATAAGAAGAACGCGAAAACTAAGCCCGCTTTCCAGTTTTTCGCGACTGCCATTTTGCCTGGCGTGCTGAAATCTTCACAAGATATAGCTGGTTGTGCTCCGTGAAAGCGTGCATGCTCAGTGAGTCCTCAACTAATTTGCCAGCTCACCGTCAAAACAAAACAAAAACATCAGACAGCGCCCCACCATTACCATCCAGTCAGTCTCGCTTCCGCAGAACACTTCCGTCACGCCATGACTCACCTTTGACCTAACCTCAACTTCGGCACATGTCGGTAGTTTCCGCCACTCGTCGGGGCCCTCGCGAAAGTTCGTCTGCTGGCAAAAAAAAGGGGGAGTGCGCAGCAAAGGCTTTTGTGTGCTGTAAAGGTTCTTTCAACACCCGGAAAGCTCGTTTAGAAATGATTGATGATGATAATGATACCCCAGGAGGTTATTTTTCTTTATAGGTATACCTGTCAAGAATGTTCTTACCAGAAGAGCTCAGGCTCATCAGTGCTAAAACCATATCAGTAAAACTGAAAGCAAGTCGCCGCGGCTGTGCACTCAGTGCTGAGTCAAAAACGCACTATGTGTGTGTGTGTGTGTGTGCGCAGGGGCGTATCACATCATTTTTAAGGGGGGGTTTCCACATTTCTGTTAGGGACAGATTGACGATGCGAAGCGTTTTCAAGTGTTGCAAAAAGTTGATAAAAACAAGCCGGAAAATGGAGCAATAACATGCAATATGAGGAAAGAAACTACCCCTAATAGGCTACACCTTCCAAAAGTTAATTTTAGAAGACAAATTTTGATAAAAAGAAGGAAAATTGACTGATCTGGTGCAACCTCAGCCAACAAATTACCCAACTACCCAGCATGCTCTTCCGGAAAAGTCTCGATTAAAAACAAGCCAAAATGGAGCAATCAGGTGCAATCTGAGCCATAATTTTTTCTTTATTTTCAAATGTCTTTATTTTTTTTTTAAATCTTTTTTTATCTTTTCTTTTTGGGCTTGGGAGGAGGGGTCCGGAAACCCCAGACCCCCCCCCCCCCCCCCCCCCCCCCCCGTATCCGCCACTGGTGTGTGTGTGTGTGTGTGTGTGTGTATCAGTGTGTGTGCCGTGTGTGTGTCAGTGTGTGTGTTTGTGTGTGTCTGTCTATCTGTCGGCTTGTCTAAGGCGCGGCCTGGCACCACCGTCCGAGTCAGGCCCGGGCAGGAACTGTTCAAACACCATAACTTGACGTGACTTTGTGGGCGACAGGGAAAAAACACAAATCAACAAAAACAATAATGTTTCTTTTAGTATTACAAGAAGTGCTCCCATCTTGGGCCCTATATAGTGCCTCTTTTCTCAACACATTTACTACTGAAATTGTCTTTGATCAAATCATTTTATTATTTTAAGAGCGGCTCACCAATGAAGCCTGAAAATAAAGCAAATCAATAGGCGCCCGACTCGCAGAATACGCGATTAACATTTTAATGTTGAGCCTTCAAACCATAACCGGAGCCTGAGCGAGAGAGGGGAGAGAGAGAGGGGGTGCAGAAAGACAGGTCCCTGAGAGAGAGACTGAAGGAGAGTGACTGTGAGAGGGGAGAGACTGAGAGAGGAGAACCTGAGAGGGGGGAGGGGGATCGAAGAGACAGAGAGAAGGGAGAGAGCAAGGGGGGGAGAGAGAGGTGGAGAGAGAGCGGGGGGGGGGGGGGGGTAGTGAGAAAGAGCGGTGTGTGAGAGAGACGGCTTCTACCCTCTTTGGAGAGGTTTGAGAGAGAGAGAGAGAGTGGGGGAGAGAAGTGGGGAGAAGGAGACTCAGAATGAGACTGAACTTTATTTTACAAGGATAAAGATTTAAGGCTGGGCTTTTTCTTACAATCTGTGCTTTGCGCCTTGACAAAACCAGGAAATTGAGTTGATTGCCAGTGGGTTGAGTATAATGTTAAGCAATTGTAGATGTATGCAATATAATAATCTCAACTGAAATATAGAAAGGTAAAAGCGGAAGAAACTTCCACTAATACGTCGAATTTACTGACATTTGCTCGTCCACTGTAATCTTCAGATTCAGTAATTCTGCAAAAAAAAGGTTTTAAAAAAAGTTCCCGATGGGTTTTCCGTAATGTTGTCAGCATTACCTCCAAATACACTGCAGGACATGTCAGTGTGTAGGGTAAAGGGGGCAAAGTTGAACCACCTGAAGAAATTGTCACATAATATGTTTTGCAGTATTGATAAGGACATACTGTCTGTTACTGTTCTTGAGCTTAGGGGAAGACGAACTCGCACACCGAGAGCAAGAATTGATAACAAACATATTCAAAAGCAGGAAAATAAAATAAAAATGACATTGTTAAAGTTCAACTTAGCCGCCACATTGGGAAATTTGGACCACATGTTGGAACAATAATGCAAACCAAGAAACAAAGAAATGACAACACATTTGCAATTGACAACAATTTTCAAAGATAACAGAAAAGCATTACGTAGATAAGAATAGAAACAAATTCAATTGTTAACATTTGGGTCCTTTCTCCAAGAAGAAGTATAAATCGTCCAATCATTGTTTTTCCCCCGTTTATTTGGAGCTTGGGTTTTAAAAACAACAACAAAATAGCACTCATGCGCCATAGCCACTGAGTTATATATAGCCTGGAGGCAGCATAGGCTGGTGATGCGGTCGCCATCCGGATCCCATCTTGGGCCCTAGTGCCTTGTTTCTCAACACATTAACTACTCAATTCAACTCTTGTTTAGCGCGCGTTATATTCGTCTGAGCTCATCCAAATATGAGTAGAACGCAACTTGAGATTAAAACCTTTGTAATAATGTAAATCACCACTTTCGTTGAGAGTGCTGTTGACAGTGAGAGACAGAGAAAGATGACTATTCTAAACACATAGGGGAAAGGCCCCAATTAACGGACACTTAAGGTTAAACCCATTTTTCTCACAAAGTAGTTGATCTAACCTACCTTTATTTTCATGTTGAAAAAGAATTGAAACAAGAGGCGAAGCCATCAAGGCTCACGTAAAAAATCGACAAACAGTATAGCTCAGTCGGTAGCGCGCTGGATTTGTATTCAGTTGGCCGCTGTCAGCGTGAGTTCGATCCCAGGTTCGGCGGAAATTTATTTCACAGAGTCAACTTTGTGTGCAGACTCTCTTCGGTGTCCGAACCTCCCCCCGTGTACACTACATTGGGTGTGCACGTTAAAGATCCCACGATTGACAAAAGGGTCTTTCCTGGCAAAATTGCTTAGGCACAGTTAATAATTGTCTACCTATACCCGTGTGACTTGGAATAATAGGCCGTGAAAGGTAAATATGCGCCGAAATGACTGCAATCTACTGGCCGTATAAAATTTCATCTCACACGGCATCACTGCAGAGCGCCTAGAACTGTACCCACGGAATATGCGCGATATAAGACTCATTGATTGATTGATTGATTGAACTCAATCACTCCGTCACACATACACATACACACACACACACACACACACACACACACACACACACACACACACACACACACACACACACACACAGAAAGAGCATAGGTGAAACTGTGCAAGAAAGCGAGACACTAGATCTAGATCTGTCTGTCTGCATGTAGCCTACTTACAGGGACACGACTGCCAACTAGTCTCGGCCCGCTCAAAATAATAATGACCGAGACTTTCAGTACTTCCTTCGCGTGACGTCTAACCCTCTTACGTCATAATGTGACGTCAATGTAATGTGACGTCTTCAAATGTTAGAGTTTCTACCACAGAGATACACACGCACGCACGCACATACGCACATACGCACAGACAGACAAAGTTACGATCGCATAGGCTACACTTACGTGAGCCAAAAATCTGTTATACTTTAAAAGTTATTAAGGTTTGAATTTTTCGGCAAATTGTCCGGTTTTGGGAAACTTACTGCCTAAATCCGGACGGGGTCACCAAAATCCGGACACGAAATTCGCTGCTTAATAGAGTAACAAAAGTTGCAGAAACCATGTTTTAATTAACAATTGCAACCGTTTTCTTTTTCGTGAACGTTCATGTATTTTTACATTTAATTATTATGTTGGTTTTTGCAACTTTTGTCAGTCAAAAAGCAAGTTTTTATGAAGATATGTATCTTTTTCTCGAGAGAGGGTTATGCGTTATTTTTAGTCAAGCGAATTAACCGCACGTTCAACTACACACACACACACACACACACACACACACACACACACACACACACACACACACACACACACACACACACACACATATTTATTACATATTACACATATTACATAGTACCGGCACGGTTGGCCTAGTGGTAAGGCGTCCGCCCCGTGATCGGGAGGTCGTGGGTTCGAACCCCGGCCGGGTCATACCTAAGACTTTAAAATTGGCAATCTAGTGGCTGCTCCGCCTGGCGTCTGGCGTTATGGGGTTAGTGCTAGGACTGGTTGGTCCGGTGTCAGAATAATGTGACTGGGTGAGACATGAAGCCTGTGCTGCGACTTCTGTCTTGTGTGTGGCGCACGTTATATGTCAAAGCAGCACCGCCCTGATATGGCCCTTCGTGGTCGGCTGGGCGTTAAGCAAACAAACAAACAAACACACAAACAAATATTACATAGTCCGTTATTTGGGCGCACGTGGTGGACGGTATTTGGAGAACCCCACTAGTTGGAGTTACAATGCAGCTGTTGAAAAATGCGTTCATTGAGTATGTCGTAATGCATGGTATTTACTAATAGAGTGTATGTACTATCTACTTCAACCAATCAATTCATCTAAGAAAGTCGTAACTTCTTGCTGCACTTAGTTTACACATGTCTAAAATTACAGTGAGAGTGCGAAAAACAGAAAACCACTTACCGTGCAGAATGGGTGCGTTCAGTCGCCATGTTATTTTGGTGCGAAGTGTAAGGGGATATCACTGAATCGTTTCGCGCAAACACAATTTTGTTGTGACCTCCTATTTCTGAGATATCGCGTGTCCGTTATTAGGCGCCCGTCCGGTAATTAGGGCCTTTCCCCTAAATACCCAAATTGAATAAGCAAATGTGAAAACAAGCGGCAGGTACCTTTTTGTGTGTTTATCTGTATGATACAGATAAGTTTAAGGTTAAAATATTCCAGCTCTGTCACTTTTTTAATCTGCGCTTTTTTACATTTAGTCAAGTTTTGACTAAACGTTTTAACATAGAGGGGGGAATCGAGACGAGGGTCGTGGTGTATGTGTGTCTGTGTGTGTCTGTCTGTGCGTGTGTGTGTGTGTGTGTAGAGCGATTCAGACTAAACTACAGGACCGATCTTTATGAAATTTGACATGAGAGTTCCTGGGAATGATATCCCCGGACGTTTGTTTTTTTCATTTTTTCAATAAATACCTTTGATGACGTCATATCCGGCTTTTTGTAAAAGTTGAGGCGGCACTGTCACACCCTCATTTTTCAATCAAATTGATTGAAATTTTGGCAAAGCAATCTTCGACGAAGGCCGGACTTCGGTATTGCATTTCAGTTTGGTGGCTTAAAAAGTAATGAATGAGTTTGGTCATTAACAATCGGAAACTTGTAATTAAAAAAAATTATTAAACGATCCAAAAACAATTTGGTTTAAACAATGTTTATTCATATTTACATGTTCAGGAAATGTACATCGACATAGGGTGAAGACAACAACAAGCCTACGGCTTATGGTGGTGTCTTCAAACACATTTACAATAAGAACAAAACAATTTCATCTTATTCTTCGTCATTTTCTGATTCCAAAAACATATACATATGTTATATTTGGATTACAAACAAGCTCTGAAAATTAAAAATATAAAAATTATGATTAAAATTAATTTTCCGAAATCGATTTAAAAACAATTTCATCTTATTCCTTGTCGGTCCCTGATTCCAAAAACATATAGATATGATATGTTTGGATTAAAAACAAACTCAGTAGGCTAAAAAGAATAGACATACAGAAAAGCGTGGTATCCTGCTCAGCGGCGCGACCACTACCGCACTATTCTGCATGGCTTGTCGATTTCACTGCCTTTGCCACGAGCGGTGGACTGACGAAACTACGAGAATGTGGTCTTGGTGAAAAAAGCATTGCGTTCAGTTTCATTCTGTGAGTTCCGGCGACAGCTTGACTAAATGTTGTTATTTCGCAGGGCCGGACCCAGGGGGGGGGGGGGGGGGTTCCAGGGGTTCCGGAACCCCACCCCTGGAAAAAGCATGTACCTTGCTTTGAGTGTTTTTTGTGTGTTTTTTTAAAAATAAATTTTGTGTGTGTCTCTAACAAATTTTATTCAATGTGAAATCCGATGAGAAAAAGGTACCCCCCCCCCCCCCCCCCCCACAATGCTGCTCTTAACCCTCAAAACAAGGCCCAGAATGCACCAGATTGCACAGATTTTAACCATTTTTCAAAAATTTTCCGGGGGAGCATGCCCCCGGACCTCCCTAGTTCGCGCGCCTGCTTTGCAGGCGCGCGCTTGTGGCTTCGCCACTTCGCTGATTTGCCACCCCAAAAAAGGAGGAACTTACAACTCATTTGGTCCGGCCCTGTTTCGCGTTACGCGACTTGTTTTTCTTTGCATTTTGACCGCTGCTGTGACTCTCCGGATTTTTTAATTGACTAAATTGAATTAAAAATGTGGGAAAATATCAAATAATGAATTATTATGAAACAAACACACGTGCGCGTGCGCAGCTACACTGCACGGACAACGAAATAGCCCTCATTCAAACATTCCTTATCATCCCATTTCTGCAAGCAGATCAGTTGCCGGCTAATCAGATGCCATACACATGCCCATCACTAACAGTGACATGCGATGCTTAACAAAACAGGACTTGCGGTACCGTTATTGATGGCAGCTGGAGCGGACATCTATTGCAATGCGTTCGGAGAGGTGACATGAGTCGTTTGTTACCGTTCTCACGAGATCAGTTGTTGAAACCAACTTTGTTATCTGAGGGGTTTTCAATTTTGGGGCAAAAATGAAAAAAAAAATCGGGGGGGAATAATCTTCACCAAAGGAATCAGCAATAATTTTATGTTGAACTATACACATTGGGTATTCCATAGGTCGCTTCTTGCCACTTTTACAAAACTATGTGAAGAAATATAAAAATGTGAAAAAATGTACACATGTGAAAATGTCCGTCGTGTCACGGACAAGTTTTTTTAATTTTTTTTATGATAAATTTAATCACTCAGTCCATTTCTTTTCAGTTACACAACACACAGATCAGCCTTCAATGGAATAAATCAAAATATGTGGGTTTTGTTTTAAAGAAAGTGCATTGATTACAGAAAATAATAGAGTAGAAAGAAAAAGTAATAAATCACAGCACACGTCAACACACATAAAACTGAAACAAATGCACACATTTATGTGAAACTTTTTTTTACTAGTAACTCTAAACGATGGCAACAAGCACCCAAAACCCTTGATTATGAAACAACATCTTTGGTTTGCAAATTAAGCCTTAGTGTGCAGTGTGACACGATGGACACGCTCGTGACACGATGGACACGCTCGTGACACGATAGACATTTGCACATACAAAAGGAAGCAAGTTTGAAAATTACATTTTTTTAAAATTGGGTATTAAACTAAGCAAACAAAAAGCAGAATTGGAATGCCTTTCCACATGGCATTTTTATAAAACTGAACGAGTCAAGAGGAACGACTGAAAAAGTGTGAAGGTAACCGTCTTTGAACTTAATGTCTGTTATGATAGCGAGCTCTAGGTTGAGTGAACACATTAGACTGCTACGGGGAGTGTCTCCGGAAAAGCTTCTCTTGCACATGATTCCATACAAATAGATCTACAGTGTAATGATCAGAGAAGCCATCTTTTTTAACTGGCTCAGAGATGACAGCCAGAATATCTTCATGGGGGTACCATAGTGTGTCCTTCATTCTTGGTGAAAAGAAACAAGTGTCCTTTCCAAGTTGGTGCAAGCAGTCCACCAGGTATTCTCCATTGTCAACGTCTACCACTAGACCGGGATATGCCATCTTGTCGTAAGCGACAAACACCCAACGCCCAAGATAATCTTCCGGTCGAATTCCTTCTACACTCTTCAAAAAAAGTTAAGGATAACTTTTTTACAAGCACGCCACACATAACAGACAAGACCGAATTCTTTCTTTTTTTTTAAATTATATAATTGAACAACCAAGGAGTAATGACAAACAAAGCAAAGATCGAACGCGGCAGCGACAATTTAGCTAGAGTGTGTCAAACGTGACAACCCTCGAAAATGGAATTCACAACAATGTGAATCAGTGTCAATAACGCGTGTGCCCTCCGTTGTGTGCCAGGCATTCAACACATCGTTGGCGCATGGAGTGGATCAGGTTGCATATGTATGCTCTGGGAACTCCATTCCACTCCTGCTGGAGCCATTGCAGCAGTTGACCCAGATTGGCAGGAGGAGGGTGATGTTGCTGTACCCGACAACAAAGCTCGTCCCACATGTGCTCTATGGGGTTCAGGTCCGAGCTGTTGGCTGGCCACATCATCCTGTTGACCCTGGCCTGCTGGATGAAGGTGTTTACAGCTGCAGAGCGATGGGGAGGTGCGTTGTCATCCTGAAGAATCGCACGAGGGCCGATCGCTTGGAGGGCTGGAATGACCAGGGGTTGCAGGATCTCATTCTGGTAGCGGACAACGGTCAAGTTGCCCACTACATGGTACAGAGGTGTCCTTTGACGTGTGCTGATCCCTCCCCAGACCATCACAGAGCCTCCGCCAAAACGCTGTCGTTCCAGAACAGCGCCTTCTGCGAAGGGCTCTCCGCGACGCCTTCACACTCGGATGCGACCATCAGCAGGTTCCAAGCAAAAGCGGGACTCATCTGTAAACAACACCTGAGTGCACCAGGCTCGGCGAGCTGCTCGGTGATTAGCAGTCAGGGTTGTTCCTCGGACTGGACGCCTTGCACGCAAGCCAAAGTTGTGTAAGCGGTTTCGGATCGTCTGACCACTAACAACAGTGTTGGTGGTAGCCTAATGTTGTTTGCCGTAGCCATTCTTTGCTGCATGGCCTGCCTCTGAATGAAGCGATCCTCTCTTTGTGTGGTGACTCTGGGCCGACCAGAACGTTGTCGCTCCTGCACTCTTCCAGCTGCGTGGAATCTCTGTTTTAGTCTAATGATGACAGAGGGAGCCACTGCAAGCCTTGGGGCCACTTGCCTGGCAGCAACACTGTCTTGTAGCCATCCTATTGCCCTACTCTATCCAAATTGCTCAGTTTTCTTCGTGGGGGCATGTTGCTACTGTGCATAATTGTGTCAGCGTGTCAACCTTTAAATACAAGGTGGTGAGCGATGTTAATAGCCAGGACCCTGTTGTAGCACGTGCATCACAACCTTTTGCCCTGGCATGCGTTCCGCAAACTTCATGTGGCTATAAAAAACCACCCTTTTTCTACCAAAATGCAGAAACTTTTGAGAAGTCACACAAAGGGAAATAACTCTGCCTGCCAAACAAAATTCTAGGTCAAGACTCATTGTTCATTTGTTAATTCAAACACATTAATCTTTTGATTATTATGTCGATGTTTAATTTTTTGGCAATTTTTTATAATTAGATCCGTTTTTTCAACCGATCCTTAACTTTTTTTGAAGAGTGTATGTATCACTAGATCTACATGCTTACATTGTCAGGTGTATAGCTAGCCCATTTCATCGCCTATACATAAATAACTGAATTACATCGAACAAGACACACGAATATGTCCGTTGTGTCACGATTGTGTCCATCGTGTCACGACTGAGATCGTGACACGATGGACCGTGACACAACGGACAAATTTCAACCAAAAAAATTATGAATGCTCCCTGTTCCAAATTTGATTGCAATTTCAAATCTAGATAGTTAAGTGTCCCAAAGTCCCATGTATTGAATCTGATTTGAGCACATTTCAAGTTTTAATCACTATTACACACCCCGTGACACGATGGACACAAAATATTTTTAATACTCACTTTGACAACTTCAGGACACCAATAAAATAAGACGTAAAGGCCACGCGGCGATAGGTTTTTCCTGAAAGGAGGCGACAAAAGGGACGCGATCTTGGTTACATTTAAAATTACGAAAAAAGGGACCCGTCATTGTTTTTCAGTCGCGTTCAGTAAACGTGACACGACGGACATAAAAAGTGAAGACAGCATTTTTTGCTCTTTTATTTTCGTTTCATAAATAAAGTATAAAAGGACATTAAAAAAGCTACTCACAGATCGGTTAGTGTTCTAAAAAACAATTTTTTGAATATTTTTTCATTCATGTACGATTTTTTTCTGACGATCTACAGACATTTGAAATTTTTCCTTCTAACCAAAAGACACCCATTTTATGACACCCTTGCTTACTATTTGACCTTAAAAGGTATAAGGTAAACACACAAATAACGCAAAACTCTTGACCAGTTTGCGAAGGACATTTTGAAGAAGACATTAACCTGAATTTCAGTACAATCGGAGCACTGTGTAAAGCTCTGAATTTTTTTGAAGTTCAAAGACACGGTTTTGCCTCAAAATTGAAAAACCGTCATCTGTGCTGTTCCGAAAATGAGCTGAGCTTTTTTGGAATTCAAACAGTATCATGTCACTGTTGTCCCATTTGCGCTGTTTCGGAAATGAGCTGCACCTCGTCTGTCTGTTTATAGCAACACACACTGTCTGTCATGTACACTCCATGCAAGTCTCTCCGTCTCTCCCTCGCTCTGCCTTAGTGTCTGTGTGTGTATCTGTCTCTCTCTCAATCTTTTTCTCTCTCTCCAGATCTCATGCGCTCTCTCTCTCTCTCTCTCTCTCTCTCTCTCTCTCTCTCTCTCTCTCTCTCTCTCTCTCTCTCTCTCTCTCTCTCGAGTCATTTTCTCTCACCCGGTGTTCATTTATCTGTTTCTCCGTCTCGAGTCACTCTCTGTCTATCTGTCTGTCTGTCTGTCTGTCTGTCTCTGTCTGTCTCTTTCTCTGTCTCTCTCTCTCTCTGTTTGTATAGTGTCTTTGCCTGTGTCTCCCTCTGAGTCTCTCCGCCTCTGTCTTTCCATGTGTGACTCTGTCTATGTGTGTGTCTCTCTCTCTCTCTCTCTCTCTCTCTCTCTCTCTCTCTCTCTCTCTCTCTCTCTCTCTCTCTCTCTCTCTCTCTCTCTCTCTCTCTCTCTCTCTCTCTCTCTCTCTCTCTCTCTCTCTCATCCGACTCCTGGCACGCAGGTCAAAACAGAGGTGTCAGTCTTGTGTTAACTTGAGTGCATGTGTACCCAGCAGAAGGGGGGTGATTCGGGTCAGAAGTGGGGTAACTCGACCACTTGGCTTATGGTGGAGACAGCTGGAAGATCTCTGAATATAATTGAAGAGGAGTAGTCTTCCTTTTAGAAAATGTGTACTCTGCCTTGCAGATTAGAAGTTTGTGTTGTCCGGGCTGGGTAAAGGGAGTGGCCGGGGAGGGGAAGGTGGGGGGGGGGGGGGAGTGGGTAAGAGAGGGGTAAGAGAGACGAAAGAGGAAACTGGGCAGGGAAAAGTCACTGCCTGAAGCATTCAATAAAGCCAGAAAAAAGAAAGTACGACATGCAGGTTTTCAATTCATTTTTACAGGACAGGGTTTTTTTTCCTTTGGTTTAAACACAATTTTATTCAAAATACATGACATGAAACAATTGACAAAAATGCAGCTAGGACACGAACTCAAGCAGATGCTTATTTGACGTGACCATAACAATGCTAAGTTACACAAGTTTTCATGATGGTGGACAACACAATTATTAACCAGAGAACAAAATGTAGGAGGGGGTATGGGGAACTTAATGAAAACAGGAGGATTTACAGAGAAAACAATAAAAATAGAATTAATCAAATAAGAATAAAAGAAAAAAATAAAGAAAAAAATAAGGTGAGACTATGAATGAAGCGAGTGGGACGAGAACGTCGATGCTGACGGAGACATGCAATAAGTAAGTTCAGATAAATGTACATTTTCATGGAGAGGGCAGCATAGTTCGTTACGAATGTATGGAAGAAAACAACCACACACACACACACACAAAAGAGAACAGCAAAACAAAAACAAAAACTCAATGATAATTATTACTTATGTTAAATATGTAATTGATGCAACAACACTGAGAGGCGGGTTTACGTTCTCCTCAGCTGCACACAAACATACACAATACCAGTACGTGGGCTAATCCTTCAAGTTAGTCGACCAGATTCAGCAATAAAGGATTGGACCGACTCGAAAATCAATGTATTTATGCAAAATGAATGTTGCTCGCTGCCTCTTAATAATGTTTCCACGTGTCTAAAATTGGCAGGCAGTGAGTTAATTGTGGACATACGAGCATTTTCAAACAACGTGCAGTATAACAAGTAATGTTCAGCTGTTTCGTTCCGGTTACCGCACGCACACTGTGGGTTATCTTTTAAATGGCGTTTGCATAAATCGGAATTAAGGTTACTCATGTTTAAACGCATTCTGCTGTGTTGTATTTCTACCTGTCTTTTTCCAAAATAATAATAAACTGGCACATAATAATGAGGACTTTGTAAATAATGCTTAAACTCGCTAATTGAGTTTGTGGTTTTAACCACATCAGGCAGATCATTCCATAAAATTGTAGTCGAAGGAACGAAGGATGTTCGGAAGATTTCTGTCCTGTGAGCTGGTACAAATCTTTCAAGTGGTCGTCTTCTGTGATACGGATTTAAGGATGAAACTAGTGGTGGCAAAAGGTCAACTAAATATAGGGGACATTTACCATGAACCATTTTATGATATAAAATCAATTTATGTTGTCTTCGGCGTTCCTTTAGACTACAAAATCCGCTTTCTTTGTAAATCTTACCATGACTAGTTCTCCGCACACCGCCAATTATAATACGTAAAGCTTCAAGGTGTAGTTTTTCCAGGGTGTTCGACAGGGCTTCGGTACAATTATCCCATAATACATCAACATAGTCAAAATGTGGCAAAATAAAGGATTTGTAAATTATTTCCAAACTTTTTATGCATAACTTATACTTATAATGCCTTAGACAATTAATCAACAAAGTGGTCTTTTTCACAATATTTCTGACTTGAGCTTCCCATTTACAGTCATTTTGCAAAATAATACCGAGGTGCTTGTGTTCCTTTGTGTGGTTTTTTGGCTCACGTAGGTGTAGCCTATGCGATCGTAACTTTGTCTGTCTGTGCGTGTGTGTATACATGTCTGTGGTAGAAACTTTAACATTTGACTAAACACCGAAATACTCATTTCACCTGGTTATTTTTCAAGCACCATCTTCAAAATATTGAAGCAATGATCAACATTGTGTCGGCATGTGTGTAGTTAAAGCATGTATCCAAAGAAAACGGGTGGTGGGGGGTTTTGAAGGGGTACAAGCAGTTGACTGGTTTCTGTCGTGTGTGGTATGGGCGGGGATATAGCTCAGTTGGTAGCGCGCTGGATTTGTATTCAGTTGGCCGCTGTCAGCGTGAGTTCGATCCCAGGTTCGGCGGAAATTTATTTCAGAGTCAAATTTGTGTGCAGACTCTCTTCGGTGTCCGAACTCCCCCCGTGTACACTACATTGGGTGTGCACGTTAAAGATCCCACGATTGACAAAAGGGTCTTTCCTGGCAAAAATTGCTTAGGCACAGTTAATAATTGTCTACCTATACCCGTGTGACTTGGAATAATAGGCCGTGAAAGGTAAATATGCGCCGAAATGGCTGCAATTACTGGCCGTATAAAATTTCATCTCACACGGCATCACTGCAGAGCGCCTAGAACTGTACCCACGGAATATGCGCGATATAAGCCTCATTGATTGATTGATTGATGTAGACCAGGTCAGGTGTCAAGACCAGGTCAGGGGTCGCGCGAAGGATTGTGGTATAGATTCACTTCTCCAGTTCTCACTTCTGCATTCGCCGATTCGGGGAAGACGATTTCATGTTGTTCGGTTTCTAAGCTCCAGAAAAGTAAATAAAGAAGCTACCAAAGGGAGATTTCCTACAATTTGATCTGCACAGCGTTTTTCCAATGTCCTCGCGAGGAAGAGCTGTCGAGCAGTGTCGATCTGGCAGCCGTATCCCGGTATATAAGTACAGAGACAGATATATAGTGTCTCCCACTCTGATAACGTGTCACCTACTGTTAATCCGTTTTGTTTTAATTTCTTTTTATTTCAGCAGACACGGATGTCAAACACAGTGCTAGGCAGTCACCTCTAGTGAAATGAGTTGATCTAAAGTGCCTGTAATGTTTGGATGTCTTTAATTGTTCGTGGTTCGATTTATGTGAATTTCAAGACTTGCAGTAGAGTCTCAAGTTAAGTTTACTCTGCCCGAAAAAAACGGGGACACCCCGAAGCGTCCCGGTACCAAAGCGTCCCGGTACCGAAGCGTCCCGGTACCAAAGCGTCCCGGTACCGAAGCGTCCCGGTACCAAAGCGTCCCAGTACCGAAGCGTCCCACTATAACGCGTCACAGGACTTAGACTTTTTTTTTTTTTTTAAACCTTGACCAAGGGCGGATCAATTCGCTTTCGAGGGGGGGGGTTACAAAATGACTGCGAAGATACAAGTTAACGGCGCCGAAGGCGCCTAAGCCTCTAGGGGGGTCCGGGGGCATGCCCCCCCCGAAATTTTGTTTTATCCAAAGAAGCAAAATAGAGCTATCGGGTGCATCCTGAGCCAATAAATTACCTCTTTTTTGGGGGGGGGTGGGGGGAGGGGTTACGTAACCCGTGTAACCCCCTCCCCCAGATCCGCCCTTGTTGACCTTGATTTGACCTTGACTTGACTAACCATTTTTTTTTTAAATTTAATCTTGACCTTGATTTGACCTTGACTTCACTGATTTTCTTAATTTTTCACAGACCTTGATTTGCTTTCGGTAAAAAAAAATCACTTTTTGTCCAACTTTTCCCCAACTTTACTTTAGATCTGTACTCACAACACACCGATTTGGAAATACTGTACCCGTGTGGACAAGTTCGGGGGAAAAGTCCGTAGGCTTCCGTTCACAAGAGGGATATGTCTGTTATCACACACGCTTTCTGGCTTCTTTTCAGTTCTGCCTCCGACTTTTAAATTGAATCATTTGGGTTAATTTGGGTTTGTTTGGGTTCATTTGGGTAATAAAAAACGCTCGCGCTGGACCCGAGTACTCTTCAGACTGGCTCGCTCCCCCAGTATGAAAGTTTTTGTCTTGTGCACGTTTAAGACCAAGTGATTGCTCTGTGTGAATTACAGGCATTCCCTTTGCTTTATAAATACATTGGCATGCGAGCCGAGGATGTGCGTGGTGACTGGTACCGGGACGCTTCGGCACCGGGACGCTTCGGTACCGGGACGCTTCGTGCCCTACTGCGCGGGAGCGTCCCGAAGCGTCCCGGTACCAAAGCGTCCCGGTACCCCTGTGACGCGTTATAGTGGGACGCTTCGGTACCGGGACGCTTCGGCACCGGGACGCTTCGGTACCGGGACGCTTCGGTACTGGGACGCTTCGGTACCGGGACGCTTCGGTACCGGGACGCTTCGTGATGTACCCAAAAAAACTGTCCATCATTTACTTGAACATGCAGATATAAGGAAACGGAATGAATCTGTTCTCAAAGTCAAAATGATCACGATTTTTTCCTCAGATTCAAAACATGCACTGTCATGGTTTTGTCTGTACAATTTAGTAAGTCTTACCTTGCAACAACTTCCTTGAACTTGAAAGACAGTTTTTGAATGCTAGATCTGTATCGCGTTTCATTCCAGACTCGATTCTCTCTTTGATTGTACTGTTGGCTGTTTACGCACTATCATGATTCGCTATGTAACGTTTGGTAAGCTTACCTTGCAACAGCTTTCTTGTCTTTGTTGGCATTTTCTTTCAAGGCAGTACAACGTAAGATTAGATTCTTTCGGACAGAAGGTAGAATGTGAGTTTTGAGACAACGACAGTCGCCCAAAGAAAGCTTGCTGTGGCATTTGTTTGTAAATAATGGTACATGTGTCACAGTGATTCTGTATTTTTCTGCGGTTGATGTGGTTTCTTTTTTCCTCTCTTGTTTTTTCCCTCCTGAGTTGATCGTTATCATTTAAACAAGACCCTCAGAGAGTACCTCCGTTGCTCCTTAAAATGGAATGTGAATAGTGTGTTGGTTGTGTTGACCGTCAGAATTATTTTAAGAACCAGGCTGCTGCAGTCATTTGACATGTTTCGCATATTGTAGGGTTACCATGCTGCATAGGTAAAGTGGCTTGTATAACCTGACTATTCTGTTTCAAAACACTGTTTATATTTGTGTAGGTTGTAGTCATCATAACTAATCGCATTTTGCCATTTGTTTCAGAAAGGAGGTTAACCTACAAGATCGACGCTATGTCAGATATGCCTCAGCCACATGAAGACTTCCGAATTTAGATCCACTCGGCATGGTGACAAGTCTTGATGAAAAGTATGGGACTGAGGACAACAGTGGAAAAAGTGGCCACATGGCAGGTACCTATTGCTTAGTGTCTGCAGTGCAAAAGACAGATATCGCATTTTGCCATTTGTTTCAGAAAGGAGGTTAACCTACAAGATCGACGCTATGTCAGATATGCCTCAGCCACATGAAGACTTCCGAATTTAGATCCACTCGGCATGGTGACAAGTCTTGATGAAAAGTATGGGACTGAGGACAACAGTGGAAAAAGTGGCCACATGGCAGGTACCTATTGCTTAGTGTCTGCAGTGCAAAAGACAGATAAGCTGATGGTAGATTTGCAAATGAACACAGTGCCTGTGTGTGTGTGTGTGTGTGTGTGTGTGTGTGTGTGTGTGTGTGTGTGTGTGTGTGTGTGTGTGTGTGTGTGTGTGAGGATTGCACAAGATCTCATTCAAGGACAACTGCACCAACAACAAATACACAGTCATTTTATCTGTTTGCCTTCTTTTGAAAATTATACATGGAGTTGATATGATGCGTTAGTTTTAACTGTGAGTGTGTGTGTGTGTGTGTGTGTGTGTGTGTGTGTGTGTGTGTGTGTGTGTGTGTGTGTGTGTGTGTGTGTGTGTGTGTGACGGATGAGTTTGTGTTACTGTTTGTTGATTTCTTACGGGAGCCTTGAAGGCTTCGCCTCTTGTCTTGTTGTGGTTGTACGCGGCACGTGAGCATACGTGAGCAACTGAGTGGGTTACACTCTAGTCGTTGAATACCTTGACAAGTTCAAAATAGTTTAAAAGTAAGCCTGCCAATAACGAATGTACTTGAACTCAGTAAATACATTCAAACACGTCTTCGGTGGCTTTAAAAAATGAAAGAGAGAGAGAGAGAGAGAGAGAGAGAGAGAGAGAGAGAGAGAGAGAGAGAGAGAGACGGGGAGAAAAAGAGAGAGTGTCCATATCCCATATGTTTGGCTTGTGTGTGTCCGTACGTGTTTGTTCTAATGTTAACGAAATACACACACACACACACACACACACACACACACACACACACACCGACACACACACACACACACCGGCACACACACACACACACACCGTGACACACACACACCGGCACACACACACACGTGACACACACACGACGCGCGCGCGCGCGTGCACTCAGCCTCCTATGGAAAGCCGTTTGGCTCATAACCATTACACGTGTAATAAATCATAAATACACGTGTAATAAATGATTAATACACGTGTATTTATTTCTTATTGCACGTGTAATTTATCTTTTTTCTTATGCTATGGAATAGCATAATGATTAAATACGCGTGTAATAAATATTTCATACACGTGTAAGAAATGATTAAATACACGTGTAATAAATATTTCATGCACGTGTAAGAAATGTTTATTACGCGTGTATTTAATCATTTCGTACACGTGTATGACATTTTTATTACACGTGTATTAATCATTAATTACACTATTGAGTCACTTGAGAAAAAGTGACTCTATGTAATCGGTCAGTGTTAGTCTGTCCGGCCGGCCGTCCGGCCGGCCGTCCGTAGACACCACCTTAACGTTGGACTTTTCTCGGAAACTATCAAAGCGATCGGGCTCATATTTTGTTTAGTCGTGACCTCCAATGACCTCTACACTTTAACGATGGTTTCGTTGACCTTTGACCTTTTTCAAGGTCACAGGTCAGCGTCAAAGGAAAAATTAGACATTTTATATCTTTGACAAAGTTCATCGGATGTGATTGAAACTTTGTAGGATTATTCTTTACATCAAAGTATTTACATCTGTAGCCTTTTACGAACGTTATCAGAAAAACAAGGGAGATAACTAGCCTTTTCTGTTCGGCAACACACAACTTAACGTTGGGCTTTTCTCGGAAACTATAAAAGTGACCGGGCTCAAATTTTATGTGAACGTGACTCCTAGTGACCTCTACACTTTGACGTCTGCTTTGGTGACCTTTGACCTTTTTCAAGGTCACAGGTATGTCTTGAAGGAAAAAAATTGAAATATCATATCTCTGAAACTATTCATCGGATTTGATTCAAACTTTATAGGATTATTCTTTACATCAAATTATTTACATCTGTATTGTGTTGTGAATAGCAATTTCTTCCTGTCCATCTGATGCCTCATATAATATTCAGAACTGCGAAAGTGACTCGATCGAGCGTTTGCTCTTCTTGTTTACACGTGTAGTGGTTATGAGCCAAACGGCTTTCCATGGAAAGCCGTTTGGCTCATAACCATTACACGTGTAATAAATCATAAATACACGTGTAATAAATGATTAATACACGTGTATTTATTTCTTATTGCACGTGTAATTTATCTTTTTTCTTATGCTGTGGAATAGCATAATGATTAAATACACGTGTAATAAATATTTCATACACGTGTAAGAAATGATTAAAAAAAAAAAAAAAAAAAATTTTTTTTATTTTTTTTAATGGTCTTAACAGTTAAACATGTATTACGTTATCATTAAGATTCATGCTGTGTTAGCACTAAGCAGTTGTTTTAATCAGTCTGGTTTTCTCTTGTTTTCATCTTATAAACATTCTAAATGTTAGACTAACTTATTGTCTTGTACAGAATAACAACTGTGTGAATGGTGCTATACTGAATGAAAGAGTGTGACATGAAGTTCTTGTACATCATTGTAAAGAGTGTGAATGACGTTTTAGTTTAGATGTCAAGCGCTTAGAGCAAGCCTTTTTAACGAAAGTTTTTGATTTAGCGCTATATAAATGTTCTTATTATTATTATTATTATTACACGTGTAATAAATATTTCATGCACGTGTAAGACATGTTTATTACGCGTGTATTTAATCATTTCGTACACGTGTATGATATTTTTATTACACGTGTATTAATCATTAATTACACGTGTATCAATTATTTATTACACGTGTACTAATCATTTTTTACACGTGTAATGGTTATGAGCCAAACGGCTTTCCATAGCCTCCGCACGGTCCACGGGCCAATGAGTCTGCATAATTTGTTAAAGGTTATACAAAATCACCCATTAGGCTTACTTCAATGAATTGCAGCATCATTGTTGCAGCTGTTGAGCTGCAAATCTATTGTGTAAATGCTTAGATGTGAAAGATAATTAGTTAATCTTAATTCAGATATCACCACTCCTTCTTCCCAGGGCCGAGATCTTGATGTTATCACAACTTCCTGACCAAAATCATCCAGCATAAGTTATTCAAATATTTACACAAAAACTTGAGTTTAATTTAGCAGAGATAAAACGGAAGGAAACTGGCTAGGTGGGCCCAGCCTGGGGCGAAACAATGGCACCAAAGCCGCGACAAAAAAAACTGCCTCTCCGGCTTGCTGCGCGCGGGCACTGAGCTCTTTGTGTATATACATCAGGGGCGGATAAGGGGGGGGGGGGTTACAGGGGGTTACCCCAACCCCCCCACGGCTGTCAAAAAATAAAAAGATTTAATACTAACTTTAAAAGAAATAATGAGTGGCTGCTGACACCAGTTGATCATGTTTAAAATCAAGGATAAGTCATAAATTGTTAATAAAATAGCTAAAACGTAACTCTTCAGCTTCAGGGGGGCTTCGCCCCCCAGATCCCCCCAGGACCCCAGGTTGTAACACCCCCCTCCCCCCCTCTGGCTTAACTGCTTCGCCCCTGTATATCTCTGTGGCCATAGCTACAAGGAACTTGAAACAATACATTGCAATCTACATAAACAGACACTTCCCTTATTGTCCAAGAGAAGGGATAAATCACAATTTATTGTAGGGTCAAAATCAGAGTAAACTCATTCAAAAACAAAATAATCGGAAAAGAACACGTTCCAACCTTTTGGATGACTAATCTCCCTTTGGTAACTCTTTCGCGTTAAAGTTAGAAAAACAAAATGGCGTTAAAATCAAATGTTCTTACGTTCAGTCAATATTCATTTTGACTGAATTTATTCCGGCGGAATGGGATTGACAGTGACCCGAGGGTGTGTGTGTGTGTGTGTGTGTGCGAGCCTGCGTGCATGTGTGTGTGTGTGTGTGCCGCGTCAGTGTGTCAGTAGCCTCACTAAGCCTGTGTGCGGTGACAGTGTGTGTGTGCCAGTCAGTGTGTGTGTGTGTGTGTGACGGGGTGTGTGTGTGTGTGTGTGTGTGTGTGTGTGTGTGTGTGTGTGTGTGTGTGTATCATGTTTGTTTATAACCAACGTATGATTCCGATCATGTAAAACTGCTGCATAGATGAATTATGACACTTTGTATCGCATCATTATTCTTCCAGATAATATCCCCAAACTGACGGGTCACGTTTTTTTCTTTTTTCTTTTTTTTTGTAAAGTATGATACGAGTTTTATGACGGCAAAGTTTGTCTGTACACACACACACACACACACACACACACACACACACACACACGAACACACACACTGTCACACACACACACACACACACACACACACACACACACACACACACAGAGGCACAGACAGACACACGCACACCCCTGATAGCATGCTAACGTTAATTTAACGTTAATTTAACGTTTGCAGTAAACGTATACCGCTAACGTTAATTTAACGTTAATTTGCTCATGTGATAAAACGTTAAATTAACGTTAACATTTAACGTTAATCTAACGTTAATCTAACGTTAATCTAACCATAATATAACGTTAAAATTAACGTTAATTTAACGTTTTTGCAAACATAAAAATAACCAAAATAAAACCAAAATCAAACCATAATATAACGGTTAGATTAACGTTATTTTAACGTTTTTTTAACGTTTTTTGCTAACATAAAAATAACCAAAATAAAACGTTTTATTAACGTTTATTTAACGTTTTTTTAACGTTAGCATGCAAACATAAAATTAACCAAAACAAAACCATAATCAAACGTTCTCATGCAAACCCCTTGACTGCCTTAGGACGGGTATACCCGTCCTGCACTTGTGCATTATTTCCATGATTAGATACTAAAAACAGATTCTTGGTTGAATTTCCTTTAAAAATAACATAGGTTTTACTTTCATACCTACTGCCAGTTTGGAGCTAGAATTTTTTGTGAATTATTACACCCCGAACTCCAATATTCCCTGGCAGTCAGGAAGTTTTGATTGGCAGCGAAAGGGTTAAATTAACGTGAACTAAAAAAAATATTACAACACATTTTTCAGTCTCAGTAAAATACCACAGCATAGTATTATCAATCGGGCAGGCAAAAATTATGTGTGGACTTAATCTCATTGAAGCAATGCTACATTGACTAATAATAGTCTGAACTTGATAAAAAAAAATCATCAGAAGGCGATAACAGGATCAGCAATTAAGAATTTCAATCACAATGTTGGTATGGGTTCATCAAGGTAAATACCATAGGGCTGTGCAAACTCATTATCGACAGCGATCATTGTTAATGACAAAATCAGAGATGAAAACAATACAAATTATTTGCACAATCACTAGGGACATCCAGATTCAACCTTCGTCAGACGAACATTCGTCGGTGGTGGGGATTTCCTCTCTATTTTTAACTTTGTGCCTCAATGCGCATGCGCTTGGGTTTTCGCGCCCACCACTGCACACACACACATACACTGAGACGCACACACCGCAGACCGGCACGGTTGGCCTAGTGGTAAGGCGTCCGCCCCGTGATCGGGAGGTCGTGTGTTCGAACCCCGGCCGGTCATACCTAAGACTTTAAAATTGGCAATCTAGTGGCTGCATGCTCCGTCTGGCATTATGGGGTTAGTGCTAGGACTGGTTGGTCTGGTGTCAGAATAATGTGACTGGGTGAGACTGACATGAAGCCTGTGCTGCGACTTCTGTCTTGTGTGTGGCGCACGTTATATGTCAAAGCAGCACCGCCCTGATACGGCCCTTCGTGGTCGGCTGGGCGTTAAGCAAACAAACAAACAAACAAACACACCACAGGCGCTAGTAGCAAAGCGCCAGTCGATCGAAGTATCATCTAGGCCCTACTTCTTTATCCTTAGCCCGGATCCGCAGTTTACCGGCTATTCATGTTCAATAATGCACGCAGTCTGAGAGGAACAAAAGACACTCACTCCTGCCAACACACAGACACACAGACACTCACTTCTGAACTCTTCCAAAAGATAACATCAGTCTTGACTCGGTCTTTCTCTGTTTATAAATTGAACCATTTTTCAGATTCACGAAAACGACAATTCATATTCATCTTCTATTCTCTCTCTCTCTCTCTCTCTCTCTCTCTCTCTCTCTCTCTCTCTCTCTCTCTCTCTCTCTCTCTATCTCTCTCTCTCTCTCTCTCTCTCTCTCTCTCTCTCTCTCTCTCTCTCTCTCTCTCTCTCTCTCTCTCTCTCTCTCTCTCTCATGTCACCCCAAACCTTATGCCTGCTCTCCTCTTTCTTAGCCGGGCGAGAGCAGTCTGTCTGCGTTAATTCAAGCGTATCCAGCAAAAGACCTGTGTTATACGGGGTTCCCCAGGGTTCTGTCCTTGGACCACTACTCTTTTCCCTGTATATTAATGATCTTCCTCTTAGTATTAATGATGACTGCGAACTCTTTGCTGACGATACGACCCCACACACTACTGATAAAAAAATTAGACAAAGTTTATTCATCGTTGCAGAACAGTGTAGATGATCTCATTCATTGGACGGAGTATAACCACATGAGTCTTCACCCTAAAAAGACCAAATAAATGTTAATAACAACAAGACAAAAGAGACAAAGCATACGAAACAATCCTCATTCCATATTAATTGGTAACGACGCAATAGAGGAGGTAGGAGATCATAAAGTTTTGGGAGTAAATATCGATAATAATTTGTCTTGGGCCCATCATGTTCGGTCGGTATGTAAAACAATGTCGAGAAAAATATATCAGTTGAATAGAATTAAACACTTTCTAGATCAGCACTCAAGGTTATTATACTTTAACGCATATATACAAACCATCACAGATTATTGTTCAACCATCTGGGGCTCTGCCAGTGCTAATATTTTAAAACCATTGTATAGTTTACATAGGCGAGCGCTGAAACTAATTTTACTGAAACAATCCAGTCTTGTATTTGATGATTATAAGAAACTTAAGATTCTCCCACTAAAAGAAAGATTTAAATTAAATGAAGGCGTGCTCCTTCACAAAATACTTTCCGGCCGTGCACCACGAACTTTCGTCGCAAACTTTAAAGTCAAACCAAACCGAAAGTTTAACGTCCCAATTCCAAGGATAGATCTCTTCAAATCAAGCTTAGCCTATTCTGGTGCTGTCCTGTGGAATTCTCTCCCGGAATTTGTGAGAGTCCCAATGAGTCTCAATACTTTCAAAAAACACCTTTCACTGTATTTAATGTTAAATTACGAAAAATCACAGTGATGGAAGACTTCGTTTGGTTATATTTTCATTTGTCCAAAGCATCAGTGTTCATTATATCCACACAAAAACACTCAAAGCTTTAATAACACATTTACTCATGCATGTGTATTCAGCATTGTTTTCACTACGTTACATATACGACGCTTTATATTTGTGTATAATATGTAATGTGTAAATATTCATATGTTGTTGTTTTTCTCTACCTTTTCTTATACGTTAATATCCGTGTAAATATGTGATTAGATTAGTCCCCTCTCTGGGCGAGGGCTGGTTGAAAAAAAGCTCGTTGTATTGCTTATGCCACAACCCTCAAAAAATAAAATTTGATTTGATTTGATTTGATTTGATCTTTCTCTCTCTCTCTCTCTCTCTCTCTCTCTCTCTCTCTCACACACACACACACACACACACACACACACACACACGCACACACACACACACACACACACACACACACACCTTTGTTCATTTAAATGCATATAGTCAAAACTTAACTGAATCTAAATATTAAAATTTTGTAGGAGTTCTAGAATGGCCCCCGATATGGACAGGCTTCTAATATGGACCACCTCCTGTTCTGACAAACTAACGGTGCTAGATTGCTCAAAACATTTCATTTGCTGCATTTACCCTCTCACTACTTGCACTTCACTTGTCCAAATACTTGCAGACGCACACACAACAAAACAGTTAGGCCTTTCCTCTTACATTTAAATATCAGAATAGGAACAATCAATAGGAAGAATAGTCAAGTGTTTCTCGTACTGGTGAGTACATTTTAATTGTTATTTGTTCTTACATTTAAGTTAAAGGCACAGTAAGCCTCCCGTAAACCATCACAGAGCTCCCCGAGCGTCTACATACAGTACAAGCATACTTCCATTTGAACGTTCACCGAACGGGAACATCCTGGCTGCTTTCTGTCGAGCGGGAGAAATTTTCAAAGAATTTATTTTCGTGGACTTGGTCCTCTACAACAATGGCGCCTCGTTTTGGTGCTGGACGGCTGTTATGAATATTCAATACCGGAAATCACGCCCGGATAGTAAGCCTCCCGTAAACCATCACAGATACTGTCAGGCTTTTACACACAGTACAAACACCCTTCCATTTGAACGCTCACCAAACGGGAACATCCTAGGTGCCCTACGTAAAGAGCGAGCAATTTTTAAAGAATTAATTTTGCAGATTGTCTCGAACACTTTTTGGACCCATCCTGAACTCAGGTCAAACAGGAGTTACTTCCCTTCGGGTCTCATTCTATCGATGTAAACTGGCGATAGCCGTGAATCGATGATTATCAAAATGTTTTTGGACCGTGGTGCGTTTTTGCGCTAGACCTGACTTTTAAAATCTAAATAATAAATTGACAGCTTGTTACACAAACATTCTTTAATCATAAAAGAATTCATTTTTCATCAAGACAAGATCAGTAAAGAAAAGCCCGGAAGCAGGGTCACGCAAGGGTCGTAGCAGACGACGGTTTATGCATATCGCCGTTCCTCTCAACAGTCAAAAGTCATCGCTAGAGTTCTTGTGAACCACAGCCGTTTGTTTCGTGCATAAAAACGTGCTATTGTAAATAAGCTCACATCGAGTCGCATTCAAATGACTAACTGACGACTACATTGTGAAAACTGGATCACACGGGTTCACGATGGCTCAGGGGTAAGATAAACCACGCAAAAATAAATTCTTTGAAAATTGTTCGCTCTTTACGGAGGGCACCTAGGATGTTCTCAATCGGTGAGTGTTTAAATGAAAGGGTGTTTGTACTGTGTGTAAAAGCCTGACCGTATCTGTGATGGTTTACGGGAGGCTTACTGTGCCTTTAAGTTTTAATCAAACATGTTTTAACATAGATGGGGAATCGAAACGAGGGTCGTGGTGTGTCTGTGTGTGGGTGTGTGTGTGTGTGTGTGTGTGTGTGTGTGTGTGTGTGTGTGTGTGTGTGTGTGGGTGTGTGTGTGTGTGTGTGTGTGTGTGTGTGTGTGTCTCTGTCTGTCTGTCTGTCTGTCTGTGTGTGTCTTTGCGTCTGTGTGTATGTGTCGAGCGATTCAGAGAAAACTACTGGACCGACCTTCATAAAACTTTACATGAGAGTTCCTGAGTATGATATCCCTGGATATATTTTTTCACCTATTTTCTTTTATCAATATCTTTGATGACGTCATATCCGGATTTTTGTGAAAGTCGAGGCGCTCTCATTTTTCAACCAAATTGATAACGATTTTGGTCAAGAAATCCTTGACGAAGTCCGGACTATGGGATTGCATTGCAGCTCGGGAGTTAAAAAAATAGTTAATTAGTTTGCTCATTAAAGTTGTCATTAAATCGATTTTTCGCAAACAGATTTAAAATTGATTGCATCGTATTTTTCCTCAAATTCTGAATCTGAAAATACATACATATGTCATGTTTACTCTTAAAATGTGATCACAATTAACAAAAATAGGTTAAGTAGTACTACAATTAAAATTTAAGAAATCGATCCAAAAATAATTTCATCTTGTTCTTTATCATTTCCTGATTCCAAACACATATAGACATAATATGTTTGATTCAAAACAAGCTCAGAAAACTAAAAAGAATACAGAAAAGTGCGCTTTCCTGTCTCCCGCAATACGCTATTGCGCTATACTGGCTTGTCAATTTTACTTCGTGTTGCACGGGAAAAGTGAGCGATTTCTTTGCGTCCGGGATTGACGAAGCTGTTGTTATGTCTTGTTGAAAACAATGCAGTGCGTTCAGTTTCATTCTGTGAGTTCAGCAGATTGACTAAATGTTTAAACTTTTGGCAGCGTTAACTCAAAAATGTGATGCTTACAACGGACTAGCTTCTGTCCACAGACAAAGCTTTTGAACATACACAAATGTCTATGTATGACAGCTAAGACTGTATGTGTTACATTTTAGCAGTGTTGGCTCCGAGTTTCTAGCGCAAACAAAAGATAATAGCAAATTATCAAAGTATATGTGTGTCCCCTAATAAGGACCACATTGAACAAATAGAAGAAA
Source organism: Littorina saxatilis (assembly GCF_037325665.1). NCBI lineage: Eukaryota > Metazoa > Mollusca > Gastropoda > Littorinimorpha > Littorinidae > Littorina > Littorina saxatilis. The sequence goes on along the minus strand of NC_090257.1, from coordinate 15,390,439 downwards.
AGAATACATGAAGGCTGGTTTCAGTCATTCAATAAGAAGCTTGCTGAAAATAACTTAAAGCTAGCCCTCGAGATTTAAAAAAAAATATATCGAACAGTCTTCTTTATGTGAAAGTTGATAATACTAACACTGAAACACAAAATTAAACTTATTTGCATGAAAATAAGCTAGTTATCTGCATGAAACAAAAAGTGGTCCATATATTAGGGGAAGGGCCCCTGATATGTAATTACCTGGGTACGAAAGGCATAATTCAACAACACATCTTAAACTTTACATTTATACAATTTAGTTAAATCAGCGTGGTACGCTCGTCCTCTGATACCACACAACCAGTGCGCGCCTTCGCTCCTTGCAGTCTCAGTGATTTGCACGTGTGCACGTGCAGGTCTCGAGACCTTGAGCTATCAACCTTACCCTTGCACAAAATTGCAGAAGTTACCACGAGAACTATGTTCATGAAAACCAGCGCAGCTAAAACACCAAAAATCCAGCTTCCATCGCTAAAATGTTCTCCTAAATTGCCACTGGAGTTTTCATCTTGGGATCCTTTGACGTCACTGTTGGTATCGACATCATCAGCATGACGCACTATGGGCCAAACGCCACAGCGAGGAAAATCAGGGGGTGACGCCGGAAGGTCACCGTCGGCTTTGTTGACCTGGAAGGTCAAGGCCATTCCTATCTCGGCGTGAAGAGCTACGTGGCAATGCATGTACCAGGTCCCTGGAAAAGACGTGATGCAATGAGCTCCTAAAATTGAGAGGTCCATCGTCATTTAATGCTAATCAAAGCACCAGGAATACTAAAACACCATCCCCGACTCCCTATCCCAAAGCACACACACACACACACACGCACACGCACACACGCACACGCACACGCACACACACACACACGCACACGCACACACTGACACACACACACACGCACACGCACACACGCACACACTGACACACACACACACACACATACACACACACACTGACTGACACACACACACACACACACACACACAAACACACACACACACACACACACACACACACACACTACAGAGTACCTGGGTTGTCAGCCTTGAGACGAAGGACAATAAAACCTCCGTTGGGGATGGGCAGGGTGTCCTTATAGGGTGCCGCGTGCAGCCTCCTGTCAATGAGACCCTTCCGGTCCATCTCAATGAAGCGCTCACGTGTGATTTTTTCTGTAAACTGCAACAGAACAAGGCTTTGTTTGAAAGTAGAAATATACAGTAGAGAAGAAACATCCGCAGAGAACGCTGGTCTGAAAGACACCTTACCTGATACCACACTGTAGACTCCTTCGCAGCGGTGTGTTGCGTGCCTCACGGGTATTTGCACCCCGCACGCTGGAGCGGTAAGTTGAGTGGGGTTTGTGTCTCGATGAAACAGCTTCTTGTATAAACATTTCGTAACTTTGCACATTAAGATATGTCTTGTTAGATCTGTTAGTGTTTCTTCTACACGCCGATGTACTTTTTGGGTGCATATTTTGTATATTATAGCCGTGATTCTGTAAAATATCACGCCTGTAACTGCACAGAAGCAAATTTCGTAGCATTCGCAACAAATTACTGGTGTAAACTTTAATGTGAAGAACTGCCATCAGTTCCACAAAAACCTGAACCTTTCTGCAGTACTGAGGCCGAGTTTCAAGCTTCTAGGACCTTGCAGACAGCGAAAAGCATTCGGAGAATGAGAATTATCCTACAACTTCTGTGTTTGCCCCCCGAAGCTGCCGTGTTTCTCCCCCGCAGCTGCCGTGTTTGCCCACCGTTTGTGTTTGACCACCGACCCTGCACACTCATGTTTATGTGTTTACTCAGGTATTGTTTTTATAAACACATTTTATAATATTTGTGTGTTTCAGCACGTATGGATTATAAATGCTACCAGTGTGGAACAACTTTTGCCATCTTCCATGAAATTATCGCCCATAACGTCAATGAACACCCCGATAAGCAGCTCAAAATTAGAATTTTGACCGTCAACAGTAACACTGGGAAACAATCGTATGCAGGGAACGATTATAAAGTCATTCCGGCAGATGTTCTGAAAGGCGGACAAAGAATAGTTGCAAAGGATTCGCACAATATTGTTCTCATTTCAAATGACGATTCTTCAATTGAGGAAGATCCTACAGAAGCAAATGCACAACAACAGGTTCAGAAACTGTTGCCAGACGTAATTACCCAACTAAAAAGAAGTGGACAGTTGGATACATAATTCTTTTCCACGAACTGGTCGCTTCAGGCGACTTTCCTCTAGATAATATCGCATTTAGGTTTTTTTCGTGTCGCACAGTTAGGGCAATGAGATATGGTAATGACACCAAACTTTTCAAGATCTCAGGTCTTCAGGGAATGTTACCGGAAGTAGCGCTCACAGATCAATGGGACTCAACTCGTTCAAGGACCAGGTCACTTATTATGATCAAAAGTTCTTGGGGAAAGAGCCACCGGAGTTAGCCGGTACGCCAGAAAAGTTTGGTGTCATTACCATATCTCATTGCCCTAACTGTGCGACACAAAACAAACCTAACTACATCCAAAAACAGTTTAAATGCGATATTATCTAGAGGAAAGTCGCCTGAAGCGACCAGTTCGTGGAAAAGAATATATGTATCCAACTGTCCACTTCTTTTTAGTTGGGTAATTACGTCTGGCAACAGTTTCTGAACCTGTTGTTGTGCATTTGCTTCTGTAGGATCTTCCTCAATTGAAGAATCGTCATTTGAAATGAGAACAATATTGTGCGAATCCTTTGCAACTATTCTTTGTCCGCCTTTCAGAACATCTGCCGGAATGACTTTATAATCGTGCCCTGCATACGATTGTTTCCCAGTGTTACTGTTGACGGTCAAAATTCTAATTTTGAGCTGCTTATCGGGGTGTTCATTGACGTTATGGGCGATAATTTCATGGAAGATGGCAAAAGTTGTTCCACACTGGTAGCATTTATAATCCATACGTGTTGAAACACACAAATATTATAAAATGTGTTTATAAAAACAATACCTGAGTAAACACATAAACATGAGTGTGCAGGGTCGGTGGTCAAACACAAACGGTGGGCAAACACGGCAGCTGCGGGGGAGAAACACGGCAGCTTCGGGGGGCAAACACAGAAGTTGTAGGATAATTCTCATTCTCCGAATGCTTTTCGCTGTCTGCAAGGTCCTAGAAGCTTGAAACTCGGCCTCAGTACTGCAGAAAGGTTCAGGTTTTTGTGGAACTGATGGTAGTTCTTCACATTAAAGTTTACACCAGTAATTTGTTGCGAATGCTACGAAATTTGCTTTTGTGCAGTTACAGGCGTGATATTTTACAGAATCACGGCTATAATATACAAAATATGCACCCAAAAAGTACATCGGCGTGTAGAAGAAACACTAACAGATCTAACAAGACATATCTTAATGTGCAAAGTTACGAAATGTTTATACAAGAAGCTGTTTTATCGAGACACAAACCCCACTCAACTTACGCTCCAGCGTGCGGGGTGCAAATACCCGTGCGGCACGCAACACACCGCTGCGAAGGAGTCTACAGTGTGGATACACAACCTTCCGAAAAATGTTTAGATTATGTTACTTTCGGAGTGCTACGGTTTCTGAAATTCAGTACCCCTCTCCCTTCACCCTTCTCCTTTGTGTCCTCCCTCGACTCCCCCTACAATTTGCACTACCCCAAACCCTCTTCAAACAAATGTCCACCAGTGTGAACAGCGACCACCCTGGAGCTGTGTCCGTGGGGATGAAGGGGGTGGGTGTAGCCACCACCTAACCCTCCCTTACCTCTTTTCTTCTCTACCCCAACTCTCCTCTTACCCTACCCGTTCTCGCACGTCACCGTTTGAGCAGCGACTACTCACAACTCAACCTGTGAACAGCGACCACTCACAACTCACCCTGTGAACAGCGACCACCCACAACTCACCCTGTGATCGGCGACCACTCACAACTCAACCTGTGAACAGCGACCACTCACAACTCACCCTGTGAACAGCGACCAGTCACAACTCACCCTGTGAACAGCGACCACCCACAACTCACCCTGTGACCAGCGACCAGTCACAACTCACCCTGTGATTAGCGACCAGTCACAACTCACACTGTGAATATTGACCACTCACAACTCACCCTCTGAACTGCGACCACCCAGAACTCATACTGTGAACAGCGACCACTCACAATTCACCCTGTGAACAGCGACCACTCACAACTCACCCTGTAAACAGCGACCACTCACAACTCACCCTGTGAACAGCGACCACCCTGTAGCTATGTCCATGAAGATGGAGGGGGTGGGTGTAGCCATCCTGGTCGTTGCTGTTGTAGATAACTAACTCCACCACCTCCCCCTCCCTGGCCACCACACGGTGCGTGCACTCGCAGAATTCATGGGAACAGTTTCTGTGCTGCATGGTGTCAAAGTTGCAGAACGTGTCCTGAGGAAAAGAAATCAGTAAATGAAGTCAATTAGAAAAGAAGGTTTAAAAAGATGTTTGCTTGAGGATGTTTAGGTGTCTTGACGGCAAGAGTTATCTAGAAATAAGCTGATGTGCCGAGGACCTAGCTGCAAAAAAACATCGTTCACCAAGAACTGAAAGGGAAACTATAAATATTATCCTGTAGGGCCTACATTTTTTTTATTTAGGTTTCGAAAAAAGTACTGCCATATTAAACTGCACTACCTAAATTTAGCGTGTCAAATCTATATTCTCATTTGATTTTGTTCCAACTTTTCTTTCAAATACATAAAATATTATACAAGCGTTGTTGTCTAAAATGTCACTTTTAAAACTGATGACATTTGAACTCCAAGACGAAAAGAGACTTACGGGCTGCAGATCGTCCAGCTGAGTGAGGATGGGGGCGGGCGGCAGACTGTTGCTGATGTTGTTGATCATGGTGGAGGACACGGTCTTATAGCCCGCTCCCCTCGCCGGGTACAGCACGGGGTCGTGAAAGTGATAGTTGGGTCGCAGGCGGTAAGCAAACTCCAGGAAGATTCTCTGATCCGGGTCATTGCGAAGGCTGTCGTCATCCGGTTCCAGTGACGTCATGTTGGTGATCTGCGCATGCTCGTCGGGCTCGGGCTCGTCGCTCTTCTTTAGGAACCATTGGTTGAAACGCTGAAACAATAGGGAACATGGCAAACGATGTTTACTATAACATTTTACAGGGAGTAAATTGTAGTGATAAGAAGAAAAAGAAAATGCAACGAGCAATATTTACACATTAACATGCTTCCATTTGAAACTTCAAGGTCGTCATCGTAGATTGACGCCCGACCAAAGCTAATTGAAGCCCTCCGTCGCTTCGCTCCGTCGGGCTTCAATTAGGCTTTGGGAGGGCGTCAATCCACGATGAAGACTGTCACAAAGATGTGAGTAGGATAGGTTGAGCTGTGAAACACGTCGTGATTTTAACCTCCCTAAAGATGGATTGTGATGCGTAGGACAGGTTAGAAGCGATATCACGGGTTTCGTGTGTTGCACGAGGAAATAGCCCTGGCTTAAACAGAATTGTGTTTACGAGTTGGAAAGATATAGCTGGTTTTGAATTGAGAGATTCACAGCGTCTAAGATTCTCAACCGAGGAGGTTGTTTAGCGCGTGTCGGTCTTGTTCTGGGAACAAGCACTCCTTCTTGAGACGGGTCTCTTAAGGTAAATGATTTATTATGTTGTATATTATTGGAGCTGAATACATAGCTGCAATGTAAAATGTTAGTGTATGCAAAGTGCACTAAATTCTAGTGTGAAGTTTTTAAGAGGATTCTCGTTGAGATTCTATTACGTTTTTGTTGGGTAATTTCTTGAACATAAATGTTGTTACGCATTTATGTTATGTTAAGATGTTGATGCCACCCGTTTAGAGCATAGAGATTCTACAGCAAATGAAACATTTAGTTTGCCGATTTGTATGCGGAGAGAAAGTCTAGTAATTCCAAGCAGCAATTTTGATTTTGAAACATACCACTTCATCCTGCGTGGTTGGTGTGTCATAGTTCATGGGCGCATCCGGGTACTTGATCACGTCTTGGGTGATGTGGTCTGTGTATTTTAAAATGGCGAACTGTTGCACGCTGTCTCGTTCACACTTGTCAAGTCCTCTTGCTCTCATCCAGTACACACCTGATTCGCTGGCTCTGGTTTGAAGTACGAAGTCGTATCGCTCGCCGCTGAGTTTTCATATCAAGAGAATATATTTGTAAATAAAAGACATCATGAGCGTCATCATCATCATCATCGCGGTCGTCAACCGTCTTTTACCAGCATAAACTTCAATTCCCCTACCCTAATTGTCATCCTTATCACCACAAACACCTCCACCAGCATCATCAACATCAACTTCGATGTACGCCCTCATTATCACTTGTTACTAAACTCTTCCCCCTTGTTTGAAGGCTTAGATGACATAAGAAGAATGTTTTGTGTGTTACGATGCTGACGTTGAAGATTTCCCCTGACAACTTTTGGGTCAGAACAGCATTCCTACTCTACTCTTGTACCCCTCTCACCTGAACATGAGAACAGAAGTGACGCTGAAAGGGACAAAGGGGCGACCATCCGAGGCGATAAGCAGCAAGTGGTGGTCATCCACGGAGAACTCGATCGGACAGCGCAGGGCCCCAGCGTTGATGAGACGGAACCTGTATCTCCGGTTGGCCTGCACGTGGAACTGGGCGAAAGGAGTCATGGTCGTCCTGTTGACCAGCACTTCTCGTGTTGGTGGGTACACTCCTCGACCTCAACAAAAAGGCACGTGTAGTATAGTTTCCTTTTCGTTCAACCCGAGGGTAACCTCAGAGGACTTTATACTTCATATCTTTAGTCCTTATAGATCCTAAATTGATTCCGCATAAGTTGAAAACAAATGTCCCGCTCTGTGCAGAAAGCTGTCACGTTACCACTTGTGTCCATGTAGAAAGATGCTTATAACCGTGAAATCACTTTTGTCAAACAACCAGAATTAAGTGAGTTAAAGGAAGATTGAGTGCTTGCTTGCTTGCTTGTGTGCTCCTTTGATTGCTTAATGTTGTTCAAATCGGGGAGGGGGAGGGGGGGCGGTGTGTTCAATTCCTACCATTGATGAGAATGGAGTCGGGGCTTTGCGATTCAAACTTCCGGCTGTGAAAGAAGACAGCGTACAAATCGACCACCGGTCGGTGGGACCAGTCAGTCATCACCAACACGTGCTCTGGGAGGTCAAGGTCGTAAAGGTCGTGCTGCAGGTCACGTGACTTGGGCTGACGAACGACGATGCTGCCGAAGAGGCCGTCTCCCCGGAACAAGCCCGAGTGAGAGTGGTAGAGGTGGGTGCCCGGATCGTCAGCACGGAACCTTGACACGGTGAATAGCATTAATGACATAAATGTGGAGGCTACAATGCTGATGTAAATCCTTGATCAGTGGCTCGCGCTACTACTAATTGCATCGGAATGTTACTTTTCTGCAAATAAAGCATTCCAAATTTAGATGACCTTAACTTTTTTCCAGCTAAATTCTAACGGTGCCGTACAAATCGAACGCTTGCTGTGTAGTTATATGCCATTTTAAGCTTATGATATCTACAACATTTTACACAAAAACATGTCTCTGTGTACACTATCCCTCAGCCACTAATTAGGACACGTCTTTTCTGTGTACCTTAGACTCTTCAAAGTAGGTTGAAAGAAAAACAGGGTTTTTTTCTCTCTCTCTCCTCTCTCTCTATCTCCTCTCTCTCTCTCTCTCTCTCTCTCTCTCTCTCTCTCTCTCTCTCTCTCTCTCTCTCTCTCTCTCTCTCTCTACAAACATAAAGTCTCCACTCAATCAGGGTACCTGTAGGTAAATTTTGAGGACGCGGTGATGGGGCACTGCGTCACCATGGCAACGCCATCCATGTGTGGCGAGTGACGCTGGAGGATGCCATGCCAGTGAATCGTGACGCCTTCTGACATCACCATCTGGTTGATCACCTCCACCTCTATGGTGTCCCCCTCACACACCTGTCATAGAAACATATGATGACACCTGATATCCACCTCTATGGTGTCCCCCTCACACACCTGTCATAAAAACATGTCATCATGACACCTGATATCCACCTCTATGGTGTCCCTCTCACACACCTGTCATAGAAACATGTCATCATGACACCTGACATCCACCTCTATAGTGTCCCCCTCACACACCTGTCATAGAAACATATCCTGACACCTGACATCCACCTCTATAGTGTCCCCCTCACACACCTGTCATAGAAACATATCCTGGCACCTGACATCCACCTCTATGGTGTCCCCCTCTCACACCTGTCATAGAAACATGTCATCAAGACACCTGGCATCCTCCTCTATAATGTCCCCCTCACACACCTGTCATGGAAACACGTCATCATGACACCTGACATCCACCTCTATATAGTGTCCCCTTCACACACCTGTCATGGAAACACGTCATCATGACACCTGACATCCCCCTATTTGGTGTCCCCTTCACACACCTGTCATAGAAACATGTCATCATGACACCTGACATCCTCCTCTATAATGTCCCCCTCACACACCTGTCATAGAAACATGTCATCATGACACCTGACATGCTCCACTATAGTGTCCCCCTCACACACCTGTCATAGAAACATGTCATCATGACACCTGACATCCACCTCTATAGTGTCCCCCTCACACACCTGTCATTGAAACATATCCTGACACCCACCTCTATGGTGTCCCTCTCACACACCTGTCATAGAAACATATTCTGACACCTGACAACCACCTCTATGGTGTCCCCCTCACACACCTGTCATAGAAACATATCCTGACACCTGACATCCACCTCTATGGTGTCCCCCTCACACACCTGTCATAGAAACATGTCATCATGACACCTGACATCCACCTCTATAGTGTCCCCCTCACACACCTGTCATAGAAACATGTCATCATGACACCTGACATCCACCTCTATAGTGTCCCCCTCACACACCTGTCATAGAAACATGTCATCATGACACCTGACATCCTCCTCTATGATGTCCCCCTCACACACCTGTCATAGAAACATGTCATCATGACACCTGACATCCACCTCTATAGTGTCCTCCTCACACACCTGTCATAGAAACATGTCATCCTAACGCCTGACATGCTCCACTATAGTGTCCCCCTCACACACCTGTCATAGAAACATATCCTGACACCCACCTCTATGGTGTCCCTCTCGCACACCTGTCATAGAAACATATTCTGACACCTGACAACCACCTCTATGGTGTCCCCCTCACACACCTGTCATAGAAACATATCCTGACACCTGACATCCACCTCTATGGTGTCCCCCTCACACACCTGTCATAGAAACATGTCATCATGACACCTGACATCCACCTCTATAGTGTCCCCCTCACACACCTGTATATAGAAACATGTCATCATGACACCTGACATCCACCTCTATAGTGTCCCCCTCACACACCTGTCATAGAAACATGTCATCTTGACACCTGACATCCACCTCTATAGTGTCCCCCTCACACACCTGTCATAGAAACATGTTAGCATGACATCTGATATCCACCTCTATGGTGTCCCCCTCACACACCTGTCATAGAAACACGTCATCGTGACACCTGACATCCACCTCTATATAGTGTCCCCCTCACACACCTGTCATGGAAACACGTCATCATGACACCTGATATCCACCTCTATAGTGTCCCCCTCACACACCTGTCATAGAAACACGTCATCGTGACACCCGGCTGACATCCACCTCTATATAGTGTCCCCCTCACACACCTGTCATGGAAACACGTCATCATGACACCTGACATTCACCTCTATAGTGTCCCCCTCACATACCTGTCGACATCGTGATGTTTTCTTTGACAAACCTTTTGGCACGCCTTCATAACAAGGGTCCACTTTTCGAGTCACCTTAATGACTGCCTGTGGCGTTCTTCTGTTCGCTGCCCAGTCCGTTTATAGTGGGAACAACTATTTTCCCAAGGATTTTTGGACGACATGAGTAGAAATAAATAGCACTCAGGATATTCAAATAAACCGTACCACATCTGACCATACATGCACATCTGACCATACATACTTTTCTGATGAATGCAAGCTCCTGCAAATAATGCGTGAAACACGCTTGAGTTTAGTTAGAGCAGACAGGGGAGCGGCGTGCAGCAACCAACCTGTATGCCGGGCCCGGGGATCTGTCTGTTGATGGTGCGTATTGACCTCTGGACTCCGTCCGCCGCCACGCACTGCTGGCGAAGACAGTCCGTCTGGTTTGCACGTGCAGGACAGTCGTAACACGCACGTGACAGCGTCAGGTAGTTTTCCAGCACCCACCTGTAGCGACAAACCATCCGCTTCCCCCCTTCCTTGCATGGTCGTGTGCAGGGGTCAGGATAGTCTGCAGCCGCTATGGGGTTTACAAGAAACAGAACATGTTCGGAAATACTGGATATTTTTGGGCTGTGGGTTGCCGCGCCCCATAAAACATTTAGGCAAATAATTATTGCCACTGATAAATTGTGTCAAGCGATCTAAGCATTACAGAGAAAAATGACCTCCAATCTGCATCTTCGTTCGCTCGAAATGACGGCCTTTTCTTCCGAAAGTATGCACATCGGGGCTCACCATCACAGCCACCATGGTCGCTTGGCGACACGCGCGTAAGCCAGCATCAGGATAGGCTCTTGCCGTGGTCAACTAAGTCAAGTTCCATCTCTTTCTTTTGCGTTTACATAGCTAGCAAACTGACACTAGTGACCTTGTTACAAGGCAACTTGGATAGCATTTGCAACCATCCTTTTTCTGTGTACATACAAAGTCATGATTTTTTTTAGGCAAATCAATACAGTTTTGGTTATTGTTTAGATTCTCTTCAGAAATACTCAGATATTTTACTTGAAGGCCATGCATAATGTCCTGAGGCTGAGAGTTTGAAGCAATTCAACGATAGAAAGGCAGCGTCTTCTGTTGGCAACCCTCAAAACAGACTCTAAAACCTCTCACTCTAACTGGCAATAACACCAACAATACACAAGTTAACAATGATATCTATATATATATACGACTTGTGTCTGTATGTCTGTGTGTCTGTGTGTCTGTCCGCGATGCGCGGCCAAGGTTCTCGATGGATCTGTTTCAAATTTGGTGGGCATATTCAGGTACACCCGGGACACAACCTGGTCGATGAGATATTTCAACACGTGCTCTCAGCGCGCAGCGCTGAACCCAGTTTTTTTGGTTTTTTTTGTTGTCTGGATCCACTACCAGTAACTTTTCCTTATCTTCTCCAGTGTTTTCAGCGTTTACCTCCCTTCCTTCGTGTGGCGTCAATCCATATTCCCGTTTCTATTTTTAGAAGGTCACTGTCGACAACGCTCAATTCATATTCCCGTTATACTATTTTTACTCTTATCCAGTGTTTTGCGCGTTTATCTCCCTTCCTTCGTGCGGTGCGCGAAGCCGGTGTAGGATCCGGTCCGGTCCCCCCTCTGAAGTAGTCCCCCGGGGGAACAATTCGTGGCAAAAACTGCTCTATAATGGTCCCCCCTTAGACATCCAGCCTCGTTTTCGACTGGTCCCCCTGGGCGATTTTGGTCCCCCCTCGCATCCAAAATAGGCCCCCTCTCGAACTGGTCCCCCTCTTTTCTAACCAATGTAGAGCTATGTCAGTATTTATTTTTAACTTTATTGTTACAAAACTTTATTGTCCCCACAGGGCCATGGGAACATTTTTTTTAAATATTTTTTTTATCTCTGGAACCTGGCTCCTCTTTGCTACGAGGATTCCGTCGTGGTAGAGCACATCCTCTCGAATTGTGTATTTTGCAGCAGTCTTTCTCAACTGTCTCTTTTTAACTTTAGTCACATCACGGTTTTCCCCTTTCGCGGTCAGAGGGGGTAAGTGCCATTTTTCAAATAGTTCAACACGTTGTCATACAGAGTGTCGTCCATGATGATAGTCAATGAAAAACGAAGACTGGCTGACGGAATGAATTGTCGTGTACTTATAATTATGGGCATGTTTGACACGAGTCACGTGACGTGTCAAGAAGCGTGGCGACCTTTTTCTCATTCCACAAAAAAAAAGAAAAGAGAAAATAAAAAACAAAAGTATAGGCTACATGGAACGGCAAATCTACGAAGTTAAATCACTTTTAAAAGTTTAGATTTGACACTGTAACCTTCACCCAGTTCAAGATCATCTTGAATAAATTCTCTGTACAAAAATGAAAATAATTATACATATAACGAAAGAGGTGTGTGTGTGTGTGTGTGTGTGTGTGTGTGTGTGTGTGTGTGTGTGTGTGTGTGTGTGTGTGTGTGTGTTTGCGTGCGTGCGTGCGTGAGTGAGTGTGCACTGGCGCGTGCGTGCGTGCGTGCGTGCGTGCGTGCATAATGTGTGTGTGTGTGTTTGAGAGATGGGGGGAGGAGAGAAAGTGTGGGGGGCGAGAGAGTGAGAGAGATCCAGAGTCACGTTTTCTACTGAGTTGACACACACTATAACAATAAAGTTAAAATAAATACTGACATAGCTCTACATTGGTTAGAAAAGAGGGGGACCAGTCCGAGAGGGGGTCTATTTTGGATGCGAGGGGGGTCCAAAATCGCCCAGGGGGACCAGTCGAAAACGAGGCTGGATGTCTCAGGGGGGACCATTATTGAGCAGTTTTTGCCACGAATTGTTCCCCCGGGGGACTACTTTAGAGGGGGGACCGGACCGGAACCTACACCGAGTCCCCGGCGCAGCCGGGTATTCGGCTCGACTTCTTCCCGGCGAAGCCGTACCCGGCGAAGCGGGTATTCATCTAGTATTATTCATATGTGTCTGTCTTTCTGTGTGAAAAAAACAAGCTCAAAGTTGCCCATAATGAAGTGTTATCAATATTTCCGTCGGAAATGTAGGTTTTATCGAGTCAATTTCGAGTGCCACCTCAGTTGAGTGGCCGTTGCTTGGCCTCTGTGAAAGAGATATTCAATCCAAACGCCGGTGTGTCAAATAAACAAAGAAGTGTCTTCGACATAATAGAAAGCTTGAAAAACATAACGGGCGCAGGTAATCAGTGATTTTACTTGAGGCTCAAAACGTGGTGCACCGTGCCTCAGTGTTTTTGCAAAGCGTATATTACTATATATATATACGACTAGTGTCTGTGTGTCTGTGTGTCTGTGTGTCTGTGTATCTGTCTGTGTGTCTGTGCGCGATGCGCGGCCAAGGTTCTCGATGGATCTGCTTCAAATTTGGTGGGCTTATTCAGAGAGACCCCGGACACAACCTCATCGATGAGATATTTCAACAAGTGCTCTCAGCGCGCAGCGCGGAACCGATTTTGGTTCCACCTCAGCTATTTTGGTTCCACCTCAGCTTACCCGGGCCCCCATACCGACACACCATAGCCGCTACACCACATCACAACGCCAAAGTTCTCGGTGGATCTTTTTCAAATTTGGACACCGTATTCAGCTACACCCCGGACACAATATCATCGATGAAATATTTCAACACGTGCTCTCAGCGCGCAGCGCTGAACTCATTTTCGTTTTTGCGTTCATTTCACCATTATAAGTAACTCTTCCTTATCTTCTCCAGTGTTTGGCGTTTATCTCCCTTCCTTCGTGTGGCTTTCCCGTTCAGTTCTAAGTTACTATTACTATTTTTAGAATGTCACTGCGCTGTCCACTGCGCTGTCCAGAACGCTTCCCTTGCACCCATAAGTTGTTCTTACTGTCAAAGTGAAAAGGTCGAATCAATTTATAGCCACGCGAAAAATACACTCTCACCTATCTCTATATATTTATAGATACAGATATGCATATATATATACGGCTTCTGTGTGTGTGTGTGTGTTTGTGTGTGTGTGTAGGCAAAAACCTATGTATTATAGAGTTCTGTTTGTGATGGGGTCTAGCGGCTTTTGTCTGTCTGTATGTTCTGGCATGTGAGAAGCCACAGCAGATAATATAGGGCTAAGAAATAAGCTCTAAAATTCTCAATCCCGTTTGACAGGACTTCGCCTTTCAAAGGTGATTGTGGTGAACCGCCACGCTGTCTGTCTCTGTCGCGCCGGCCGTTCACCCCAAATTCCCGTTTCTGAGAGTGACTATTTTTAGAATGTCACTGCGCTGTCCAGAACGCTTCCCTTGCACCCGTAAGTTGTTCTTACTGTCAAAGTGAAAAGGTCGAATCAATTTATAGCCACGCGAAAAATACACTCTCACCTATCTCTATATATTTATAGATACAGATATGCATATATATATACGGCTTCTCTGTGTGTGTGTGTGTTTGTGTGTGTGTGTAGGCAAAAACCTATGTATTATAGAGTTCTGTTTGTGATGGGGTCTAGCGGCTTTTGTCTGTCTGTATGTTCTGGCATGTGAGAAGCCACAGCAGATAATATAGGGCTAAGAAATAAGCTCTAAAATTCTCAATCCCGTTTGACAGGACTTCGCCTGCAGAGGTGATTGTGATGAACCGCTACGCTGTCTGTCTCTGTCTCGCGATACACCCCGGCGAAGCCGGGTATTCCTCTAGTTACTATATAATTCAGCTGATATAACTGAAGTTAAGATCATGCCAAAGCATCAGGTTTCTCAGTCTCACACACTTACATAACAAACATACACACACGCACGCACGGCACGCACACACACACACACACACACACACACACACACACACACACACACACACACACACACACACACACTACCACACACACACACACACACACACACATGAAAAGCATCAGACACTTCTGCACTTACCAATTGCACTAAACACTGTGACAAGAATCGAAGCAAATAATATCACCGGTAAATCGAAACGCACAGCCATTTCACAAATAGAATCCCAGATCACATGCGAACTATCGTCAGCTGAATATCAAAACCTGCCTGGTAAGGCAAATTAGACAACATAAGCAATGCATGCGTGAAAGCAAAAACTTGACAAATGCAATGGAAGATACATTGTACTGTGGAAAATAGGAGGGGGAAAGGAGGAGGGGAGTCTCCGATTTTGGTCACGCGCTCTACCCTTCATTCCCTTCCCTCTCTTTTAATACAAAAGTCTTTATTTTCAATTTCCGTCCTCCGTTCGGAGAGCTTTTCTGTCAACAGAGATAAACTGACTTCACAGTTCTCTTTTGCCATGGCTCTTCCAGTGTTTAATTCGCCGTAATTTTTCTTTCAGTTTTTCCGTACCAGCCCAAAAAGTGCAGCTGTGATCTTTTCTCTTTATTTTTGTGTTATTTTTGTGTTCCCAACAGATTTTCACGAATACTTAGGAAATACTAGCATCGTATAATGATTGAGTACGGGGCAGTCTGACATAGTATCCTTCGTGAGCCTTTACCTTGTCTTTACCCCAAAAGTTGACATTTTCTGCTGGCAATTCCGTCTCTTACTAGACATGACACAACGTTAGTTCTTCTTTGTTGTTCACTTTGTTTTTCCTGAGCGTTCTTAGTCCATCGGCCTCCCTACCTGCCAGCCATTGTTCTTAATGCGTATATAGAAGCCTTTATGCCAATCTCACTGAAGCCTGACAAAAAAGCAGACTAACAGAAAAATAAATTAACTAACAAACACCAACAAAACAAACACACGAATAAACACACGAACAAGCAAACAGAAGCTTGTCCGTATATAAACTACCCTACACACATTCAAGTGGGCGATTTTGACCTCAGCGGCTAGTGACACGGGTATCGTTACCGTGTACATGTATGTGATATGTGACATGTAACAGGCTGTTACAGTCGAGCCCCCCCCCCCCCCCCCCTGCAACAACCCATCTCCCCGGGATTCAAATTAAGACTTCCTCCTCTCTTAAGGGCTCTCGGGTGCTGTTTTTAGATTTTCTGCCATAGGCTCTGTACATTTTCCTCAGAGACTCCCTCCTTTCAACACCTGATTCTCTGCCATAGGCTCTGTACATTTTCCTCAGAGACTTCCTCCTTTCAACACCTGATTCTCTGCCATAGGCTCTGTACATTTTCCTCAGAGACTCCCTCCTTTCAACACCTGATTCTCTGCCATAGGCTCTGTACATTTTCCTTAGAGACTCCCTCCTTTCAACACCTGATTCTCTGCCATAGGCTCTGTACATTTTCCTTAGAGACTCCCTCCTTTCAACACCTGATTCTCTGCCATAGGCTCTGTACATTTTCCTCAGAGACTCTCTCCTTTCAACACCTGATTCTCTGCCATAGGCTCTGTACATTTTCCTCAGAGACTCCCTCCTTTCAATACCTGATTCTCTGCCATAGGCTCTGTACATTTTCCTTGGAGACTCCCTCCTTTCAACACCTGATTCTCTGCCATAGGCTCTGTACATTTTCCTTAGAGACTCCCTCCTTTCAACACCTGATTTTCTGCCATTGGCTCTGTACATTTTCCTCGAAGACTCCCTCCTTTCAACACCTGATTCTCTGCCATAGGCTCTGTACATTTTCCTTAGAGACTCCCTCCTTTCAACACCTGATTCTCTGCCATAGGCTCTGTACATTTTCCTTAGAGACTCCCTCCTTTCAACACCTGATTTTCTGCCATAGGCTCTGTACATTTTCCTCAGAGACTCCCTCCTTTCAACACCTGATTCTCTGCCATAGGCTCTGTACATTTTCCTTAGAGACTCACTCCTTTCAACACCTGAGTCTCTGCCATAGGCTCTGTACATTTTCCTCAGAGACTCCCTCCTTTCAACGCCTGATTCTCTGCCATAGGCTCTGTACATTTTCCTCAGAGACTTCCTCCTTTCAACACCTGATTCTCTGCCATAGGCTCTATACATTTTCCTCAGAGACTCCCTCCTTTCAACACCTGATTCTCTGCCATAGGCTCTGTACATTTTCCTTAGAGACTCCCTCCTTTCAACACCTGATTCTCTGCCATAGGCTCTGTACATTTTCCTCAGAGACTCCCTCCTTTCAACACCTGATTCTCTGCCATAGGCTCTGTACATTTTCCTTGGAGACTCCCTCCTTTCAACACCTGGTTCTCTGCCATAGGCTCGACTGTACATTTTCCTTAGAGACTCCCTCCTTTCAACACCTGATTTTCAAGTCTGCCATAGGCTCTGTACATTTTCCTCAGAGACTCTCTCCTTTCAACACCTGATTCTCTGCCATAGGCTCTGTATATTTTCCTTTGAGACTCCCTCCTTTCAACACCTGATTCTCTGCCATAGGCTCTGTACATTTTCCTTGGAGACTCCCTCCTTTCAACACCTGATTCTCTGCCATAGGCTCGACTGTACATTTTCCTTAGAGACTCCCTCCTTTCAACACCTGATTTTCAAGTCTGCCATAGGCTCTGTACATTTTCCTCGGAGACTCCCTCCTTTCAACACCTGATTCTCTGCCATAGGCTCTGTACATTTTCCTTAGAGACTCTCTCCTTTCAACACCTGATTCTCTGCCATAGGCTCTGTACATTTTCCTTAGAGACTCCCTCCTTTCAACACCTGATTCTCTGCCATAGGCTCTGTACATTTTCCTTAGAGACTCTCTCCTTTCAACACCTGATTCTCTGCCATAGGCTCTGTACATTTTCCTCAGAGACTCCCTCCTTTCAACACCTGATTCTCTGCCATAGGCTCTGTACATTTTCCTTAGAGATTCCCTCCTTTCAACACCTGATTCTCTGCCATAGGCTCTGTACATTTTCCTTAGAGACTCTCTCCTTTCAACACCTGATTCTCTGCCATAGGCTCTGTACATTTTCCTTAGAGACTCTCTCCTTTCAACACCTGATTCTCTGCCATAGGCTCTGTACATTTTCCTCAGAGACTCCCTCCTTTCAACACCTGATTCTCTGCCATAGGCTCTGTACATTTTCCTTAGAGACTCCCTCCTTTCAACACCTGATTCTCTGCCATAGGCTCTGTACATTTTCCTTAGAGACTCTCTCCTTTCAACACCTGATTCTCTGCCATAGGCTCTGTACATTTTCCTTAGAGACTCCCTCCTTTCAACACCTGATTCCTGCCATAGGCTCTGTACATTTTCCTTAGAGACTCCCTCCTTTCAACACCTGATTCTCTGCCATAGGCTCTGTACATTTTCCTCAGAGACTCCCTCCTTTCAACACCTGATTCTCTGCCATAGGCTCTGTACATTTTCCTTAGAGACTCCCTCCTTTCAACACTTGATTCTCTGCCATAGGCTCTGTACATTTTCCTCAGAGACTCTCTCCTTTCAACACCTGATTCTCTGCCATAGGCTCTGTACATTTTCCTTAGAGACTCCCTCCTTTCAACACCTGATTCTCTGCCATAGGCTCTGTACATTTTCCTTAGAGACTCCCTCCTTTCAACACCTGATTCTCTGCCATAGGCTCTGTACATTTTCCTTGGAGACTCCCTCCTTTCAACACCTGATTCTCTGCCATAGGCTCGACTGTACATTTTCCTTAGAGACTCCCTCCTTTCAACACCTGATTTTCAAGTCTGCCATAGGCTCTGTACATTTTCCTCAGAGACTCTCTCCTTTCAACACCTGATTCTCTGCCATAGGCTCTGTATATTTTCCTTAGAGACTCCATCCTTTCAACACCTGATTCTCTGCCATAGGCTCTGTACATTTTCCTTGGAGACTCTCTCCTTTCAACACCTGATTCTCTGCCATAGGCTCGACTGTACATTTTCCTTAGAGACTCCCTCCTTTCAACACCTGATTTTCAAGTCTGCCATAGGCTCTGTACATTTTCCTCGGAGACTCCCTCCTTTCAACACCTGATTCTCTGCCATAGGCTCTGTACATTTTCCTTAGAGACTCCCTCCTTTCAACACCTGATTCTCTGCCATAGGTTCTGTACATTTTCCTTAGAGACTCCCTCCTTTCAACACCTGATTCTCTGCCATTGGCTCTGTACATGTTCCTTAGAGACTCTCTCCTTTCAACACCTGATTCTCTGCCATAGGCTCTGTACATTGTCCTCAGAGACTCCCTCCTTTCAACACCTGATTCTCTGCCATAGGCTCTGTACATTTTCCTTAGAGACTCCCTCCTTTCAACACCTGATTCTCTGCCATAGGCTCTGTACATTTTCCTTAGAGACTCTCTCCTTTCAACACCTGATTCTCTGCCATAGGCTCTGTACATTTTCCTTAGAGACTCTCTCCTTTCAACACCTGATTCTCTGCCATAGGCTCTGTACATTTTCCTCAGAGACTCCCTCCTTTCAACACCTGATTCTCTGCCATAGGCTCTGTACATTTTCCTTAGAGACTCCCTCCTTTCAACACCTGATTCTCTGCCATAGGCTCTGTACATTTTCCTTAGAGACTCTCTCCTTTCAACACCTGATTCTCTGCCATATGCTCTGTACATTTTCCTTAGAGACTCCCTCCTTTCAACACCTGATTCCTGCCATATGCTCTGTACATTTTCCTTAGAGACTCCCTCCTTTCAACACCTGATTCCTGCCATAGGCTCTGTACATTTTCCTTAGAGACTCTCTCCTTTCAACACCTGATTCTCTGCCATAGGCTCTGTACATTTTCCTTAGAGACTCCCTCCTTTCAACACCTGATTCTCTGCCATAGGCTCTGTACATTTTCCTTAGAGACTCTCTCCTTTCAACACCTGATTCTCTGCCATAGGCTCTGTACATTTTCCTTAGAGACTCCCTCCTTTCAACACCTGATTCTCTGCCATAGGCTCTGTACATTTTCCTTAGAGACTCTCTCCTTTCAACACCTGATTCTCTGCCATAGGCTCTGTACATTTTCCTCAGAGACTCCCTCCTTTCAACACCTGATTCTCTGCCATAGGCTCTGTACATTTTCCTCAGAGACTCCCTCCTTTCAACACCTGATTCTCTGCCATAGGCTCTGTACATTTTCCTTAGAGACTCCCTCCTTTCAACACCTGATTCTCTGCCATAGGCTCTGTACATTTTCCTTAGAGACTCCCTCCTTTCAACACCTGATTCTCTGCCATAGGCTCTGTACATTTTCCTCAGAGACTCTCTCCTTTCAACACCTGATTCTCTCCCATAGGCTCTGTACATTTTCCTCAGAGACTCCCTCCTTTCAATACCTGATTCTCTGCCATAGGCTCTGTACATTTTCCTTGGAGACTCCCTCCTTTCAACACCTGATTCTCTGCCATAGGCTCTGTACATTTTCCTAAGAGACTCCCTCCTTTCAACACCTGATTTTCAAGTCTGCCATAGGCTCTGTACATTTTCCTCAGAGACTCTCTCCTTTCAACACCTGATTCTCTGCCATAGGCTCTGTATATTTTCCTTTGAGACTCCCTCCTTTCAACACCTGATTCTCTGCCATAGGCTCTGTACATTTTCCTTGGAGACTCCCTCCTTTCAACACCTGATTCTCTGCCATAGGCTCGACTGTACATTTTCCTTAGAGACTCCCTCCTTTCAACCCCTGATTTTCAAGTCTGCCATAGGCTCTTTACATTTTCCTCGGAGACTCCCTCCTTTCAACACCTGATTCTCTGCCATAGGCTCTGTACATTTTCCTTAGAGACTCCCTCCTTTCAACATCTGATTCTCTGCCATAGGCTCTGTACATTTTCCTTAGAGACTCCCTCCTTTCAACACCTGATTCTCTGCCATAGGCTCTGTACATTTTCCTTAGAGACTCTCTCCTTTCAACACCTGATTCTCTGCCATAGGCTCTGTACATTTTCCTCAGAGACTCCCTCCTTTCAACACCTGATTCTCTGCCATAGGCTCTGTACATTTTCCTTAGAGATTCCCTCCTTTCAACACCTGATTCTCTGCCATAGGCTCTGTACATTTTCCTTAGAGACTCTCTCCTTTCAACACCTGATTCTCTGCCATAGGCTCTGTACATTTTCCTTAGAGACTCTCTCCTTTCAACACCTGATTCTCTGCCATAGGCTCTGTACATTTTCCTCAGAGACTCCCTCCTTTCAACACCTGATTCTCTGCCATAGGCTCTGTACATTTTCCTTAGAGACTCCCTCCTTTCAACACCTGATTCTCTGCCATAGGCTCTGTACATTTTCCTTAGAGACTCTCTCCTTTCAACACCTGATTCTCTGCCATAGGCTCTGTACATTTTCCTTAGAGACTCCCTCCTTTCAACACCTGATTCCTGCCATAGGCTCTGTACATTTTCCTTAGAGACTCCCTCCTTTCAACACCTGATTCTCTGCCATAGGCTCTGTACATTTTCCTCAGAGACTCCCTCCTTTCAACACCTGATTCTCTGCCATAGGCTCTGTACATTTTCCTTAGAGACTCCCTCCTTTCAACACCTGATTCTCTGCCATAGGCTCTGTACATTTTCCTCAGAGACTCTCTCCTTTCAACACCTGATTCTCTGCCATAGGCTCTGTACATTTTCCTTAGAGACTCCCTCCTTTCAACACCTGATTCTCTGCCATAGGCTCTGTACATTTTCCTTAGAGACTCCCTCCTTTCAACACCTGATTCTCTGCCATAGGCTCTGTACATTTTCCTTGGAGACTCCCTCCTTTCAACACCTGGTTCTCTGCCATAGGCTCGACTGTACATTTTCCTTAGAGACTCCCTCCTTTCAACACCTGATTTTCAAGTCTGCCATAGGCTCTGTACATTTTCCTCAGAGACTCTCTCCTTTCAACACCTGATTCTCTGCCATAGGCTCTGTATATTTTCCTTAGAGACTCCATCCTTTCAACACCTGATTCTCTGCCATAGGCTCTGTACATTTTCCTTGGAGACTCTCTCCTTTCAACACCTGATTCTCTGCCATAGGCTCGACTGTACATTTTCCTTAGAGACTCCCTCCTTTCAACACCTGATTTTCAAGTCTGCCATAGGCTCTGTACATTTTCCTCGGAGACTCCCTCCTTTCAACACCTGATTCTCTGCCATAGGCTCTGTACATTTTCCTTAGAGACTCCCTCCTTTCAACACCTGATTCTCTGCCATAGGTTCTGTACATTTTCCTTAGAGACTCCCTCCTTTCAACACCTGATTCTCTGCCATAGGCTCTGTACATGTTCCTTAGAGACTCTCTCCTTTCAACACCTGATTCTCTGCCATAGGCTCTGTACATTGTCCTCAGAGACTCCCTCCTTTCAACACCTGATTCTCTGCCATAGGCTCTGTACATTTTCCTTAGAGACTCCCTCCTTTCAACACCTGATTCTCTGCCATAGGCTCTGTACATTTTCCTTAGAGACTCTCTCCTTTCAACACCTGATTCTCTGCCATAGGCTCTGTACATTTTCCTTAGAGACTCTCTCCTTTCAACACCTGATTCTCTGCCATAGGCTCTGTACATTTTCCTCAGAGACTCCCTCCTTTCAACACCTGATTCTCTGCCATAGGCTCTGTACATTTTCCTTAGAGACTCCCTCCTTTCAACACCTGATTCTCTGCCATAGGCTCTGTACATTTTCCTTAGAGACTCTCTCCTTTCAACACCTGATTCTCTGCCATATGCTCTGTACATTTTCCTTAGAGACTCCCTCCTTTCAACACCTGATTCCTGCCATATGCTCTGTACATTTTCCTTAGAGACTCCCTCCTTTCAACACCTGATTCCTGCCATAGGCTCTGTACATTTTCCTTAGAGACTCTCTCCTTTCAACACCTGATTCTCTGCCATAGGCTCTGTACATTTTCCTTAGAGACTCCCTCCTTTCAACACCTGATTCTCTGCCATAGGCTCTGTACATTTTCCTTAGAGACTCTCTCCTTTCAACACCTGATTCTCTGCCATAGGCTCTGTACATTTTCCTTAGAGACTCCCTCCTTTCAACACCTGATTCTCGGCCATAGGCTCTGTACATTTTCCTTAGAGACTCTCTCCTTTCAACACCTGATTCTCTGCCATAGGCTCTGTACATTTTCCTCAGAGATTCCCTCCTTTCAACACCTGATTCTCTGCCATAGGCTCTGTACATTTTCCTCAGAGATTCCCTCCTTTCAACACCTGATTTTCTGCCATAGGCTCTGTACATTTTCCTCAGAGATTCCCTCCTTTCAACACCTGATTCTCTGCCATAGGCTCTGTACATTTTCCTTAGAGACTCTCTCCTTTCAACACCTGATTCTCTGCCATAGGCTCTGTACATTTTCCTTAGAGACTCTCTCCTTTCAACACCTGATTTTCTCAGGTTTTAAAAAGCGGGGATCCACTGTAGTCCTCAAAGATCCTTACCACTGCTCCACCCACTTCACGCCGCCTTTATTTCACCAGTCTTCAATGTTTGTCCCCTCTCAGTGCGTGTCCCCCGCTCTACAGCTGCTCAGCAGGGTGGGCCCTTTGTGCCAAAGATACATAGGGATAGGGACAGGGGGACGGGGGACGGGGAAGGCCGAGTCACGGGACTGGTGTTAGTGGAGGGTCAAGGTGAACTGGATCAAAGTAGGTAATAAAGGGCCCGGGTGTGTACGATCAAGTAGAGGGGGTAGAAGTTTTGAGGAGAGCATATGACTGACGAGTAAATGAGGGGGTTCAGGGGGAGGCGTGGATATCAGTGTGTGTGTGTGTGTGTGTGTGTGTGTGTGTGTGTGCGTTAGTGTGTGTGTGTGTATGTATATGTGTGTGTGTGTGTGTGTGTGTGTGTGTGTGTGTGTGTATGCCGGTGTGTGTGTGTAAACGAGGTCGACATAGATATGTCTGTCAATTAGTGAAGTTAGTGAACGAATTGGAAAGGTTTGAAAGCGTGAGAAAAAAAATCCCACAGAAAACACACAGAGATCGAGGGTAGTGTGAGAAAGAGAGACACAGGGTGCACCCCACAAAACTG
The DNA here is from genome assembly GCF_037325665.1 of Littorina saxatilis. Taxonomy (NCBI): domain Eukaryota; kingdom Metazoa; phylum Mollusca; class Gastropoda; order Littorinimorpha; family Littorinidae; genus Littorina; species Littorina saxatilis. The sequence goes on along the minus strand of NC_090257.1, from coordinate 15,366,663 downwards.
CTAATAGCGCCTACATCTGTTGACCAAATAACTGAATATTTGTTATGCATTAATTTCAGCTTATGAATGACCTTTCCACAAATTGGCAATTTTGTAGATTACAATTGTGGTTGACCAAATAACTGAATATTTGTTATGCATTAATTTCAGCTTATGAATAACCTTTCCACAAATTGGCAATTTTGTATATTACAATTGTGGTTGACCAAATAACTGAATATTTGTTATGCATTAATTTCAGCTTATGAATGACCTTTCCACAAATTGGCAATTTTGTAGATTACAATTGTCTGACTTTTGTGCAATTTCAAAAAAAGTGTTCAAATCAGTTCGTCGATCGACTCAACAGAACCAGGTTTAACATTGAGCTATAGCAATACTTAACTGATTTAAACCCTCCAGACTTTTACCTTTTGGGTTATCTGAATGAAGGGGGTGGGCGTTTACTTGGTACTGTACTACCGTGTGCATGATCAGTTCAAATAGCGGCATTTGATCACTTGGAATAAAATTGTTAGTAGGATATATTTCTGTGCAAAAATGTCTACCCTCTTTCTCTGTGACACACATGCGTTCTCGTGTGTGTCAGTGCCTTGCCAGAATAGAATATGGAAGGTAACTACAATTAAAGCCTATCATGCGTCATGGTTTTTGAATAAATTATCATATATATTATATCATGACTCAAGATCTTCTTCGTTTCAGTAACCGGCATTAGCAGCGCGTATGTCTAAACGGGAATCACAGAATGAAATATAATACCTGTAGTCAGTTTATTTGCTCTGATCAAAGTCATCTGGGAAGACAGCGTATTTAAATAACAATTCGTTCACTCGATCTCTGTAAATGCTCCAAGGTCGAGCTCAGCAATGTGACGTGCGTGCGTGAGTGTGTGTGTGTGTGTGTGTGTGTGTGTGATGATGATGATAATGATGATGCACACACTACCAAAATGTGCATTGCCAAATGTTTGTTGTTTTGTTTTCTCAGCTGGGTAGAACTAACAAGGGAAGCAAATATTCATGCAAAAGAAAACCCAGGCATTCACGAATTATCCCCCCTTACTCCGTTGTAGTTCAAGATAACACTGATCTTGCAGCGGTTGGTTTGGCTCTTGCAGAGGGCATTGTGGCCATGCTCATAGTTCGTTTGTTTGTTTGTTATACTGCTTAGCTTCTTATTTGTTTGTTAGTTCGATCATTTCTTTCTTTCTTATATTAGGTGATACCGGTTTTCATGTTTTGCATAATGATATATAGTACATGTATTTTCATTTTGGTCTGTTTTCCTGTTGTATGTATCTCAGTGGTGCATCTCTCTGTCCATTTTCCCGTCTATCGGTCCGTGATGTATGAAGAAGACGTCCCTCTGTGAACAGGGATCCCTAAACTGTGCGTCCCTGCATCATATACGCACTGGAAGCCAAAAACACGTACTAGAAACTGATTCAGTTTATTCACCATGGAGTCAGTTGGTCCAGGGACGCACTAAGCCTGTGTAAGGTGCGAGTCCGAGGACGCACCAAATGTCAGTTATTGTGCGTACCCTAGGTACTGTTTTTAGACTGTAGTCGTCAGCTAAGTCTTATGTGAGTAGCAATGTGAGTAGCAATGCCAATTTCCCACTGAAAGCACATCGGAAAGAAGGCTGATGCCGATACAGATGTAGCTGCGCCTGGCCGCACAAAGGTTACGATCTAAAAAGCACTGGTTGCTAGTGTGTGTGTGGGGGGGGGGGTCAGTCAGCAAGGGTGAATCTCCTCTTGGAATATTCCGTTAAAAAAAAACCCAGGTTAATATCACACAATACGTGATCTGGGTGTTGCGTCCCTGGGGAGCGCTGTGAGAACCGGCGAAGCAAACCGCAATGACCAGCAGAGAAAATAGATCAGTTGAGAAAATCTGGTGTTGAAAAACAAGCAAGGTTACATTTTTAGTACGTTTGATTCAGGATAAAACAAAGCATTCACTAAAACCTCGACCTAACTACCTTTAAAGTAGACAAACAAGAGACACAACAGATAAAGATTTAAAAAAAAAAAAAGATTCTGTGACTTATCTAAGAATGTTTTCAAGATGGTCGTAGCAATCATAAGGTCATCCTGAATTAAACGTTCTACACACGCACACATACACACACACACACACACATGTACATACTCACAAACACACATAAACACACACACACACACACGCACACACACACACATTTACACACACAAACACACATGATAACACACACACACACACACACACACACTGACACACACCCTGTAAGAAAAGGCGTAGCCTTAAACCTCTATCCTCGAAAAATAAAGTTCCATCATCATCATCTCTCTCTCTCTCTCTCTCTCTCTCTCTCTCTCTCTCTCTCTCTCTCTCTCTCTCTCTCTCTCTCTCTCTCTCTCTCTCTCTCTCTCTCTCTCTCTCTCTCTCTCTCCCAGGGATAATAGTCCCTCTCTGGGCGAGGGCTGGTTGAAAAGAAGCTCGTTTATATTGCTTATGCCACAACCCTCGTAAAATAAAATTTGATTTGATTTGATTTGATTTGATCTCTCCTCTCTCTCTCTCTCTCTCTCTCTCTCTCTCTCTCTCTCTCTCTCTCTCTCTCTCTGGACGAGTGCTGGTTAAAAAAAAAGCTCGTTTGCTTTTCCCGCCACCCTCGTGAATAAAATGTGATTTGATTTGATCCCCCCCCCCCCCCCCCCCTCCTCTCTTTCTCTCTCTCCGAGTCTCTCGAAAACATGAGCCACAGTCACGTTTGCCGTTTTAGGTCAAGGACAAGTCAAGGTTCCATTAGTGATTACAGGAATTTGGGCTACCGATAGCACACATTTAGGTTGCCAGGTGAATTGGAAAAAGCGTAGTATGTGTGATAAAGCTGTTGACTCGTCACGTGACCTTTGTTCGCGTTTTATCGAATAACAGGAATCCGACAAAAATCCCAGGATCAGTTCAGTTGGGTTGATCAGTGTGCTTTGTAAAGCAAGATGTGGTTCATACTGGTGTGTGCTCTTATTCCCCTGTCTCTAGGTGAGTCTGATGAACATACGGCATTTGTCATTCAGCAAAACTGATAAGCTGAAAATTTTTTTAAATCATTAGTGTAAAAAGACGGATATGTCGCTTTGTCAAAACAACCGTGAATATCGAAAGAAGAACACAAACACACACGGAATCAAGCAAACTGTTATGCATCTGATCTATTCAG
>NC_090257.1:15360207-15363253 GCF_037325665.1 Littorina saxatilis | reverse complement strand
TCAAACTGCCTCCTTCATTCTATCCAAAAGGATTCGGTTGAGAACCTTCCCTGGCACGGACAGCAGCATGATCCCTCGGTAGTTTCCACAGTCTCGAAGATCCCCTTTCTTTGGAATCTTGATGATGATGCCTTCTCTCCATTGAGGTGGCACCTCTTCCTCCTCCCAAATCTTGCCAAACAGACTGTGGAACAAACTAATAGATGTCTCCATGTCTGCTTTGATGGCTTCTGCCGGTATCTCATCTGGCCCCGACGCTTTTCCATTTTTTAGTGACATTATGGCTTTCTTGATTTCCTCCTTTGTGGGCTTGTCTGTGTTGATGGGCAGTTCTGTCTCTGCTGGCCTGATGTCCGGTGGTGCTGCAGGGGTGGGTCTGTTCAATAGCTCCTTGAAGTGTTCCGCCCATCGCTTCATCTGATCGTCTGTCGTCGTTATTGGATCCCCATTCTTGTCCCTCACTGGTTTGTCGGTCTGCTAAAATTTTCCTGCTAACTTCTTGGTCGTCATGTAGAGATCTTTCAGATTTCCCTGTCCTGCAGCTTCTTCTGCCTCCTTCGCCAGGTTGTCTATGTAGTTTTTCTTGTCCTTCTTTATTCCTTTCTTTACTTCTTTCTCCGCCGCTGTGTACTCTTTCTGTGCCTTTGCTTTGCCTGCTCTCGTTCTGCTCTCGTTCCTCGCCTTCTTCTTCTTCTTCCTATCTTCAATTTTCTGAATGGTGTCTGCAGAAATCCATTCCTTGTGCTGCGATTTTTTCTTGCCCACCACTTCCTCGCAGGTATCCTTCCACATCTTGCTGTAGTGTTCCCACTGGCTCTTTATGTCTGCCTCATCTTCTTCGATCATCCCTTGAAGTGGCTGGAATCTGTTGGTGAGGCTTATCTGGAATCTTGTGCGTACTTCTTCATCTCTTAGCATTCCCACGTTGAACTTAACCCTAGCGTTGTTTGAGTTGTGGTGTTTCTTTAATCGCAGTCTGACTGTTGTGGTAACTAGCTGGTGGTCTGTGTACACATCTGCTCCCCTCATCACCCGTACATCCATCCATGATCGTCTGAACTTTTTGTTGATGCAGATGTGGTCAATCTGGTTCTCTGTGACATGGTCAGGTGAAATCCAGGTGGCCTTGTGTATTCGCTTGTGGGGGAAGACGCTTCCTCCTATCACCAGTTGGTTCAAGGCACACATCTCTGCAAAGCGTTCTCCGTTGTCGTTCATCTGCCCCAGTCCATGTTTCCCCATGATGTCCTCGTATCCTGCGTTGTCCCCTCCAACTTTGGCATTGAAATCTCCCATCACCAGCGTTATATCTCTGTCCTTTATCCCGTCCAGGACTGCTTGTAACTGCCGGTAGTAGTTGTCCTTCTTTTCCACGTCTGGCTCATCGTTTGTTGGGGCATAGCACTGGATGATGTTCAGGTTGATGTTCTTCTTCTTGGTGGCAAACGTTGCTGTGATGATGCGGGGGCTGATAGCTTCATAGCCGATGAGTGCTCTCTGTGCCTCCGGCGCCAGCATCAGCGCTACGCCTAACGTGTGTGGGGCTCCTTCTTCTTGGTGTCCCGAATACAAAACTTCTTCTCCTGATGAGAGTCTCACCCTTCCAGATGTTGTCCACCTTGCTTCGCTTATTCCCAGTACTTGGATCTTGTACTTCTTCATCTCTCTTGCTACCTGCAGTGTCTTCCCAGCTTGGTACATGGTCTGCACGTTCCAGGTGGCTATTCTCGTTGTTCGCCTGGTGGTCAGAAGGGGGGTCGGTCTCGCAGCTTCCTTTCGGCTTTCACTGTTGGACGTCATAGATCTCCTTGATGGAGACCCTTCCTCCTCCAGGCATGTGTCTTGGATATTTGTCGTTGATGCTTCTGTAACGTAGTCTTTTTTTAGGCAGGGGTGTTGACCCTACGCAAACCATTTTAGACTCATGGGGGAGCTGGTCTAGCTTAGTCTGACCTCTATCCTTTGACCTGTCCAGCATGGGTGGCCCTACCAGGAGCATTTGCTCCGGCTGGCATAGCTCTCCGGGTTATCGAGATACTCAAGCCCCCACCCCACGACAAGGAGTAGACCGTGTGGGGGAGTGTTCAGGCAAGCGTAAAGTAAAGTAAACCAGTACACAATGTCTGTACTATACGAGAAGCACACTTGTTGCTGCTTAGTAAAATAGGCTCCTATAATAAAACAGGCTTGATGTGATGTTTTGAGGATGGAAACCTTCGCAGAAGTTTTAGTGGGTGTTTTAATATTTAGTCAAGTTTTGACTAAATATTTTAACATCGAGGGGGAATCGAAACGAGGGTCGTGGTGTATGTGCGTGTGTGCGTGTGTGTGTGTGTGTGTGTAGAGCGATTCAGACTAAACTACTGGACCGATCTTTATGAAATTTGACATGAGAGTTCCTGGGTATGAAATCCCCATACGTTTTTTTCATTTTTTTTATAAATGTCTTTGATGACGTCATATCCGGCTTTTCGTGAAAGTTGAGGCGGCACTGTCACGCCCTCATTTTTCAACCAAATTGGTTGAAATTTTGGTCAAGTAATCTTCGACGAAGCCCGGACTTCGGTATTGCATTTCAGCTTGGTGGCTTAAAAATTAATTAATGACTTTGGTCATTAAAAATCTGAAAATTGTAAAAAAAATTAAAAATTTATAAAACGATCCAAATTTACGTTTATCTTATTCTCCATCATTTGCTGATTCCAAAAACATATAAATATGTTATATTCGGATTAAAAACAAGCTCTGAAAATTAAATATATAAAAATTATTATCAAAATTAAATTGTCCAAATCAATTTAAAAACACTTTCATCTTATTCCTTGTCGGTTCCTGATTCCAAAAACATATAGATATGATATGTTTGGATTAAAAACACGCTCAGAAAGTTAAAACAAAGAGAGGTACAGAAAAGCGTGCTATCCTTCTTAGCGCAACTACTACCCCGCTCTTGTCAATTTCACTGCCTTTGCCATGAGCGGTGGACTGACGATGCTACGAGTATACGGTCTTGCTGAAAAATGGCATTGCGTTCAGTTTCATTCTG